>NC_136966.1:16168692-16576192 GCF_032717465.1 Coenobita brevimanus
TAACCACCTCCCAAACACGACCACATATCACTGTGTTCATGGGAGGTATTAATCTCCATCTGCCTGTATCTGTGTAACACGTCCCCTCGGCTCTGTCTTATCGCCTCTCTCCCTCACTTCCTCCTGCTATCTGTCCACCACCGTCACTCTCAGATAACACTCGACGGCCCTAGTCCTCCTCTGCGTCTGGATGAAAAAAAAAAAAGTGGCTACGTTAATTTTATAGCAGGGTAGTGTGTGTTGTGGTGGTGTGTGATGTGGCAGTGTTTGGTGTGGTAGTGTGTGGTGGGTGGTGGGTGGTGTGGCAGTGGGTGGTGGCGTGGTATGGTAATGTGTGGTGTGGGATTGAGCAGTCCGGTAGTGTATGATTTGGAAGTGAATGATGTGGTGGTGTTTGCTGTGGTAATGTGTACTGTGTTAGTGAGGTAGTGTGTGATGTGGTAGTGAGGGGTATGGTGGTGTTTGGTGTGTAGTGTGTGGTGTGGTAGTGCGTGATGTGGTAGTGATCGGTGTGGTAGTGTTTGGAGTGACAGACTGTGGTGTGGTAATAAATGGGGTGTCACTCTGGAGAACTAATGTAAGGTAGGGTAGTGTGCTGTGGGATGTGACATAGGCAGCTTCGTAGAAACTCGTCCATAGCAATATAATTTGCACAGTGCACTCTAAAACCTCTTTTATGTTGTCTGTATAATTTGAACGATAGCGTACTTTGCATCCGTGACATGCAAAGGATATCAAGCTCGCTGTGAAGAATAATTCAAGAAGGAAGCGATGTTGCGAAATCCCCTAAGTCACTTGAAATACAATCACGTATGGTTTTGTGGTATGGCAGTGTGTACGGTGATACTGTATGGTGTGGTAGTGTTAGGTGGGCAGAGTGAGGTGTGGTAGTTCATGGTACGGCAGTGTGAGGTGTGGCAGTGTATGTGGTGTGGCAGTATGTATTGCCTGGTAGTGTGTGTCATGAGGTTGTGTTTTTATTGCACAATGGCTTTTATTTAATGTTCATTTTTATCTGCCACAGTACTTCATTTCAGTACTTGGCTAACCTACACATACTATTCTCTGTTACATACAATACCCCAGCCTCCTCACCCCCCTCGTTTCTCGCTATATATAGACCTCCTATAGGCTTCAAGTTTTGGAAACACTTTTAAATCCAGAAACTTTATTCAGTAATTTTCAATTTACCTAGATTCGGCAGTATAAGAGGTCCATCCAGTCGAATATAAACAAACGCAGCGGTGCCACGTTGCTAGAAACTTGATGCTTGTCTTGAAATGCAGAACTGGGGGGAGGAGGAGGGGCGAAGGGGCTATCCTAAGGCAGCAAAAGCCTGTCACCTCTCCTACTTTCCTCGCCATAAATTCTGCAGATGAGTCTGGTGAATCCGCAGCAAACGACACTGATGATCATGAGATGTGGCCAAATATTCAACATGTTGTTGTGGATGCATAATTCTGATTGTCAAAGTCTATAGAATGAGAAACAGGAGAGGCGATATGTGTGTTGTTTCCCTCTTTACATGTGCCCCATGAGGTGGGAATCACTAAAGAGCTTTACTTGACACTGATACATTACTCGTGGCATTATGGATACAGAGTACCGTACTGTGAGAATAATCAACACGCCTTATGACTGGAGTACATACGGTGTCAGTCTTCTACATAATCTATCTTCCTGACTTCTTACTTCCCCCCCCCCCCAACCACCCGAAGCATTTTATTCTCTAAAGGAAGGTCTACTGAAGTAAGTCCCATCACTCAGAGGACTTGCAGTCTATTCACTTCCTGCTGTCTCCAGGAGATTTTTTTCAACCTAGGGAGGGTTTCTAACTGTGAAGTTGTTAATGAAGGTCGCATCTAACCCCTCCAGCAGGACAAATCTCTCTCCTGCTGAATAAAACCGTCTCTAGCCAGCAAGCGAGAACTGGTTAAAAAAAAAAAAAAAAGGTAACCGGACTGCGGGAGTTAAATTACGAACACACTAGGGTAAAGATGGTACAGTAAAAGGAAAAAAGGGTTTATGATTAATCGCTACACTTCAGTGACGTATTTTGATGCTTCTTTTTTCTTTTTATCACCAAACGATTACATTCAATACTAGACTTGCATCCTGAGCTGAGAAAAAAAAGTTTGGTGGTAACCCAGTAAGAAAAAAGTAATTATAACTATATTGAAGGGGTTACAGTGTGAAACAGTGAATGATAAGTAACTTTTCCTTCCTCTTGGGAGTCGCCGCTTCTAGAAAGAATGTTAAAAACTACATAAGCGCTCATTACCTAGCTACGTACTAAATCAGACTCAAAACAGGACGGTGTATTATCCAGCTTTATGTATTTGCAGTACAAATAGCACGACAGTGCAAGCTCCAGCCTCTGCTCAGCATCGACCAGTCATCCCTCGTGATAGATTTCTCAGTTAGTGCATAACCAGGCCGGCCATAAATCGTAGCTGTTGCATAAAAAAGAAAAAAAAAATGTTTGCTGCTGCATTACAGTATGACAGAGAGGGACATGAAGATGGCTTAAGAAGAATACCTACTGACTACAAGAAGGTCAGTAAGGCAGATAATCGATTTTACAGTCACAGCTTACCCTAGAATACAACAAGCAACAGTCGAGTTTGTATCAGGTGTCAAATCAATGCTACTGTATGAATACGGATATAAGGGAAATGAATTTTGAATGACCAAGGAATCTGGCGAAGGTTTTTGTTTTTTATATTGCAGGTTGAATGTGTTAACAATTGTATCAGCGGCTGCTCGTCATAAACATAAGAGGTTCACAGACAGTAGGCACCTACACCCGCACCCATATTGCGACGAAGGATCCAATACAAAAGTACCATATATATACACGTACAGTTGCTAAACGTACCTGGACACTTTACTGTAACATTCCATATGAGATCCAATGTAGGATTAGACCTTCACCTCGAAGGGAGTGTATTATTCAAAATATCTCATGCTGGCATAGTACGAAAGTGGAAAGGGTGTGTTTTAATGAGAGTGATGTATGTAAACCTTGAAGTGTTAATTGTAAAACGGTGTTTTGAGTTCGTAAAACTATCTATCTATCCATCTATATACCTAGGCTGCTTCCCCCAAGGAAAGGGAGGTAGCTGAGACAGGACGACACACTCCCCATTTACTCATCCATTCAAACACATTCATTCGCATCTTAGCCCCAAAGGGGAGAACGGACAGATCCTCACCGCACCACACCGCACAAGGGTCAACTGCGCAGTGCAATCAGTGACATCCGCAGCAGGACCCGACAACAGAGCTGGTTTACCCTTGCCACATCATAATAGACCCATCCCCTTACCCGCACCTGACCTGACTAGCTGATCAGACCAAATGCGGGAGAATATCCCCTCAGGGCTGCGTCATCATTTATTCATTCACAATTTCTCTCCATTTATTTCTGTCACGCACAGCCACTCTTCCTTGCTCAACAGACATCCCTCTCGCATCCAGCGCTCTCTTCACACTGTCCATCCATCCTATTCGTGGTCTCCCTCTCAGCCTTACACCACTCACATCAGGTCTAGTTATCTTTTTCACCAATCGCTCATTATCCATTATATCCATATGCCCAAACCATCGCACCACCCTCTGCTCAACTCTATCAGCCATCTCCCGAACAACTCCAGTTCTCCTTCGCACTTCATCATTTCGCACTCGATCCATACGCGTCACTCCACACAAACTCCTCAGACACCTCATCTCCATTACAGTCAAACTTTTCCTCTCTGCTACACCCATATTCCATGTTTCAGCCCCATATAAAGCAGTCGGTACCACAACACCCTCATACAGCCTTCTCTTTACATCCATTCTAAGTAAACGACATCTAAACACCTTTTTCATTCCTCCCAGCACCTTTCCTACTTCATTCATTCTAAACTGATCTGGAGATACTACATATTCAGATGCAAAGGGAGAGAATCGACTGGAGGGTCTCTTGCCTAACTCACCCTCGCGGAATATAGTGTCAAACGATAATAAGATAGACAGATAGATAGATACACAGATAGATATACAAAGAAATTTGTAGACAGGAGTGGATAGATAAATAATCACAACGGTGAAACAAGACAAATAATGATAATTACTGATGTTCATGCACTGTGGAAGAGAAACACACACACACACACACACACACACACACACACACACACACACACACACACACACACACACACACAGAGTCATAAAAACTAACTGGCTTTTCACTTATCCCTGTTCGCGAAGGAAATCAAGAGAGTTAACGTAATAAAATATTAATATCCGACCTGAATCATGCATGCTCTCCAATCAAAAAGCTCTGCTCCTCCGTCACATCCTACACCTTGAGAACGTCCTAAAAGTTATTAACCAAGCAGCCATGAGTACCCATAAAAATCCCTTACTCAGACCTGTAATTTAAGCTGTCTAGAACTTTGGTCATTCATAAAACTGCTTGTTTGAATATTGTACTAAAAGTCTAACCAACGTGTGTAAGAAAATGACAGAAAAAGGAAGGGCATTCAGAATCGTTATCTCATATAAAGGGTGAGGCGAGTAAGAAATTGTAAGTGAGGTTGATGTAGAAATGGAAGTGAGGCTGTGTTGGGGTGAGGCATGTATGGGAGTGGGTGGGTGGGCGAGTGAGACAGGGATGAGGAACAAGAAATATGAAAGTAAGGATGAGGGTGAGGAAGGCATGAGAGTGAGTGTTTAAAGGAAGGAATGAGGTGCAAGTATGTGTGAAAATAGTAGGGATGAAGGTGTAGTGAGATGAGGGTGAGTAAGGACAGGGGTATGGATGAGTACATATAAGGCAGGGGTGAGGGTGACTAGGGTGTAAGCTAGAGTGAAATCAATGTTGTGTTTGTATGAAAAATTGCTCTAACGAGTGAGGAGGAGTGAGGAAAGGTGCTGTGTGTGAGGGCAGGGGTAAAGGAGGGTATAAGGGTGCAGGTAGGAGAGCAGGTGGGGTGAAAGAGGATGTTGATGGAGAGGACTGAGGTATGGAAGGGTGAGGGGTGAGGGAGAATGTCGTGTGTGAAGCTAGGAGTGAGACAAAGTGTAATGCAGGAGGGCAGAGGTGCTGGAGAATGAGAGCAAAGGTGACTGTTTGACTTAGCAGGGATGAGGGAGGGTGCTGGAAGTGAGGCCAAGGATGATTGGAGGTTGCGAGAGTAGTGATTTGAGTGTGTATGTGCGAAAGGAGGTGGCCAGAAGTACCACGAAGGCAATGGGGTGCCGATAATAGTGACAACAGGGATCACTGTAGGTGTATAAGGTAAGAGAATGGCTTAGTGTGTGTGTGTGTGTGTGTGTGTGTGTGTGTGTGTGTGTGTGTGTGTGTGTGTGTGTGTGTGTGTAAAAGAGGGCTAAGCTGAGTGAGTGTTGTCACAGTAGGTGACAGCAAGGGTGAATGTGTGTATAGCTGTAAGACGAGAGATCGCAGCAGGATGAGTGTGCGAGGGCAGGGTGAATGAATGTTGTGAGGGCAAGGGTGAGAGTTATCGGTGTATGGGTGATTGTGGGTGTTGTCAACGAGGGCAGAGGTGAGGGTAAGGGTGTGGGTGGGGCCCGCTAATGAGGGCAGGAGTGATGTGGGTGTATGTGAGGGGCAGGAGTGATAAGGCGGCGGCATGGGGACAAGAGGCCATAGGAAAGAGGCATGGAGGGGAGCAAGGAGGGACAGGAGATTAGGAGAGAGGGAGAGAAGGTAAGAGGGAGAGACACTGCGGTTGGAGAGAGAAAAGAAGATATAACAGTTGCTGGATGTAAGAAAGGCTGAGAGGGGCCAGGGCGGTATGAGGGGTTGGGAGGAGCAGGATGAAATGTGAAGTGACTGAGAAGGGTAGGGTAAGTAAGGGAAACAGGAGGTAAAGGGAAACAGGGGCGTCGGGGATGAGAACTGGGGAGTGGGAGGGAGACAGCGAAGCAAGAGAGGGGAATGAGAGGTTGGAGGGGGCAGGGAGACTGGAAGAACGGGGAGTGGACATTGGCAAGAAGCAAAGGTCGTAGTGGGGATCGAAAAAGGGCAAGGGACTTAGAGGGATGAAGGTTGATCTGGGGAATGGGGGTAGGTGTGGGGCAGGAGGCAAGAGGAGGAGTGGCAAGGGGATAATGGGGGAAATGGCAGGGAAGTAAGAGGGGGCAGGGGGGTAAGAGGGGGCGGAGTGAATGATGGTGGCAGGTGTGAGCTTCACCTTCTCAGAGTGGCCGACCAGCTGAGTGTAGGAGGGTAGGGGGGTGGAGGAGGGGCTGTGGTGAGGGAATGGTAGGGGAGAGGGGGGAGAGGGAGTAGGGAAGGGAAGAGAGAGTGGAGAGAGAGAGGAAAGGAGAGAGAGAGAGGTATACGGTAGATAGAAAGGGATAAAGAGTTAAAAAAAAAATTGGAAGGGAGACGAGAGTGAGAAGGGGGTAGGAGAGTGGAAGGAGATGAGGGAGAGAAGAGAGGAGGGAGAGTGGAAACAGATGAGGGAGAAAAGACGAGGAAAGAGTGGTGACGGCCGTAGAGAGTAAGAAGGCTAGAAAAAGGAAAGGAAGTTAGAGGAAACAGAGGAGGAGGAGGAGAAAAAAAACAAAAGACAGAGATCAGACAGCAAAGAAATGAAATTGGGAAAATGAGAGAAGGATAGGAGATCGGAAGAGAAAAAAATGTATGGAGTCTGGGAAAAGATAAGAGAGAAAAGAGAGTGAGACGGATGAGATTAGCAGACGAGGAAGGAGAGATGAGTGGGAGGACAAGGAAGGTTGAGGTGGACAGGCTGAAGTACGGGAGAAGAGAGAGAGAGAGAGACTGACGGATGGATATGTAAAATGAACACAGGAATGTCAGAAACAGAATAAAAGTGCTTATGATTCTTTTAAAAGAGAGCTACTGGAGTATACTTTGGCACAGAAAGAAAAAAAGAATGCTCTCCCGCTGGCACACACACACACACACACACACACACACACACAAAGAGAGAGAGAGAGAGAGAGAGAGAGAGAGAGAGAGAGAGAGAGAGAGAGAGAGAGAGAGAGACAGGCAGACAGACAGACAGACAGACAGACAGAGAGGGAAAGAGAGAGAGAGAGAATTATCTAACAATAACAGAGCAGCAAAAGAAAAATGTTGAAATATACAAACTGAAATAGAGATACAGACAGAGAGATTGCCATATAAACAAGCAAAGTGATAGAAGGGCAGGTAGATAGACAGATAGCTGCAGACAGTCAGGCAAACAGGCAGTAAGAACTAGAAATTTAATGCCTGTTCAGAAGTAAGTTGCTGCAAGAAAAAAAAAAATGGTGGGAGAGGGAGGGAGATAGCAGACGTAGCAAAAGCAAGGAAAAGCGAAATGGTGAAGAGCAAAAATATGACATACGGATGTGGGATATCACAACACAGAGTTACAAAAATGATTAATGGTGAGTAGTGCAAAGCTAATTGAGAAGGAAGAAGGAAAAAGCAATACCACAAATTATGAACAGTAAGAAAAGACCTACGAATGTTTTAAGAATCTGAAGAAAACAATATTGAGTTAACAGACACGTACAGGAAGGATGGAAGTAGACGCTTTTCGGAAAGAAATGGAGGAAAGAAAGTGAGAACAAAAGTAGAAAAAGAAGGCATTGACGAATAAAGGAAAAAATTAATAACAGAAAAAAAAGATGACAGGAGATATCGCAACAAATCATTCATCATCATCATCATCAGTATCATCATCATCACTCTGCCACTTCCATCCGACGGGTTGGTTGAGATAAGGTACAGAAAGCCAGGCAGAGGAAAGAGTTTGATTGTGGGAAATCTAATCAACACCAAGGCTTATAAACTAGGCCAAACACCCATTCACTCACCGTGCAGTCCCCAGGAATCCAGACTCCACCTGACATAGGTACACCTTTTCACACACAGCTTTGTAGTTACCAATCAGAGAGAGTCAACCCGGCGATTAGCAAGTTAAAGAAAATGGTGCCAAACCCTCGTGATACACTCTTCCAAAACAAAATTCATCCAGACACACACACACACACACACACACACACACACACACACACACACACACAGACCGACAGACTGACAGACAGACTGATAGAGAATCAGAAAAAAATCATTAATTGATCACGGTAAAAAGATAAAATGAAAAAAGGAATAGAGAAAACTGTAGAACAATAAAATATTAGGAGACCGATGAATGTTTATATCAAACATAGCACAAGGAGCTTAATATCTATCTATCTATCTATCAATCAATCAATCTATCTATCTATCTATCTATCTATCTATCTATCTATCTATCTATATATATATATATATATATATATATATGCCTACAGTGAAAGAAATAAGTGAGATAATTGGGTGAGACTCCAGAAGAAGGTAGAAATGAAAGGAGGGAGCAGCAGTAAAAAGATAAAAAAAAAAACATAGAATAAAAATAGAGCCAAAATTTTTGAAAAATTATGACTGAGGAGGCAACAAAGAAGAAGAAAAGAAATGAAAAGAATAAGATTAAGAAGAATAAGAAAGATAAAGATTGATCATTCGTTCATGGCATATAGTCGAAAGCCAGGGTGAAAAGAAATGGATAACCACGACTAAGAAGATGTAAACTGTATGGCTATCTAGCTTGGGACGCAAATTCCACCGATCATCCAATTCTTTATGGCTCCTCCAGAAGAGTAGAGACCCAGACCTAGGCTATTTAATCTGTGACCTTTAGGGTGATAGCGACCAGTCGCTAGCTTCTGGTATGTATTTGAGCAGTAAACCCCAACCTACCCTTGGATGTAAACCCTTATGACGCACCGAACCAATAAATTAACAGAAGAAAGAGCTGAATCACAACCGATATGTGGAAAATAGATATATCAATATTTAAAAAAGTTATCACAAATGCCTAAAGAGAAAAACAAAAAGCGGTAGTGCCACAGGAAAGGAAAATATCACGTGTCTGCAGAAAGAAAATACATACTTTTGGAGCCAAGAAAAGAAAACAGACATTACAGGAAATGCCTGTGAATAATTAGCACACACACACACACACACACACACACAGGCAAGCTATTCATGGGTCGAGGCAGGAAGTGACTAGGAAGAAGAACAGTAATAAAGGAAAACTGATAACTAATGACCACGATATGCAAATGAACCCTGGCTGTCCGAGTGGGTGTTCCTAAGCTGAATACATCGTCTAGTGTCAGCAAGAACGTCACACAGTATCAGTCATGGCTTTTAATATGCTAATAGCCATCGTTTCTAACCCATTCTATACGATACATAAATCATAGGAGGTAAAAAGTTGTCCGGCGGTAGCAGGAATAATAAAGAAAAGACAACATGGTACTGATGGCGGTAATGCAGTATGCTATTAACTCCATCCCTAAGGGAGATGTATCACTGCATTCAAACAATCGTCTGGTGAGGGGAAGAAATATGGACAAAAGGTGTTATCATACAGACGGAGCTTGTAGAGAGGGCTACACGAGGCTGAATGAAACTGTCTGCTATTAAGAAGAATAAAAAGACCTTTCCTATTAAAGAATTTTTCATGTAATGTTTAAAAAAATACCGGGTGTTCGAAAATCCCTGAATCATAGGTTAAAATTATGAAATTCTTGTGTACTGACAGGAGTTCATTGGGTCCACCATTATACCTAATACACACTTGCTGACCATTATCCAGTCAGCAGCCAAACAGCCACTGGGGTCAGTAGTGATGGTGTTAGATGTGTTGATGTTGCACTGATGTGAACTACTGTACTATGTTTCCCGACGCACACCACCGTCTTCAAGTCATATCATACATGACAATTCCCCCTGACGACCATTGTCTGCTGTCAACCTGAATAAAATAACCCAAACGTGTCAACAGCAGCAAGAGAGGTATTAAGTGTTTAAAAATGACCTTCTTTGTTTGTACTAGAGAGTCATTAGAAAAATTCTCACAACTGGCAGGGGCATGACAAAAGAACTAAATGGGCATAACAACAGCAAAGAGAAGAGAAGAGAAAAAGAGAAAACTCTGTGAAACAGATAAAATGGAAACCATAGAAAACAACCTGGACAAAGTTAAAAGAGAACCAGTCATGGACTGGGGAGAAAATCGAGCTAAAATTTACTTTACCACTCACAGAGTCGACGTCAGGCAATAGATAGATAGACAGCTGGATATGTAGATAGATAGACAGGTAAATAGATAGATAGGAATAATACAATGGATGGATAGATGGAAAGATTGGTAGATATGTAAACAGATAGACTAACTGAGAAATAAATAGACGAACAAAGATAAAACGATGGCTAGGCAGATAAAGAGATATAGACAAAAATATATCTAGAGATAAATGACTGATGGATACGCAGATAGAGAGACAGATGTATACATACATACATCCATACATACATACATATATACATGCATGCATGTATACGTAGCAAGCTAGCTAGACAAATAGGTAGACAGGTAAAAAATTAAGATATAAAAGTAGATAGATAGATAGATAGAAATGGACCAACGGCATCCTTATTGATTTTTGGTGACGCTGGCTGATTATTTTTAACAAGGGAGATGTGTTGTTGTGAAGAGGCTAATGAAGGTTGTGTTTACCTGTTGCATTTTGAAAACATTCTGAAAAGTATCTCCTGCTATGACACACAATCATATGGTGTTGCCAGGAAAATCACACCATCGTGCTGAAATGATTTAGAGAAAAAAAGAAAGAAAAGAAACGAAGACGGAGGAGGAAATGCAGGAAGGAACAAAAAAAATGGTAACTAAGATGGAAACTTTAAGATACGAAGCACAAATCTACACACAAACAAACGCAAAGACATAGGTAGGCAAGTACAAACAAACACCCGCACACACCCGCACAAACAATTCTCCAAAAGACAGTCTCCACCCTTCCCCCCCCCCTCCCACACACACAAGTGAATGGTACGTGGCCTGTAAATTCAGAAGGAAGTGCAGACAGGTAAAAATCGTAGAAAGAAAAAAAGAAAGGAAGAAGTAAGTAAGGAAAAAAAAGGAAAAAAAGAAAAAGAGAAAATAAAGGAAAGAAAGAGAAAGCAATAGAGAAATAAGGACGAAAAATTTTGAAGACTATTATAAAGACTGAAAAACGAATAGAACACACACACACACACACACACACACACACACACACACACACACACACACACACACACACTAGAATTCTGTGGGAGAGGGAAGGAAGGAGGGTAAGAGAGGCAGGAAGGAAGGAATGAAAGAGGGAAATAGGGAGAGAGGAAAGGAGTGAAGGAAGGAAGAAAGGAACGAATAAAAGGGAAAGGCATAAAAAGGGAAGTGGAAAGGAGGGAAGGAAAGACAAAAAGAAGGAAAGAAATAGGGTGCCAAGGAAATATGGAGGAAAGGAAGCAGGGAAGAGGGTACGGATATGGAGTCAAAAGCCGGAAAACCCCGAGAACTCACATGGAAGTTTACACGATTTAGGACCATAAAACAGCGAGAGTAGAGTGGCTTACTGAGAGAGAGAGAGAAAGAGAAAGAGAGAGAGAGAGAGAGAGAATAATAGTTTTCAGACGTCTAGCCCTTAGGCTTGATCATCACACGGCCAGAAGATAAGACGGAAAGGAAACATAATGATATAGGAGGGAGGGAGGAAGAGAGAAGGAGAATGGAGGAGGTAAGGAGGAGAGAAGAAAAAATTAGAGGGAGGAAGGGGGAACAGAGAAGGGAAGGAAGAAGGAAAGAGGGGTGAGGAGGGAAGAACAGGGAGGTGGACTCATGGAGTGCAATGGAAGAAGAAAGAAGAAAGAGGATAGAAGGGCAGAAGGAGTGAAAGTCAGGAGGAAAAGAGAGAGGAGGAAAGAAAAAGAGGGAAGGTTAGAAAAAGAGAGGAGGAGGGAAGGAGACGGGAGGAAAGAAGGGAAGGGGGAGTTAGAAAGCAAGAAGAAGGGAGGAAAAAGAAAAAAGGAGAGGAGAGATAAGAAGTAAACGTAGAAGGAAGTACAGGAAGGAAGAAAGAAAGGTAAAGATAAGGCAGAGAAGAGAAAGGAGGAGGAGGGACGGATTTAGGAAAGTAAAAGACAGAAAAAGAGGGAGATAGAAAAAGAACGGTGAGAGAATGAGAAGAAAGATGAGGATGAAAAAAATGGAAGGATGAAAAACGAGCGAAAGGCAATGGGAGAGACAATGAGAAAGAAGAGGAGAGGAATGAAGGAGAGAGAAGAAGGAGGGTAAGGAAAGAAAGGACAGGCGAGTAGGAGGAGGAGGAAAGAGAGAGGGAGAGAATGAAAGAGGAGGAGAAAAGAGGTAGGGGAAGAAAGGGCAGGAAAGTAGAAGGAGGAAAAAGGAAGAGAAGTAGGAAGGCGAGGAGGAGAAAGAGAAGGAGGGAGAGATGGAGAATGTGAATAAGAAAAATGAAATGAAACCCGTGGGCAATGAAGCAGGAAGTAAAATCAAAACGGTGCACTGAGAGGTGAAGAGTGTCGTAAGGAGACAGTGAGAGGGGGGCGGGGAAGGTGGGAGTGGAGGAAGAGTAGGGATGCGAGAGAGAGAATGGCAGAGGAGGAAGAAGGAAAATAGACGGGAAGGAGGGATGTTGGACGGTAGAAGATGAGAGAGAGAGAGAGAGAGAGAGAGAGAGAGAGAGAGAGAGAGAGAGAGAGCCTTTGTGTGTTTTATATCTCTTCTTGTGCGCTTTTTACTGGACACAACGTTCTTTCGTTACACCAGATACAATTCTCTACCGCTTGGCCACAGGCGTCCCTCTGTCGTCTAAATCTTCCTCATCCGCTCTTTTCTTCTCTGTCCATGTCTGTCGTTTTCTTAAATGTTGTGTTCTCGTGGTTCAGATACACACACACACACACACACACACACACACACACACACACACACACACATGTTTATATGTTTTCTCTTTTTCTAAGCAGTGTAATAAAGCCTTCACTGTCATGACGTTTGTTTTTGCTATCCCAGACAATTTTTTTGGAACATGGAAAAGATTCCTTTCACTGAATGGCTCAGTGAAGCTCCACTCCCCAGGAAAAGAAACATAATTTATAAAGCCTGGAGTTTCATTCAAACGTGTATAATGGCATAGTTAGCCCTGTAGAGGTTCCTTTAACAATGCCATAGTTAGCTGTAAATACGGTTTCTCTAACGGCTGTTAGGTAATATGTTTCGGTCGAACCCCTGGTTTTTCATCATCATCATCATGTTCAAACCTCTTGTTCCAGCATAATCATCATCATCGTGTTCAAACCTCTTGTTCCAGCATAATCATCATGTTTGAACCTCTTGTTCCAGCATAATCATCATCATGTTTGAACCTCTTGTTCCAGCATAATCATCATCATCATGTTCAAACCTCTTGTTCCAGCATAATCATCATCATGTTTGAACCTCTTGCTCCAGCATAATCATCATCATGTTTGAACCTCTTGTTCCAGCATAATCATCATCATGTTCAAACGTCTTGTTCCAGCATAATCATCATCATGTTTGAACCTCTTGTTCCAGCATAATCATCATCATGTTCAAACGTCTTGTTCCAGCATAATCATCATCATGTTCAAACCTCTTGTTCCAGCATAATCATCATCATCGTGTTCAAACCTCTTGTTCCAGCATAATCATCATGTTCAAACCTCTTGTTCATCATCATCATCATCATCATGTTTGAACCTCTTGTTCCAGCATAATCATCATCATGTTCGAACCTCTTGTTCCAGCATAACCATCATCATGTTTGAACCTCTTGTTCATCATTATCATCATCGTGTTCGAACCTCTTGTTCAGCATCATTATCATCATGTTCGAACCTCATGTTCATCAGCATCACCATTATCATCATCATCGTTCGCCTAGAAAATGAGCGTGCCTTGCCCACTCTTGGTGCAAGCTGTGGAAATGGGTAAAAGAATCACTATAATTGTCTGGATCAATCGGTAGAGAGGTGGCCTGCAGTCCTAACGGACCCAGGTTCAAATCCCCGCTGGGGCAGGAAACAGTTTAAGGATTTGAATTTCTTAAAAATTAGACTTTACTGATCTACCAGAAGACCCGCCGACATGTCGTAAAAATACCTCCGCTAATACCAATACACCAGTCCTGTATGAGACAGCCCTAGCATGTATTCAATATGGACGGTGGGTGTTAGCGCCGAAGTGGTGACATGTAGAGGTGTATAGTACGTAGGAGGACACTAGGCCTTGATAGCAGGCTGTGAAGCCTATGTCCAGAGTCGGACACACACACACACACAAAAAAAAAAAAGATCCCTCTTGTAATATCGCCAATTGCAGGTCTTGTGTTCTGGGATGACTGGGACTCAGCAACCACTTAGCTTACTAAACAGGTAATAATCTAACCTTTCTTATCCCCCCTCCCTGGGGGTAGGGGGGTTTCAAGAATACTCCCCCAGTATCCCTGCTTGTCGTACGAGGCGAGTAAAAGGGTTGGTGGTGGGTTAGTGCCCCACCCCGTAAAAAGAACTAACTAAACAAGCAAATAAAGCTCCTCGGACCAGGAGGGACCATACGTTGACGACTAAGAAACGGACAAAGGACATTCTTAGGGTGGGGACATGGAATGTGAGAGGAGTGAATGATGAAGTGAAAGAGAGAGAGATTGTTCAGGTGCTTGAGGATGCAAGAGTGGATATATGTGGATTGACTGAAACTAAATGGAAAGGTGAAAGGGTCTGAGTGGGAATATAATTTAGGTATATGTGCGGGAGTTAGTGAGAATGAGAGGGCAGGAGAGGGAGTATGTCTGATGATATGCAAGAAGTGGAAGGAGTATATAAGAGAGTATGGAACAGTGGGTGCAAGGATTGTATGGGTGAGGATGAAAGTAGGTATACAAGCGTGGGCGATTGTACAGTATGTGTGTATGCGCCGACAGAGGACCGAGTGGCAAGAGTGAAAGATGAGTTTTGGGTGAGTGTAGAAGCATGTATGGACAAATCTGAGAGGATTGAGAGAGTGCTTTTGATTGGCGACCTGAATGGCAAAGTTGGGAATGTACGAGTGGATGGAGTAGTTGGTCAGTGGGGTGTGCCAGCTGAAGTAGATGGGAATGGTAGTGTTTTGGTGGACATCTGTGCTGATAAGGGGTTAGCAATAGCTAACACCCACTTTTGGCATAAGATGATCCACAGGTATAGGCCTACATGGAAAGTAATGAGGAGGATGGATGGTGAACTTTTGAACGAAAGGCAATGATAGACTACATGTGTGTGGATGAGCGAATGAGAAGACAAGTGTTGGATGCAAGAGTGTGGAGAGGGTGGGGGAATAGGGTCTCTGACCATCACTTAGTGATGGCCAAGGTAAAGCTGCAAAGAAAATGGTTGAAAAGACGAAGGGGAAGACAGGAGGAAACAGCTCCTGTGAGAAGAGTGGAGAAGCTGCAAGATAGTGAGAAAATGGCAGAGTATAAGAGCATAATGGAAGAAAGATTGGGAAGGTATGAGTTAGAGCAGATGGAAGGGGTGGAAGACGTATGTAAGATATTCATGGAAGAGATATGTGCAGCGTGTGAGGTGGTTTGTGGAGTGAGGAGGAGATGCAAGGGTGTGCAAGGGACAGCATGGTGGAATGATGAGGTGAAACGAGCTGTGGAGCAAAAGAAGAAGGCATATAGTGAATGGTTAGCGAGTAGAGGTAGGGGAGAGGATGAGAGAGAGAAGAGAGAGGTATATGTGAGCAGGGGAAGGGAGGTTAAGAGACTGGTGAAGGAGAGTAAAAAGAAAGTGGATGAAGAATTTGGGAGGAATCTGAGTGTGAAATGGAGGGTGAGTAAGAAATTGTTTTGGAAGGAGGTAAAGAAAGTAAGGCAGTGTGAAAGGGGAAATAGTAGGAGAGTGAAAGATAGGAATAATAGATTGTTGGTGGAGAAGTGAGAGAAATTGAGGAGATGGAAGGAGCTTTTTGAGGATTTGTTGAATGTATAGAGAGTGAGAGCAGTGCGAGTATAAGTGGTTGGGGAATGGCTGGGAGAAGAAGAGATGAGAGAAGGGAGGAAGAGATCAGTAGGGCGGATGTAGTGGAAGCAATGAAGATCAAGATGGGAAAGGACCCAGGAATTGATGGAGTGTGTGGTGAAATGCTGAGGTATAGGGGTGAGATTGTTGTGAGTGGATATGGAAGTTGTGTAGATTGGCTTGAGAAGAGGGAAGGGTTCCAGAGGACTGGAAATCAGGTATAATTGTTCCTCTGTACAAAGGAAAAGGGGAGAGAGAAGTATGTGGTAACCATAGGGGTATTTGCCTTCTTAGTGTGACTGGAAAATTGTATGGTAGAATACTCATTGATAGGGTTAGGCATATGACAGAGGAGCTAGTTGGAGAAGAACAAGGGGGATTTAGGAAGGGAAATGGGTGTGTAGATCAAATATTTGTTCTAAGATGTTTAGTGGAGAAGTATCTAGGGAGGGGAAAGAAAGTGTATGCTGCCTTCATGGACTTGTAGAAAGCTTATGACAGAATAGATAGGCAAGGTATGTGGAAGGTATTAAGAATCTATGGAGTGGAGGGGAAATTATTGAGTGCTGTGAAGAGTATGTACGAAGGAGCTAGGACTACGGTGCGAGTGGATGGTGAGCTGAGTGAGTTCTTTGATCTCAATGTGGGACTGAAACAGGGTTGTGTGATGTCTCCATGGCTGTTTAATATATACATGGATGGGGTTGTGAAGGAGGTGCAAGGTAGGGCAGCGGATATGGGGGTGGCTTTAATGAATGAGGGTGAGATTTGGAAAATTCCTGGTTGCTGTTTGCTGATGATAGAGTATTGTTGAGTGGAGATGAACTGGAGTTGCAAGGTTTGGTGAATGAATCTGGGACAGTGTGTAGGAAGAGGAACCTGAAAGTTAATGTAAACAAGAGTAAAGTTATGGTGTTTGAGTGGAATGAAGTCACAGAATGTACAGTGAGGTTGGATGATGAGGATATGGAGAATGTGAGTGCATTCAAGTACTTGGGTAGTGTGATGAGTAAGGATGGAACGCTGGGGGATGAAATGTGTGAAAGGGTACAGCAGTTGAAAGGCTGTTGGATCACTGAAAGTAGTGATGAGAAATAGGGAGGTGAGTATGGAAGTTAAGAAGTCACTGCATAATAGTATTGTGATCCCTACCCTGACGTATGGAAGCGAGGCATGGACCTTGCAAGAGGGGAACAAGTAGTGAGTGTGAGCAGTGGAAATGAATTACTTGAGAGGAGCATGTGGAGTGACGTGGAGGGACAGGTTGACAAATGAAGAAGAGAAGGAACGTTGTGGGGTGGATGTGGATGTGGTTGAGAAGATAAAGAGAAATACACTGAGGTGGTTTGGACATAAGGAGAGAATGGAGAATGAAAGACTGACTAAGAGGGTGTATGTAGGTGAGGTGGAGGGAGGGAGAGGGAGGGGTAGACCGAGGATGAGGTGGAGGGATGGAGTTGAGAAGTATAAGAGGGAGGGGGGAGTGAGTTAGGGGGAGGGTAGTCAAATGGTGGGCGACAGAGCTACTTGGAGACGTTTTGTCTGCGGCCACACTTTGCGAGATTAGGGCGTCAGGCTATAGATAGATAGATTTACACATATCGCAATATTTTTTTAATAATGACCTATTATCTACATTGCACTTTAGTCTCATCTTGTACAGTACTGGTGTAAACCATCTTGATACTATAGCAATGGAAATAATAAATAGAAGAAGCAGCGGTGCCAAGGAACAGCAAACCCGTCCCCGGCAGTCATTTTAGTGCTTACGTATAAACACAACAGGATATCTAGTGAAAGATATTACATATAAAATTTGGAGTATATCGGGTGAAAATTGACGATTTTATGTCCCATTTGAAATTTTAGGCCCGACCCACCTGACATTGCACCCCCCTACCGCTAACTGGGGGGGAGCTTACCCCCCTGATGTAATGAGGCATGTCACAGGATGCAGATTTGAAAGATGCACCTTTATGTTTTGGTTTCATGTCGATATGATGAATTTGCAAGGAGTTATGGTGATAAAAGGGATTTTTTTTTTTTATACATTTTTTGGGCCTATAGCCTGGGCCTTGTCCCAATTTGGCCCCCAAATTAATCAGGTGATCAGTAGGTCATAGCCCATCATCTCCGTAATTTTAGTCAAAATCGCACCTGTAGTTTTCGCGTAAAGTTAACAGAAAGACAAACAAACAAACAAACAAACCGAGTGAAAATAATACCCGTCCCCAAGCCCCTCCGAGGCGGGGACAGGTAATAAGTCGATGTGGAAGAGGCACTGCTAAGCCTCCTATGCCACTTTAAGACCCTAAACTTTCTTAGTTCTGTTTGTTTTATCTTACTGTCATTTTCCTCATCCATTTCATCCCCTTTGAAGACAGTGTTAAGGTGCATTCTGCTAAGTAAGTTGTTACGAAGGAGTTGCAACGAAGCCTTCTAAGCTCACTAAAATGACTCGCTAGTCCTTATTCCTCTCTGTTAATCTTTATTTACGTTCTACTCGCCTTTGTCTCATTATTATTATGGTTGTCTCTTCCTTTTTATCCACTCAGCCCCACTCTGCCTTACGTACCACTTGAGGCCTCATCATCCACTTAAGTGCTTGACGGGAGACGGAAAATGTGAGGCAGTTTGGGAGGGGAGAGTTTATGGGAGAGAGGAGAGGAGACAGAGGGAGAGAAAAGGTGGAAGATGGGAGGAGGAGACGTACTGAAATGGTTAATGAAAGCTGTATGCAACACCCCCATTTCAGAACAAGATGTTCTCTACCTGAACATAATCGTCTGGTCTTAGTACGAATACATTGAAAAATAGGTCATCGTAGTGAAGGTGTTAATACCGGTCACAGTCCCGCCTTGTGTTACGTACAAATAAACATGCACGATAGGAAAACACAAATTAGCCACGATCATTAGTCTAACTTTCATAGGGATCCAGTTCTCAGAAAGAGTCCTAGTTGTAGGATCCAAACCCATTCTGACCCATCAGCAAGTCTTAATACCAGATAACAGCTTTAGTTGTACTTCCTCTTTTCTATCCTTCTCCTACACACATTGATTACAGTCCACAACAGATATCCTTGTTGTACCTGCTACGGACTCCTATGTATGTACTCCTATGTACTGCTTCATTTACAGTACATATTCATTCCTGTTGCTGTGAAGTATTTGTGCCAATGCGTTAGAAGATGAAAGGATAAACAGTCTTATAAACAATCTAAGCTCAAGGCAGTTTCAGTGTACTGGTCTGCCTCAAGATTTCTGTGGGCACTTGTGGTTGCTTGGTTAACTACTTTTAGGACCTTCATTCAGGGTGTAACCTTTGCTCGTGGTGTAGGGTATAGTGTAGGTTCAGAGCTTCGTGAATGGGGAGCATGATTTAAGGTGTTAATATTGCCTGTTAACCATCGCCTTACTCTTGAACAGTGTTGAATGGAGGGTGGAGGAGTAGGTTTTGATGTGTGTGTGTGTGTGTGTGTGTGTGTGTGTGTCCCTTCCACAGAATGCGCACCTCAGTAGTTATCATGTCGTGCCTTGTCACACAGTCATGATTATCAGTCATTCTATCTGTCTTTCAATTAATCGGTCTATCAGTCAATCTGTCTATTTGTAAGTTCATTTATCTATCATCTATCTATCTGTATACCTATCTCTACTCAGATTTATCTATCTTGCTATCTATCTGTGTGCCTATATCTATCTATCTACGGGAATTTAAGTATCTCTCCATCTATCTATCTATTGGTGTGTTTGTTGTCCCCTCTGCGAAAAGACGTACCCGCTCTCACTCACCAGTTTTTTACACGATTTAAGTGAATTTAAGTGATTATTCCGTGTGCTATCACTCACCAAATAGTGCATCTGTGTGTATAAGTGTCTTGGAAGTATTATTCCAGTGAAAGGTGTGAAAATCCAGTGTATGCTAGAGTTTTTTGCTGTGTTTTAAGTGTGAAAAACTCTGTCTGGTCGTGTGTTTGTTTATCTACGTTTGGCGCCAAATAGGGTGACCATTAGGTGGTTATTGTTCTCGTGGAAGTGATTAGTATTACCCCGTGTAAATTAGAGCTACAATTGGGTGAGTGTTAACTGTATGTTGTTTCACCAGTAAGAACAGTTTATAACCTTTCGGAACTGATTGGAACTTTTGTTTTGTTTTGATTTCTTTGTTCGAGCTTATGTAGGCTGAGTGGAATTTTGTAATGTTTTGGCTTGTCTTTGTATGAACTGAGCTTTATTTTCTGATGATACAGCAGTTCAGTGTAATTGTTGTGTATTAACAGTAGTGTGGGAACGATTTTGTGACGATTCAAGCAGTTTGTGGCGATCTGTTGTGACTGTGGTTGGCGCCGTTGTGTTGGTAGATGTAAACAACTGCAGTCTGGTACAGTATACTTGGTGTATTTAGTGTTAAGCATTCCCCTGTGCACAGTGTGTGAATGAGTGAGTACTATTCCCTTAGTTTTTGTTTACATCCCAGGTTTACAGTTACCCTTATAGGTAAGATATAATTATATTTTCATATGTGGTAACTTTTCAGGTGACAAACAACTTATTTGTGTATTGTAAGACTCTGTTGTAACTTCATTTTTGTTGTATTTCAGGTAATATAATTTTAGTTCTTCATTCCAGGTAACGGTTAGCTTTTCATTCTTTGTAACAAGTGTACATGTATTACTAACCAGTAAGGTAGCTATTCCTGTACAATTCTAAACAGCAACAAGATCCCCACCAGTAAAACCTGTAACAATTGCATAAATTGTCACTGTTCTAGCAGGTTTTGTATATAACTTATTCTTGTTCCAATATCTCATCCAGGTACTAATCAGTATTACCAAATTCTTTTTCTCTGATTAATCCTAGCAGTTACCTTGCATTTCAGAATGCCACGGAACATCATTTGCGTAACCTGCTCCGGTAGTTTCACCGGATCCTTTTATACGGACCGAACCTTTGTTTGCAGGATGTGCAAGCTACGTCAGAGCCTGGAAGACAAGCTGACCGAGACAACAAACAAAATTAACAGTCTGATCCGAAAAGCAGATGTGCTGGAGGAATTCATTGCGAGTAATGTCGGACACACTGCAGAGGACAATGTCACTGCTAGGCCAACTGCAGTCCAGGTTGACCATCCTCCTCCTGCTGTAGTTACTTCTCCCCCAACCGTACAGAATGAGTTCCAGCCAGTGCGGAATCGTGCAAGGCTTGAAAGGAAAAGAAGCATCATTCCAGTAACAACATACAAGTTTCAGATTCTAACAGAAGTAGAGGAAGAGCCCCATGAGGCACGGGTTGAGGGGAACTCCATCATCCGTGGAATTTTGCGGCCGGGCACCCTCTAAACGAAAGCGTTTTTGTATTTCACGTGCAGGAGTAGATAACGTAACAAAGGCTGTGGATGACGTTCTTGAGAATGCGGAAAATGACAGCCTTGTTATCATTCGTACAGGTACCAACGACGTCATGCGAACCCGATCAGAGGAGCTGATGGAGAAGTACAGGAAGATGATCCGACGCTACAAGGAGAAAACTAACCATATTTTAATTTCAGGCATACTACCAAGGATTAATGCAGGGAATGCCTTCTTCAGCAGAGCATTTAGTATTAATAATAGAGTCAAATCACTTTGCTTACAGGAAGGAGTTCAGTTCATCGACACGTGGAACCAGTTTTACGAGCAGCGTACACTGTTTACGAACAACGGACTACACTTGAATGCTGTTGGTTCTACCCATCTCGGTCGTTTGCTTAATGATGCTGTAAGTTTTTTCTTGAGAAAAAACAAGCATCACGGGAGGCAAACGTAGATGTCATACGATCTGATAAATCAATAAATAATGGAAGCTCCCCACATCAGAAAGGAAAGCACATTAAAGCAATCCTTGCAAATGCTCGTAGTCTATGTAATTAATTTTGATTTAGAGGCCCTTGCCTTTACCGAGGATTATGATGTAATTGGAGTAACAGAATCGTGGCTAAATACTGAGCAGAGAGATTTTCTAGCAGAGTTTAATTTACCAGGCTATCACATTTTCAGTTGTGAAAGGAAGAATCGTGCAGGGGGTGGAGTGCTGTTATATGTTAAATTAGGATTTCATCCAGTCAAAATTACCAAGCCATGTATTGAAAACATCGACACTATTTATATTCAGCTTAGAAATGAATACTGTCATAAAATCACTCTTGGGTTAATTTATCATCCACCTGGTCAGCCACTCAACACTGATAATGAAATTTACAATCAAATTGCTGAACTATCTTGTATGCAAAGCACTGTAATATTTGGTGACTTTAATTTACCAGTTCCAAAATGGGGAGAAGCCCTATCCTCACACACAGGGTCAGACCTATATACAAATTTGCAAGAAAGTTCTTTGTATCAATTTGTAAATTATCCGACACGTGGAGCTAACATCCTTGATCTTGTCTTAGATACATCAGAAAATGTAGTGAGTAATGTTATTGTAGGAGAAGAATTCAGTACAAGTGATCATCGCATAGTAATCTATCTATCTATCTATCTATCTATCTATCTATCTATATAGATAGGTAGATAGATAGATGTGTGTGTGTGTGTATTTTTCCAATTGCACCAGCTGATATCTAAGGCATTAACCGAAAACTCTGTCACGATGAATCACTGGTGGATGTTGTGCTGAGGTTGGGGATCGCATTGCCGTGCTGTTTGTACTGCAAATAAATAAAGATGAATATTACATCGTCGTGATTAGATTCTAATTTAATAAGTAGGTGTGAGTACTTATATAGTTTTTAATACTCGTTTTAAATGCTGTGCCTCGTATCTAAAGCGAAAGGAAAAGTTACTCACCATTCATCATTAAAGTCCGTAATCCCTTTAGTATAGTGACTACTTTTTCATTTACATTTGGCTTCCACCAAACCATTTAGTTCACTTACAAATGGAACTGTACTGTAGTAGTGATGGGGTAAATGAAAGTTGAATCATGTAAGTCAAGTTCGAGAAGCCTGTCCGAAGATTTGATAAAATCGTGTGGTGATACCAAGAATAAGCTGTGAAATGCCTCACTAGAACATAAGGGTTAATACAAACTCTCCAGTTATCACATCTTTATGCAGAGTCATAGTTATGCAAGTATGTTCGTTACTGTAAGACAAATCCTTCAGTCCGCTTATGCAGTTTTAGTTCATTCTTGCTAACTAAAGACGATTTTATTTAGCAGATTTCTCGACTGGAGGGATTAGATACTGCCTTCGCTGACAGTTTTACAGGTAGAGATCTTTCCTACGTTGAATATGATCGTCTAAAGACAGCAAGAAAAAATAAAATATACGTTCTCTTAGTGAAGGCATTTACTACAGAAGACATTCCTTTAGCTGAATTAAAATCGCCGAGTGATTAAAAGAAAATAAAAGAAGAAATGAATAAGATTTCAGGGAGACAGATTAGGCAAAAAAGCAATAGTATGTATTTCATTTACAAGGTACAGTATATTGATTACTCTCACAGTACGGTACTCTGTAACTATTATGCCTCGGCCAATGTATCACTGTCAAGTTACACTCTTCAGTGATTCACACCTCATGAGGGACATGTACTCTCTCTCTCTCTCTCTCTCTCTCTCAGAAAATGGTCCATGGTGGGAAAAGAAGGACAGGTGACAGGACTTTGTTGCTCCCTGCCCTAAGATCCGCGTTCAGCATCAGGCCTCAGTGAAGATTCAACCATTGTCGCTTCGTTCCGTTTGTCTGTATTCGACTGGAAGGACCTCTTTATAGGGGACACATTGTGGAATCTTGGTAATTTAAATTTTTCTGAAGAAAGTTTCTGATTTAAATGATACAGCTGGATATCTTCAAACCTGTATATAAATGCGGAAATGAGGGGAGGGAAACCGTACATAAAGGAAAAGTGTCTGTGAGTTTGTTAGGTGTTGTGAAGTACTCTGCCTGATTAAAATTAAGGTTTACAAGACGTAAAAAAGAACTCTGTGAGGTTGAAAACACTACCACAACACACACACACACACACACACACACACACACACACACACACACACACACACACACACACACACACACACACACACACACACACACACACACACACAACCATACTATGAACTATAGGCTCACGCTTTACACTACCACTCCGTACACTGTCACTTTACACATTGCCATACCACACGATGATTTGCATTCTAAATAGATTTGGGGGAATTGGCAATTTCTCATCCTTTGCAGTTTATTCTGCAAAGTGCACCTGAGTATCATCTTGACGTTGCTGATGCTGCCTATGTCTGTTAAGGTGCAGTATTCAGAATAAATCGTTATGGAAGATGAGTTACGAAGCCTCCAACACGGGCCCATGTGATATCATACTGTCACACGACGTACTACCACACCACACATACTATCACCCAACAAACTAATACCGTACAAACCACCACCGCACAAAATACCACCCCACAAAATACCACCCCACAAACTACCACCCCACCAAATACCACCCCACAAACTAACACACTGCAAACTACCACTCCACAAACTTCCATCCCATAAAGTACCACCCCACAAAGTACCACCCCACAAAGTACCACCCAACAAACTACCACCCCACAAACTACCACCCCACAAACTACCACCCCACAAACTATCTCACCACAAACTACCATCCCATAAAGTACCACCCCACAAAGCACCACCCCACAAAATACCACGCCACAAAATACCACGCCACAAAATACCACGCCACAAAATACCACGCCACAAACTACCACCCCACAAAATACCACGCCACAAACAACCACCCCACAAACAACCACCCCACAAACTACCTCACCACAAACTACCACCCCACAAACTACCACCCCCATAAACTACCACACCAAACACCATCAAACCACACTCTACCACACTGCCACTACCATACCACATAATACCACGTCACTCACTGTCTCACCACGCACACTACCACACCACACATCACAACACCACAAAGTACTACAGCACAGACAACCACATCGCACACTGTTACACCACACACCACCACACAAAACGGTTATTATAACAACTTTGATACCATCCACACACAAACAGCAGAGGAAGACTAATACCATCGAGAGTTGTGTGAGAGTGGCGGCGGTGGATATTTTACAGGAGGAAGTGAGGGAGAGAGGCGATAAGACAGAGCCAAGGGAACGTGTTACACAGATACAGGCAGATGGAGATTAATACCTCAGTTAAAGGCGGTAATGTGTGTTTGTGTTTGGGAGGTGGTGAGGTGTGGGTGTGAGGGTGTGAGAGGTGGGGGTGGGGGTGAGATATATATTTTGGAAAGTTGTGGTTGGGAGGTGTTACAAGGTTACAGGCATGTACTTCTGATGAACAGGGTGATGTGTAGTCGGTTTGTGAGATGGCAAAGGTGTGTGTGTATTTGGGGTGAAGGAAATAAGTTTGGTTGTGAAGTGAAAGGTGTGGGTGAAGTGTGGCTGTTGATGACTAGTTGCGAGTGGGAGGTTTGATCTGAAGGTATGAGGTGTGGGTGGCAGGAGGGTGAAAGGTTTGACTGACGGTGGATGTGTGGGTGAGGTGTAGGTGTAAATGAAAAGTTGTGGGTGGGAATTTGAAGGTGCGAGTGAGAGGTGTGGTAGTGTGTGGGTTGGGGTGAGGCAGTGGTGATAGGTGGGAGGTGATATGAGATGGTGAGAGGTGTGATCGTGAGGCGTGGGTTGGATGTAGGGTGATGCAGAGGTGCGTGAAGTGTGATGTTGAAAGATATATGCAGTAGGGTGGTGGTGTATCAGGGGGGTGAAGTGAGAAGAATGTATCAGGCGAGAGGGGTAGGTGATAATGGAGTAAGGTGTGGGAAAATGAAAATAATGTGGAGTGGCGAGGCTGTGAGGCGTAGAGGGTGCGGTACCAGTAAAATGTAAAGTTAAATGCAAATATAGTGTGATTAGAGTGAGGTGTGAGATAATGTGGCACGATGTGAAATATGGCACTGCGTGAAATTTTAAAAGGTTTACTACTGAGGTGATTAAGCTAGAAAAAGTTAAAGTTGGGAACTGGACTCTGGAAAGTGTTCTACATGAGGTATGAGGGAGCAAATATTATACCGAGTTATCGTAGTTACCACTCTTGAGTACACTTTTCATAGCACACACACACACACACACACACACACACACACACACACACACACATTTCCTTTTCCCTGGTACTTACAATTGCATTGTCATGAGTCGGCTAGTGACATTGGCTTTTGTGGGAAACCGCGAACTCAAGCGGAATCCCAGTTTATCGTTCAGTAACCACTCATTCGGACGGAAGCCTTGTCAAATCAATTTTTCATTGTCATACGTGATCGTCCTTGTGTGAGACATTAGCGCTTCTGCTAAGCGATTTGTTTTGGGCGCGTTTTGCTCACTCAACCGTTAAAAAAATGCGGCCTAGCGCTCCCCTTTTCTTTCCCACGAGTTACTGAGTCCAGTGTCTGTTGTGACGGAGAGAGGTACTGTGCTCCAGAAGTGAGAGTAGAGAGGTCAGCTAGCACCCAGACTCCACTAGACTACAGTTCTCCACGCTCCCACCCTTCTTTGGGTGATACACCACATTCATTGACCAGTATTTCCTTTTTGTATTTTCCTAGGTTTAAGAGTTTAGTTAAGTGAGCTGTTTCCTTACATGCTGGCCGGCTGCGCTGCATGTTGTGTTTTTTTCTAGGCGTAAGAATTTAGCTCTTGAGTGAGTGAGTGAGTGCGATCTCATTAATTTGATTTTTGAAATGTAACGTTAAATTCATTTTTGTAATCAATAAATTTAATAGTTCCTTTTCTTGAGCTTAATGTAATGCAAACTCTTGTTTCATTTCTCCGCAGTTAAGCTTATTTCTCTTATAGCTCCTAGCTTGCATAAACATTTGCCATTCATAACTGGTACTTAGACCAGTCTTGTTGTATTAAGTTTAAAATCCGTTGTGCCTCCTAGGAGTTAAGCATCAGCAAGAACCTGATATTATTATAAGTTATTTATTGTTAGGGGTGAAGTAACTTTCTCCAGAGGCCAACAGTACTAATAAACAGCGATTGAGTAATTAGTCTCTGCTGTGTACTGTTGAGAAAGTTTATAAATTCTCGTTCTTAGAGAATCGTGCGAAGCAAGCCAGCATAAAGTAATCGTTGCTTGATTTAGTAAGACAATCATTGTCCCTGCTCTTCAATATTATTGAACACTATCATTTTAAATAATATTTGCATCTATTTAAAAAACCCCGTGACAATTGGCGACCTCATTCCAGGATATTAACTCCTAGCCCTAAAGCTATTCACGAGATAATACTCACTCGTTCATATTTAGGTATTTATCATTAAAGTTTATAGGCACAAGTTTACTGGTGTTTACCGTTAATTTAGCAAGTGAATTTTGCTTTATTAATCCATAGAGTACTTAACTCTATTTAGTACTTTATTTTTGGTAACGCCAGACGATTTTATTCGCTCCTGGGTAGCCACCGTACCCATTGTGTTAATTATTGAGTCTTCTCAGTTATTTGCATTTTTGCTTTATTCTTTTCCAGTTAACTAGATAAGACTGGTCACCACTAGCTTGTGTCTGTATTCTTTACTTGTGTTTATTAGTATTCGTTTGCGAAGCAGCAGCCAGTACTCAGTTTCGGTTTGCTTAGTAAATTAGCGTCATGGCTACCACTGTATTTTTACAGGAAGCCAAAGATATAGGTCTTACAGACCCAACTGAAATTAAAGAGTACATACTCTCACGGCATAATCAGGAGCAGCAGCGCGAGAATGATGCCCGTGAAGAGCGTAAGATTCAACACGAACACGAGCGAGAACAGCGCGAATACGAGCGAGAACAACGCGAATATGAGCGTGAACAACGAGACAGAGAACGAGAACACGAACGTGCCGAGCGAGAAGCACGCGAAAAACATGAAGTGCTGAAGATCAAGCGAGATTCCTTGGCTTCAGACACATCTGGTGCAGTTAATCCAAGCTCCACTAGCGCTCTTCCTACACATGTTCTGGCGACTCTACGCATCAAGCTTCCTTCATACAAGGAAAGCGAGCGAATCGAGCCGTACATAGCTCGTTTTGAGGACATGGCAGACATGTATCAACTGGATGAGGCAGCTAAGCGGATCCAATTTCTTAGTTTATTTGAGGGCTCTGCCCTCGATATTCTCCACAGAATTTGTGGAGACAATCTCACGTATGAGATGATGAAAGCTGCACTCATTAAGGCGTATGGTCTCACAGTAGACGACGCCAAAGTTCAGTTCATGTGAGCTCGTTTCCAAGACAAGGAGACAGCTGTTCAGTTCCTCGACCGTCTCACTGCTTACTTAGGTGAGTGGATGCAGAAAGATGAAACTCCTTCCACGCGTGAGGGGATAATTGACCTTATGCTGTGTACACAGCTAGAGAGGTCGTGGCCTGCTGAGCTCATAGCACAGCTTAAGATCTGCCAGGTGAAAGATGCCAGCCAAATGGCAGAAAAGGCTGACGCATACTTTACTGCATACGGGTATCAAACTCGTAAGCAAAACACCTGGAACAGAAAACCTGGTAAATCTGGGAAATCGTCTCAGACTGAACCCCAGCAACAAGGCCATTCTCAGAATAATGGCCAAGGTCCAAAACCGCAGTGGAAGGACCAGGGGCAAAACACTCAGGAACCTGAGTGGAAGAGGTACAACAAGTACCCTAACCAGCAGCAGTATCAGCCACGCAATCAACCGTTGGGACCGTCCTTTTCACCACCAGCTCAAAAGAGGCAGGAAGTGAACGCAGCCTTCATTTCTCAGCAGCAGCACGGTGGTCACGTCCCTACCAGTATGGGTACTCCCCCACAGTTCACTAGTCCCACAGTAACAGTGAACCCCTCTCCACAGATGGCCAATGTTCCATCTCCACAGGCACTGAGTACGACTCCTCAAGTATCTAAGTCACAAGGCACAATGTTTGCCGCATCAGTTATTCAGCAGCCTCATGAGTGGCTAGCTGCTTCCTCCACAGGCCCTCCCACAGGTGACAGTACCTTCCTTGTTCAGCCAGGGTTTGTGGGAGGCATTCCTGTGAAGGTCCTGAGAGACAATGGTTCCTCAGGTTGCTCTGTCAAGCAGAGTCTAGTTCGGCCTGAGTAGTACACAGGTCGACAGATCCATGCAAACCTTATTGATGGATCAGTGAGACTGTTCCCTGAGGCATGTATCCAGGTGGCATCTCCATTTTATACTGGTACGACACTTGCAGTTGTCATGCCAGAACCTTTATTTGACCTTATAATAGGCAACATTTTCGATGTCAAGGATAGTTGCACCGAACATGATGCTACTCAGACTTCGGCTGCTGCGGTAACACGAGCCATGGCTGAGGCTCCAGACTGTGTCACCCCAGTGATCATTGAATCGCCGCAAGATCTGATGTGTAGTCAACATGTTGTACAAGAACAACATTCTGACCCGACACTTGCTGCCGTGCGGAACAAACAAAAGGGTCGAGTGATTAAGTATTCACGGGGAGGTCGAGCCAAGTTCCTTCGCAAACAAGGACGGCTCTACCGTGAGTCACGAACACCCGAGGGCGAGGTTCGACTGCAGTTTGTCGTTCCCGCCAAGTACCGCCAAGCAGTGTTAGAATGGGGTCATTGTTCAGCCTCAGGAGGTCACATGGGCAAAAGGAAGACCCACGGCCATATCCAAGCTGACTTTTTCTGGCCAGGGATGGGACGAGACATAGATAGTTTTTGCGCTCCTGCAGTGTGTGTCAAAGTACCACTAATCAGGGACATGTTCTTCCTGTGCCGTTTGTAACCACACCTGTAATCTCTGAGTCAGTTGAGAGACAGGGTAGTGGTGAAGTCGGTGCAGACCTGATGTCTCGCCCATTGGCCCCACAGGACATAGTATGTCCAGGGCCTGTACATACTTATATACCATAAGCTAAGGTGCTGCTCCCTCACATGCTGGCCGGCTGTGCCGCATGTTGAGCGAGGTGGACGCCAGGTTAGAGCTCCCCCTAAACTCGGTGATGGGATGTTGTTAAGGTGCTGTTCCCTCACATGCTGACCGGCTGTGCCGCATGTCAAGCGAGGTGGACGCCAGGTTAGAGTTCCCCTAAACTCGGTGATGGGATGTTGTTAAGGTGCTGTTCCCTCACATGCTGGCCGGCTGTGCCGCATGTCGAGCGAGGTGGACGCCAGGTTAGAGTTCCCCCAAAACTGGGTGAGGGGATGTTGTTAAGGTGCTGTACCCTCACATGCTGGCCGGCTGCACCGCATGTTGAGCAAGGTACATGCCAGGTTAGAGTTTCCCCGCTAAAAACCCTTACGACTATGTTTTCTAGTTAATAATATATCTAATAAATTAATGGCGACCTCGAATGTACGAACCTTAGGCTGTCAATTGTATTTTTCAGCTAGAGCGTACCTTTCATAGCATGTACTGACTGCTAGGCAGAGAGAGAGTAATTGTAACATAAGAATTTTTGTCTCATTGACACTTTTGATGCTCCACCTTAATTGATTTTGCAGGTACAGCAATGGGTGTAGCAGTTTTGCTGTGCGGGCCAGCTGATCGTCTGCCGCACGCTGCCGCCTCTTCTCCTCTGCCTTCGTCGTCGCCATATTATTAATATTTACTGTGTCATTTTACACGTAGGTACAGTTACACTACAACTGTCACACCTACACCGTGTATTACATACACCACACTACACAACAATTAGTTGTCAGTGTAAATGTAGCGAACTTTCGCTCAGTTTGACCTGAGTACAGGATTTTCACCGTCGTCACGGAGTTTTTTCCCTCAAGCTTGCTTCTATTAACGTCAATACGAGTTTTTTACACTTATTGGCGATAGTGATTTTCTCCTGTAGCAGAATAGCACACACACCACAGTGTGAATCTTGTGTGACTGAGTTAGGATGTGTACATATATATATATATATATATATATATATATATATATATATATATATCCACAAATTTTTTCCCATAAGGAAAAAATTCATTTTGTAGGGGCGTAATGTCACGAGTCGGCTAGTGACATTGGCTTTTGTGGGAAACCACGAACTCAAGTGGAATCCCAGTTTATCGTTCAGTAACCGCTCATTCGGACGGAAGCCTTGTCAAATCAATTTTTCATTGTCATACGTGATCGTCCTTGTGTGAGACATTAGCGCTTCCGCTGAGCGATTTGTTTTGGGCGCGTTTCGCTCACTTGACCGTTAAAAAAAATGCGGCCTAGCGCTCCCCTTTTCTTTCCCACGAGTTACTGAGTCCAGTGTCTGTTGTGACGGAGAGAGGTACTGTGCTCCAGAAGTGAGAGTAGAGAGAGGTCAGCTAGCACCCAGACTCCACTAGACTACAGTTCTCCATGCTCCCACCCTTCTTTGGGTGATACACCACATTCATTGACCAGTATTTCCTTTTTGTGTTTTCCTAGGTTTAAGAGTTTAGTTAAGTGAGCTGTTTCCTTACATGCTGGCCGGCTGCACCGCATGTTGTTCTTTTTTCTAGGCATAAGAATTTAGCTCTTGAGTGAGTGAGTGAGTGCGATCTCATTAATTTGATTTTTGAATTGTAAAGTTAAATTTATTTTTGTAATCAATAAATTTAATAGTTCCTTTTCTTGGGCAAATATGAATTGGAGCAGATGGGGGACGTGGAAGGTGTGTGTAGAATATTTACAGAAGAAATATGTGCAGCATGTGATGTGGTGTGTGTGGAAGGAAGAGAAGACGGAGGGGGGTGCAAGGAACAGCGTGGTGGACTGAAGAGGTGAAACAGGCTGTTGCACAAAAGAAGAAAGCATACAATGGATGGATGAGGAATAGGGGCATGGAAGAGGTTGAGAGGCGGAAAAGAGAGTTATATGTAGAAAGAAAGAGAGAGGTGAAAAGATTAGTAAGAGAGAGTAAGAAGAGAGTGGATGAGGAATTTGGAAGGAATTTGAGTGTAAAGTGGAGGGACTGTAAGAAAATGTTCTGGAGAGAGGTGAAAAGAGTAAGACAGGGTGGAAGTGAAGTTAGCAGGGGAGTGAAAGATAAAAATGGTAGATTACTAGTGGAGAAGGGAGAAAAAGTGAGCAGATGGAGAGAATATTTTAAGGAATTGTTGAACGTGGAGGATGGAAGTAATGCGAGTATAAGTGGCTGGGGAATGGCTGGGAGAAGGAGGGAGATGAGAAGACAGGAAGAAATCAGTAGGATAGAAGTTGTGGAAGCAATGAAGAAAGTTAAATCAGGGAAAGCCCCAGGAATTGATGGAGTGTATGGTGAAATGCTGAAGCATGGGGGAGAGATAGTAGTAGAATGGATGTGGAAGATGTGCAGATTGGCCTGGGAGGAAGGTAGAGTCCCGGAGGATTGGAAGTCAGGTATAATTATTCCCTTGTACAAAGGAAAAGGGGAAAAAGAAGTGTGTGGTAATCATAGGGGCATTTGTCTTCTTAGTATAATAGGAAAATGTGTATGGTAGGATACTTATTGACAGAGTTAGAGAAAGAACAGAGGAATTAGTTGGAGAAGAACAGGGAGGCTTTAGGAACTGAAGAGGTTGTGTAGATCAGATATTCATTCTCAGATCTTTAGTGGAAAAGTTTCTAGAGAAGGGAAAGAAGTTGTAAGCGGCTTTCATGGATTTGGAGAAAGCATATAACAGGGTGGATAGACTAGGATTGTGGAAAGTGTTAAGAATATATGGAGTAGATGGGAAGTTGTTGAATGCTGTGAAGAGTATGTACGATGGTGCGAAGGCTGCAGTGCGTGTGGATGGTGAACTAAGTGAATTTTTCTCTTTGAAAGTTGGTTTGAAACAGGGATGTGTCATGTCTCCATGGTTGTTCAATCTGTACATGGATGGGGTAATAAAAGAGGTACAAGGTAGGGTAGTGGATGTTGGAGTGGCCCTGGTGAGAGAGGATAGTGTTTGGAAACTCCCTGTGCTGTTGTTTGCAGATGATACTGTGTTGTTGAGTGAAGACGAAGGGGAGCTGCAAGGCTTGGTGGATGAGTTTGGGAGAGTGTGTAAGAAACGGAATCTAAAGGTGAATGTAGGGAAGAGTAAATTGATGGTCTTTGAGAGAGGTGTAGTCAGTGAATGTACAGCGAGGTTGGATGGTGAGGAATTGGAAAATGTGAGTACGTTTAAGTACTTGGGTAGTGTGATGAGTAAGGATGGAGGTTTGGAGGGTGAAGTGCTTGAAAGGGTACAGCAGGGAAGAAAGGTTGCTGGTTCTTTGAAAGCAGTGATAAGAAACAAGGAAGTGAGCATGGAAGTGAAAAAGTTACTACATGACAGTATTGTGATACCAACTCTAACGTACGGAAGTGAAGCTTGGACGTTGTTGGAAGGACACAGGTCAAGAGTGAGAGCAGTAGAAATGAGTTATTTAAGAGGAGCCTGTGGAGTCACATGGAGAGACAGGCTGACGAATGAGGATATAAAGGAGCGTTGTGGTGTTGATGTGGATGTGTTAGGAAGCATTATGAGGAACATACTGAGGTGGTTTGGCTATGTGGAGAGGATGGAGGGTGAAAGACTGACGAAGAGAGTGTATGTGAGTGAGGTGGAGGGGGAAAGAGGGAGGGGGGGGCCGAGGATGAGATGGAGGGATGGGGTGGAGAGGTATATGAGAGAGGGGTGTGTGAGTTGGGAGCAGGGGAGTGAAATGGCGGGGGACAGGGCGACTTGGAGGCGATTTGTTTGTGGCCACCCCAAACGGGATTGAGGCGTCTGGCAATAGATAGATAGATAGATTTTTTTTTTATGCGATGAAGAAGGAACCAAAGGCCATGAGCCCGCAGTAACAGTTCCCCCCAAGAGAAAAACAAAATACAATATAGAGCCAAATTCAAGATCCGATCATTTTGAGATGCCTGGACACACTGCGTTTGAAAGACTGGAGATCATAGGCAGCAGGAAATACAGACAGAGGGAGACAGTTCCAGAGCTGACCTGTTGCATAAATGAAAGACTGGGAGTAACGGTTAACTCTTGCATTAGAGAGTTGGACAGAAAAAGGATGAGAGTTTGCTGCCAGACGGGTGCTACGCGCCCGTCGTAGAGGTGGAGGAATGCAAGCAGACAGTTCAGAGGAGCAGTGACCATTAAAGTAGCGATAGAAAAGAGATAAAGATGCAACAGTGGGGCGAAGAGACAGAGGTTGAAGGGAGTCAGTAAGAGGAGGAGAGTTAATGAGACGAAAAGCCTTTGACTCCACATTATTGAGAAGAGCTGTATGAGGGGAGCCTCCCCACACATGAGAGTTGTACTCCACACAGGGGTGGATAAAACCCCTGTATAGAGTCAACAATTGCGCAGGGGTAAAGAAAGAGCGGAGACGGATTAGCACACCCAATCTCTTGGAAGCAGATTTTACAAGAGATGTAATATGATCTTTCCAAGATAAGTCCCGAGTAAATGAAACCCCAAGCATGTTCAAGGATGATGCAGGATTAAGCTGAATATTATTAAACATTAGTGGGTATACCTGTGGAAGATTTTGTCGGGTTGAAAGGTGTAAGAACTGAGTCTTGGATGCATTAAAGACAACCATATTATTTTTACCCCAGTCAGAGATACGAGCCAAGTCAGACATTAGGTGTGCCATAGCCTCATCCCTTGTTTGTTGAAGTAACTGTTGAGATGGGCGTTGCGGGAACCGAATGGAAAGGTGAAGGGTGGAGTCATCAGCGTATGAGTGGATAGGGTTAGATGTACAGCTTAGAAGATCATTGATGAATAAAAGGAAGAGAGTTGGTGATAGGACAGAGCCCTGAGGAACGCCACTATAGATAGATCTAGGAGAAGAACGATGGCCGTCTACAACAGCGGCTATAGAACGACCAGAAAGGAAGCTAGCGATGAAGGCACAGATAGAAGGATAGAAACCGTAGGAGGGCAGTTTAGAAATTAAAGATTTATGCCAGACTCGATCGGAAGCCTTTGAGATGTCAAGTGCAATGGCAAAGCTTTCGCCAAAGTCCCGAAAGGAGGATGACCAGGAGTCTGAAAGGTAGGTGAGAAGATCGCCAGTGGAGCGTCCCTGACGGAACCCATACTGACGATCGGAAAGAAGGTTGTGATAGGAAAGATGCCTTAAAATTTTTCTATTAAGAATTGACTCGAAAACTTTTGAAATACAGGACGTTAAAGCAATTGGACGATAGTTGGAGGGTTGGGAGTGGTCACCCTTCTTTGGGACTGGCTGAATGAGAGCAAACTTCCAGCAAGAAGGAAAGGTACAAGTTGACAGACAAAGACGAAAGAGTTTGCCTAGGCAGGGTGTAAGCACAGAAGCACAGTTCTTGAGAACAACAGGAGGGACCCCATCAGGCCCATATGCCTTGTTAGTACTGAGGCCAGTGATGGCAGAAAATACATCAACTGAAGAAATTTTAATGTCAGCCATGAGGAAGTCAGAGGGGGAAGTGATGGAGGAACAGCACCGGAATCGTCTAAGGTAGAATTGGAGGAGAAAGTCTGTGCGAAGAGATCTGCTTTATCAGTAGAAGAAATAGCTACAGAACCATCAGAGTAGAAAAGAGGAGGGAAGGATGATGAGGTAAAGTTGTTAGAAAGATTTTTGGCAAGATGCCAGAAGGAGCGGGAAGAATTCGAGTTGGAGAGTTGAGAGCATTTAGTATGGATGAAATTATTTTTAGTAGAGCAAAGAACAGACTTAGCACGATTCCGGGCAGAAACGTAAAGATGATGTGATTCAGGGGTGGGTTGGCTCCGGTACCTTTTGTAGGCCCTCTCCCTTGTTGCGGACAGCATTAGAACAAGCGTGATTAAACCAAGGCTTTCTTGCGTTAGTCAAAGGATATGAGAAAGGAATGTATGCTTCCATGCCTGAGAGAATAACCTCCGTAATGCACAAGGCACACTCAGATGGCTCACGGCCATGGAAGCAATAATCATTCCAGGGAAAATCAAAGAAGTACTGCCTGAGGGCCTCCCAGTCTGCGGCTCCAAAATGCCATAGACGACGTTTCCCTGGAGGGTCCACAGGCCGTACCGGAGTGGTAGGACAGGTTAAGGTAATAAGGTTGTGATCGGAGGAGCCCAACGGAGAGAAAAGATTAACAGAGTAAGCAGAAGGATTAGTTGTGAGGAAGAGGTCAAGTATGTTGGAGCTCTCTCCAAGGCGGTCAGGGATACGGGTACGGTGCTGTACAAGCTGCTCTAGGTCATTAAGGATAGAAAAGATGTAGGCTTGTTCACCAGGTGGATCCGTGAAAGAAGAGGAGAGCCAAAGGTGGTGGTGAACATTTAAATCTCCAAGAATGGAGATTTCAGAGAAAGGAGAAATGGATAGAATGTGTTTCATCGTAGAAGTAAGATAGTCGAAGAATTTTTGATAGTCAGTAGAATTAGGGGATAAGTAAACAGCACAGATATATTTAGTCAGAGAATGACAGGAAAGCCGAAGCCAGAGTGTGGAGAATTCAGAAGAATCAAGTTCAGGAACACGAGAGCAAGATAAGTCGTTGCGTATATATACACAACAGCCACCTTTGGCTTTGAAATGAGTATAGAGAAAGTAGGAGGATACAGAAAAGGGTTTGCTGTCAGTTGCCTCAGACAGCTGAGTCTCCGTTAGAAAAAGAAGGTGAGGTTTAGAGGAGGAGAGGTGGTGCTCAACAGAGCGAAAGTTAGAGGAAAGGCCGCGAATGTTGCAGAAATGAAGAAGAAGAGAGTCAGACAGTGGTTCCAGGCACCTTGAGTCGTCACCGGGAGAGGGGCAGATGGTGGGGGCATTTATGGTCCCCCCCCCTGGGGACTCCGAGGCTTGATAAAACGACGCCATTTTGGGTAAATTTTGAATAGGAAGTGTAGTGTGTACCGTGCATGTAGTTTGGTGAAGATAGTTAGAGAAATTTGTACTGGAGAGCATGCTGGCCTACTCTCTGTGTAACTGAGACACTGAAAAAGTTCAGCAAAGGGGGATGGTCAGGAACTAGTCCTGAGGGCTGATGAAACGGGAGCTCCAGCACTCCCTGTCATCAGCTTTCCATCCACCTCGGGAGTACTGCCCTGCTCGACTGGTGCTACAGTCTACTCCTACAGCTTAATGTAATGTAAACTCTTGTTTCATTTCTCCACAATTAAGCTTATTTCTCTCATAGCTCCTAGCTTGCATAAACGTTTGCCATTCATAACTGGTACTTAGACCAGTCTTCTTGTATTAAGTTTAAAATCCGTTGTGCCTCCTAGGAGTTAAGCATCAGCATGAACCTGATATTATTATTAGTTATTTATTGTTAGGGGTGAAGTAACTTTCTCCAGAGGCTAACAGTACTAATGAACAGCGATTGAGTAATTAGTCTCTGCTGTGTACTGTTGAGAAAGTTTATAAATTCTCGTTCTTAGAGAATCGTGCGAAGCAAGCCAGCGTAAAGTAATCGTTGCTTGATTTAGTAAGACAATCATTGTCCCTGCTCTTCAGTATTATTGAACACTATCATTTTAAATAATATCTGCATTTATTTTAAAAACCCCGTGACATGCATTCAGCTTACGATAGACCTTTCTAACATACAGGCGTTATATGTCGAGGTTATCAGTCCCTCTGCTATCCAGGTAGTCTCTCAAACTGATCAATGCCATCTATAAATACCAAGGGAAATAATAGAAAGAATTACATTATCGGACTGAACGTGTAACATTTCTTTTTTCCTCAGTACATTTTCAGTGCGAACATATTTAGAAACTATTTTTTTCCTGACAATTATGGGTCCATAATTAGGAATGCATGAGTGGCGTAGTGACACCTGTACATATTTATCTGGCCACCACCTCTCCCTGGCTTACAACTTATGACCATTATACTCTTAATGCCGGGAGTTATGGCATTCCTGCAGTGGCCATAGTATGTGGTGGCACCTAAGAACTGGGAGAGACGGGGTGTAATGTGTATGTGTGTGTGTGTTGTGTGTGTGTGTGTGAGAGAGAGAGAGAGAGAGAGAGAGAGAGAGAGAGAGAGAGAGAGAGAGAGAGAGAGAGAGAGAGAGAGAGAGAGAGAGAGAGAGAGAGAGAGAGAGAGAACATTAATGTAGACAGAGAGGTGGGCAGAGTGGGTGCACGAGTGTACAGTAAATACAGCATGTCTGTGAAGGGGCTTGATTGTCTATTTGTGTGTACACTGAGGCGTGAGTGACAAGAGAGTGAGATGATGATGATGATGATGATGATGGCGGGGGACTGGAGGCTGCAGAAGTGAAGAGACGGAGTTAAGCGCAGTGATAGATGAAAAGACAGTGTTGGAGTGATGATGATGATGATGATGGACTGGAGGCTGCAGAAGTGAAGAGACGGAGTTAAGCGCAGTGATTGATGAAAAGACAGTGTTGGAGTGATGATGATGATGATGATGATGATGGACTGAAGGCTGCAGAAGTCACGCGATGCGGTAAATACAAAGATTATGTTGGAGTGTGTGTGTGTGTGTGTGTGTGTGTGTGTGTGTGTGTGTGTGTGTGTGTGTGTGTGTGTGTGTCATTGTGCGGTTAGGCCCTTCAGCCCGAGGACGTCCCTTTATAGTTTACGAGTATTCATGCTTATACCGGAAATTATTCAGGAGCATGGTAATGAGTGAGGTGAAGGAGGAGGGGGAGACCGAGGATGAGGTAGGGGGAGGGAGTGCAGAGGCATAGGATTGAGGGGTGTGTGATTTGGAAAGGGGGATGCCCAATGGCAGAGGATAATCATATGGAGGCGATTCGTATGTTGTCACCCCTTCAAGGTTTAAGGCGTCTGGCTATAAATAGTTGGATAAATTTGTAAAAAGTAGCCTATTATGGACACGATTGATAAAGTTTGTATGTCTTACCTTCAGTTCGAAAAGGGCTCAAAGCTGAACCAGATCCTCGGGAGACAGCAGGAGTAAAATAGCTATGACATCCTAAGGTCGAAGGGTTAACCCTCTTCAGTATATAGACGTCTCCTTTATTTTCTGACTGCAATATTCAGCTTAGAGGAAGCTTTTAATAACGAAAAGATTAGATATAGCGTTGATTAATTCCTTTACTGTTAAACGTCCTGTCAGACTTGAACAGAATCATCTTGAGGTAGCATCGAATAAATTATAGACATCCTCAGACTGAAGGGATTTCAAAGACTGTATGTAACTATTCCAGTTTAAAAACTCTCTCCTCAGCTTAATAGTACAGTCTTGAGGTACCAAGAATAGACCCACTAGGGTGGCAGGGGTTAAACCTGCATGAAGAAAAATAAGCAGAAGGAGCCAGTGTCGTAAATAACTGCATATATGGTCGCTGCAACCACAGGACTTGACAATAAATAAAAGTAATGCAAAAACTCCTCGTAATACAGTCTATTACCTTACTGATGCTTTTCTTTCTTTCTTTCTTTCTTTCTCTCTTTCTTTCTGTATTTTATTTATTTATTAACCTTATTCATATATTTATCTATTATTCTTATATAGTCCTCTGTAAATTTAACAGAATATCTGTCAAAACAACATTACTGCTTATAAAGCTGATTGAGAGTTTCTCCCAGTCTGTAGTAACAAATGTGTGGGTAAAAAATAGCTACCGTTTTGGAACGTATCTCTGGCCTGTAACGAAGACCATCGAAGAAGGGTCGGGATCAGTGCTTATTAACTGCACGAGGGTTATTAATGCAGACAGTCAGTGTTTACCAAGTCACAATTTTCCCCCAGAACAAGACACGCAACGATCGAACTTACAAGCAGGTGTCTATTTGTACTGCTGGAAGAACTGAAGGTATATGGAAAACACCCTTTGTCCTAAAATTTGTCCATCCCGGGAATCGGACTCGGCTTTGTCCAGTTGTGGGTTGGATGTGCTAACCATAACACCACCAGCACCCCGAAAAAGATCCCCTGCCTCAGCAAATGCTTATACGCCTCGAGCCAATACACAATGCATCTGTTGCGTGAGGGTGATTATGTTGTTGCCTCCACCACTTCGTCATAACTGCTCAGCATATTTTCCAAGGACAGAGCTTTAGGTAAATAAGCAGACAGTGTGGCGAAACGAACCACCATAAGCTCCTGTAACAAGAGGATCTCAAGTTTATAAGACATCATGCTTGGGTATGCAAGTTTTTTTTTTTTCCTACCTGAACTGAGGGGCCATGAGACTTACGGACTCTATGGGCAAAAATAAAAATCGCCAGTTATCGTTCCTGGAATTCAGCAGTCTTCTGTCACCATTCCTCTAGGGAGTAGTTTAGGATACTAGGCCCCCACGGAACTGCAAACATGGGTAAAACCCTTCTGACTTGAAGTACTGTTCTGACCTCTGTCGCCAGCGTGTATGTGGTGCCCGGCCTAACACGTTCCATTTTCTTAGTAATGGTCACAGGACATGTTTGTGTATCTAGCGCGGAAACGTGTCCTTGTGACATTTACATCGCTTAAGACGCTCACCACAGCAGGATGTCACGAAAACTTTGCAACAGAGGTAAGAAGTACTTCATATTACTAAAGTTTCATCAATACTCCCAGTTCTGTAAGGTCTTTATAACTCAAACCACGCGATAGGCGTATGTGTATCACCACTTCCTGAAAACATCTTAAATAATACCCCCACAGTTTCCATGGTGATATCCTTGCAGAACACCATTGAGATGACGGGAATGAGTGTCAAGGGGATGGAGTTTGATGCCTGTTTGGGACTATTTGTGTGTGTGTGTGTGTGTGTGTGTGTGTGTGTGTGTGTGTGTATACTTACCCGGTGGATTCACTACCGTCATTATTAAAAGATGAGAAATAACCGGAAGAAATGAAACTGAATTATATCCATAACCATGTACAGTACAATGTAGACCGGTCAATACAGCGATATCTTTTTTACGGTCTATTCTTGTTATGTTCAGACGGTTTTATTCACATCTGGAAGAATCTTCGTATAAACGGCTAAAAAAAACTATCCAACTCCTCCACTTCCAAGTCTTTCCCACGCTGAATGACGTCGACTGACAGTAGGAAAAATATTTTGAAAGTGCGAGTATGTCACCGGACTGAAGGAGTTACGTAAACATGCAGAAATACACAGTGACTGACATATTACTGACCTAAACAATACTTGCTGTAACCCCAGGTGCATCTGAATGTGAACCCAGTAGACACCAGGGTAACGTTGCCCCCATCCTGCAGTCCACCATTCCCCTTTCAAGGGATAGGGAGAGAGTTGAGGTGCGTTTGCTTAACCAGGCAGAGGAGCTGCCCAGCGATTTCATTGCCACCGCGCGAAGGTGCCCCTCTCCAGCACCAACATGAACAGTAAGGAAGCAAGACGATGAGTATATCCAACAGCTTATTGTATGATGAGAAAAGAGGGTGATAAAGATTATTTAGTCAATTAATTAAGACTGTGTAAGTAAAAGTATCTAAATGCTTCCCTATTCCTTCAACAGAGAGTAAGATACGATAATGTACTTCAGAGCACTGATGATATCTTTAGCTGGGCAGCAATGAGTGAGAGTACAAACGACTCCACCAAGACAATATAGACAAACATATGAGACAGTCAACATGGTACTAAAGAAAAGGAGACAAACGCTCGTTCGTAAGAGGAGGATCGTTAGTCAGCAAATTAGCGTGACTTCTGAGGGAACAATCAGAAGATTAATCTAATTTCTGACGCTAAGAATATTTATATAATTCTAAGCCTAATAATTGAGATTATTCTTCTGATCTCTGCTATAATAATAATAAAAGTGATCCGACTTTATTAATGAATGTAGTCATTTTTTTTTTTTCTGGGACAGTTATAAGAAAATTTGTCCGACTTTTGTTAGTAAACACCCCCCCCCCTTTTTTTTTCTTAATCTATGATCACAATAAAAAATGTCTGATTTGTGCTGGAGAAGAACTATGATACTACTCAAGAGAGAAGATGCCAGAATATGTATGAAATGGTGCATTGCCCGTAGCAGAAGAGTACGTCACTGAGGAGGGATAGAAATGCCTGCAACTAACTATGTGTCTCTTCTACGTGCTCGTCTGCTTCCCTGTTTGTGGCACCTGCACTGATACTGATACACGCTCGAATGAAGGTGTATGTGAACTCTTTCAAAACTCAAATGCGTCCCTAGATAAGATTTCGGCGAGCCCGCTGCTTGTATCATCTGTTGACTTAAAATGCAGACACTGAGAATATATATATATATTTTTCTAATGAATGTTACATTATTACGAAAAGTTTCGCCTGAATTCCATACAGACGAGATTTGTAATCCTTGTAGAGTTAAATAGGCAGAAACCTTCGAACTATGGAAGTGGTGGTATCTTGGCCACTTTATTTATGTACAGAATATCAGATTCCTTGAAACTGTATGGACTGATGTCTTTTAATGCAAGGCACCCATACAGGGAGTTGGAGGAATTATTCCTACATCGGGTAAATTGTTTGTCGGGAGATAGTTTCAGTCCTACGTGGATCCTCAGCAGGTCCAGTTAGAGCCGAATTTGTTTCGTCTGCCCTATAGACCAGTTTCTTATTGTCTGAATAAATTTTCTCCCACTGTAGGCGTCATTCTTGCGTTTGTACAGTTAAAGTGTTGGGGCTTGTACTGGATGGTAAATAACCCCCCCCCAAAAAAAAAAAAAAAAAAGTCACTGTGACAGCAAAACAGTTATTTTCATCCGAAGCATAAATTTTCTCAATGAACCATACGTGCTTTCATTCATCAATTACCAAGTCACGGTTATTTCTCCGAGTCATCGTTACATTATTTTTCTGATTCACCCATACAAGCAGTTACATTCCCAATGGTATCGGTATATGCAGTTCTTGTCACCCATACCATAAGCCAACCGAGTAACTCATGCTTAGGAAAGGAGAAATGAAATGGAATAGGGAGGAGGAGGGGGAGGGAGAAAAGGAATGGAACTGGGAAGGGAAGAGGGAGGGAGTAGAGAAGTGGAATTGGGAAGAGGAAAGGGTGGTGGGGTAAGATGAGTTGGATTGGGAGGGGGAAGGGGGACGAGAAGAGGAGTGGGATTGGGAGGGGATGGATGTGAGAGGAAAAGTGGAATTGTGAGAGGTAGGGAGAAAAGAAGTTAATTTTGTGAAACATCCGTGCAGAGTTATAATTCTGAGTCACCAAGCAATGAATTACTTTAGTTATGCACACAAGCAATTACTTTTATTCCGAGCATAACAACCCTTCTCACTGAACCTGCCTTGGTGTCATTATTCATCAGTTATGGAGGGGGTGGTGTCACGGGTGGCAGCGTGGCGGTGGCGGGAGTCAAGGCGGTGCTGTGACGATGATTTATAGCGACGCCACGACACCATTACTCACACACCAGACCCTGCTTACACTGGACACCTTGTACTCAACGCCTCTTCTTCGCCCTCCAACCACATTGTGTCTGTACGAGAAGTATTATTGTGCTTGTTGGCAAGTGACTACCGTAAAGAGTGTTAATGAGAGTTTATGAGCAAGGTGCACAATGCTTAAGCTTCATCTGGGGATTTGGAATGCATGGAGAATGTTAGAGATGACAGAGAGAATGCATGGAGAAAATTATGCAAGAGGCAGAGATATTGACTGACTTATCAGGATTTCATGAGCGCGGGATGTTATCCCTAAGTCTATGGATTTAAGAACACGTGCAGAAAGAAAGTAACAGGGAGAGTGCATGGAAAATATTGTGATTGTTGGCAAATATACAGTGTACAAGAGAGTTACTGGTGGGAGAGTCTGGAGTTTTTGTGGAGCTGGCTGGGATAGTGTGTGTGTGTGTGTGTGTGTGTGTGTGTGTGTGGTCTAGACATGTGGTTACATAGAAATTGTGGGGGAATATATGTGACAAAGAATGTGTAGAAAATGAGTGAAAGAATGAGAAGACGCTGATTAATTATATCGAGACCATCATTATCATCATGTCCTACTCTACGTAAAGTTAGGATGAGACGGGATTAAAAAAAAAAAAGAGAGAGAGAGAGAGAGGAGAAAGAAAGGACGAAAGTGGGATAACTACCTGCATATCCAGGGATGAGGGTCTATTATGCCCTGTTTCCAAGAACGATGGCTCCCTTTTGATTTTTTTTCTTACTACCCTGAAACGATGCCATTCGGCTCAGAACAGACATTTCTTAGAGTGATGGCGTCTGAATACTGTCGCACGAATTGTTCGACTTGTAATGAAGGGGGTTATTTCTTCTTCCCCCACACTGTAGCAATTTTATCCTATTTTCACCCTCTTCCACGACGTTGCCTCCATTCACTCCTCCCATTTTTCAAGCTGTCATCATTTTTCATATTACACTCACGCTCCATCATCTCAGATACCCTTCCCCCCTTCTCCACCACCACTACAGAATCTTTTCTTCAGCCTTCCTTTCCTTCTCCTCCCTTCGTCTCATCTTCCCTTTGCACGGAAGAGATACTTGCAATTTTGAACATCAGTATCCTCTTCATCATCGTCATAATCATCCTCGTCATTAAAATCACCATCCCAAGCAACATCATCATCATCCCCAACAACATCAAGACCATCATCATCATTATCGTCACCATCTCCAGTGATGGCATTACGTTCACTACCACCACCATCATCATCGTCATAGTCATCATCATCATCATCATCATTATCATTACCATTCCCAGTGACAGTATGATGCTTACCACCACCATCATCATCATCACCATCATCATTATTATCGTCACCATCCCCAGTGATAGCATCATGTGCAGTACCATCATTATCAACATCATCATCCCAGTACTGTAAATAGAAACGTCAAGATCCAGACACTGAAAATCTGATGACATCATTTGGTACGTTGTTAGGTTACTTATCTCACTGTTCCTTCGGGCAGATTATAAATGACACATCAGATCTTGTAGCACTGCATCTTAACGATTTATTTTGCATATAATACCTTAGTTTTCTGTTATATTAATGACGTATTTCTTGTACTGACATAGAGGCGTTACGAAGCCTCCTTGGATATTATTGCACAGCACCTCTTACTTAGTAATATGTTCTGCATATTACACCTCAGTACCGTTTTGTAAGTAATTGATGAAAACGATGTCTATATGAAAGTGATATTAATTACATGGAAAAGAATGTCAAGGCATACTAAGCAAAGCAAATCTCTAATAAGATGCCAAGAAGCCTCCTATGTCACCTAGAACTCAACCCCGATATAGATTTAGACGAAGGAAAATTCGTTTTGATGTTAATGTATCCCCAATTTCAGAACGTTTTGCCTTACAACGTTTTGATGTTAATGTACCACCCATGACACAACGTTTTGCCTTATAACGTTTCGGTGTTAATGTACCACCCATGACACAACGTTTTGCCTTATAACGTTTTGGTGTTAATGTATTACCCATGATAATGTTTCAGCCTTATGACTTTTGAGGACATTCGGTTTCAACAGACACTTCGCAAAAACCCCGCCCATTGCTCAGGGGTCGTATTTATAAAGGAACCTAACCTTTTAACACGATAAACAAGTATCCATAACAGATAACTGTTATCACAGATTGTTTTGTTTTCCTCGTTTTGTCAGTTTATTTTGGAGTACATTTTACTGTCCAATGTTTGGTATCTGTATGAGTGAAAACAGGCATTATATACAATAAATCTTATAAACAGCTTAATCGTAAGGTTCACTTCAACAAACCCTCGCTCACTAAAATGTGTTAATATCGACATACTTTTCCCCAGTATCATATAAGAGTTATGGAAGAGGTGTTACGAAAACTTTAAAGTATCTTTATACGGCTCTTCTTTCTTAAAAGATTTGCAGGCTCCCTATAGCGTTTTTTTTCTTCTTATTCCTCTCTTTTTTTTTTTTTTTTACATGATGAAAATCTGCGCTCTTAGCTCAGTTAATGGTCAAGAGTAGTCAGGCTGGAGGGACAAGAGTACTACAAAGGAGGCACATTACTACCTAGCGGGCGAGGTTCATAAAATTTCATACAACTGTGAATTAGTCCTCAAATTGTAGGGGTGACTCAGCTCTGTTGGGTGAATATGTACCTTCTTCTAATCTGCAGACTCCACCTAGAATAGGGCTATTTAAGTGCTTGGCGGACCGCGACCCAATCCGGACCTTGATTTTATTTTATTATTATTTTTTTTTTTGGCCCTTTGGCCGAATCAGAAATATGAAAAAAAGCATAAAACAGAAAATTTTCCGTTTTTTTATTTACGTATTTAGCGGAAAACGTAAACGCAAATAATGTATGAATTTCTCGTTTCTTTCTGTGTATAAGTGCCTGGATCGAGGGAAAAAATACAGGTAAATTAATGAATGGTCATTTTGTTACTCTGAGTTTCATAATTCGGCTCTACTTCTAGAGTAGTTGTGTAGCCTTAACCTACAATAATCCCTTGTATACTGCTTACTCAGGACTGGAAGCACTTTGTCCAGGTATCTAGAAATGAACAGTTCTTGATTTGGACTTTCTGCAAACGGAAATTTTTTTGTAGCTCTCAGACTTTGGAACGTTATTCCCTGTAGACAGGAGCGGTATCATAATCTACTTGGTTAGCTGCAATGACATACAAGCCAATACCAACGTGTCATATACAAGGAAATAACTAACAAGGTAGAGGTGTTTAAGAGCCTCCTGAATCGACGAGACTACAGTCATTAGTCCTTGCATTCATGTGCGTGTGGTGGGAATGCTAAAGCCTCCTATATTACACCCTCCCACCTACCACCTTTTCCCCAGCTTTATGGCATAATGTTGTCCCCTCTCTCATCTTCCCTTTCCTCTTCTGTCTTATCTCTTATCTCCTGCTCTGAGTTATATTTTTTCTCATAACTGTCTGGGGTTCTCCCTCTCGCTACCCTGTCTCACATACCGCACCCATTTCCTTATCAACACTACCTGGTAAAGGATTACAGCAGGTCTTATACGTATTGTTTGACAAACAGTTATAAAAGTGACTACGCAACAGAAAGCAAGCCTTACTATATCTTGTATACACTGTCACGTCGCACAGTACTATTCCTCACAGACGGTCACATCACACACTACCATACATCACCCTTACTTCAAAATGTTCTGTCTATGTATCTATTGCCAGACGCCTTAATCCCGTAAGGAGTGGCCACAAACAAATCGCCTCCATGTCGCCCGGTCCCCCTCTATTTCACTGTCCAGCTCTCAGCTCACACCCTCTCTCATATCTCTCTACTCCATCCCTCCATCTCATCCTTGGTCTCCCCCTCTCTCTCCCCCCTCCACCTCACTCACGTACACTCTCCTTGTTAGTCTTTCTTTCTCCATCCTCTCCTCAAGGACAAACCACCTCACTGTATTTCTCCTATCGCTTCCTATCACATCCACATCCACACCACAACGCTCCTTCACTTCCTCATTTGTCAGTCTGTCTCTCCATGTAGCTCCACATGCTTCTCTCAGATAACTCATCTCCACTGCTCTCACTCGTCACTTGTGTCCTTCCAACAAGGTCCAAGCTTCAACTCTTCCACTTTTTTTTTTTTTTTTTTTTTACGTGTCCGACTCTGGGCAAAGGCTTCAGGGCCTATTCCTAAGTCCCAGTAGTCCTCCTTGGGGCCCAGTAGTCCTCCTACATCTCCACATGTCACCACTTCGGCGCTAACACCCACAGTCCATATTGATTACATGCTAGGGCTGTCTCATACAGGAGTAGTGTACTGGTTTATAGTGGGAGTACTTTTATGACATGTCGGCGGGTCATCTGGTATATCAGAAAAGTCTGCTTTTCAAGAAATTCAAATCCTTAAACTGTTCCCTGCCCCAGCCAGGATTCGAACCTGGGTCCATTAGGACTGCAGGCCACCTCTTTACCGATTCTGCCACCATGTATGCTAAGCATACACAGAAAAATAGCACAACGAAACACGTGATTCTTTGATATTCTTGGCTATGGACAGTACCTAAAATAGACAGTTATTTAGGCATACATAATGCAATTTTCTGGTGGCAGCGGAAAATCATTAAGACAAGTCGTCATCCTAGTGAATCTATTAACCTTTCAGTCTCGGGAAACAGCTATTTTGCTATTGTTATTGACAGACGATGCTACACGTAACTAGAAAAAAATCCTGAGGTCTGAGGGTTAAGAAGTTACTTCTGGTTAACCTTTGAACCTGTGAGCATGACCCACCGTTATTGCTCTCACTAATGGTACACGAATCCACTCCTCCCAGAGTTGTTGAAAGTTAACTCATGTCAGTAAGTACCTAAGGAGATGCGTGCCAATATGTTTTACAAGTGATCCGATGATGCAATGACTCAGTGGCAGAAATTATACCCACACATGAAGTAACCCCCGCTGGCTACCATCACTCGCTATATAACGACCCTCCAGATCCTAGCAGTGAGAGAGCGGCTCTCAGATAAACTCTGTGTGGCAATACTACCTCCATATCAATTCCATCCGACAGATGCAGAGGAAGAGATGATCTAACCAGAGATAGTTACGATGGTGTTGTGTTTTTACCGTTACTCATATATGGTAATGGGGAGTTTCACGCAGCGGACTGCGAAATGCAAATCTCCTTTTCTCTCCACCGCTTTCTCACTCCATAAAAGCAAGAGTATGTGAGAGATCTGAAGTGTGTGTGTGTGTGTGTGTGTGTGTGTGTGTGTGTGTGTGTGTGTGTGTGTGTGTGTGTGTGTGTGTGTGTGTGTGTGTGTGTGTGTGTGTGTGTGTGTGTGTGTGTGTGTGTAGATAGATAGACAGACATATACAAATAGGTCGATAGACAGATAAATAGAATGCAGATATAGATATTGACGTAGAAAAGAACTCTATACATTTTGATATAGATATGGACATACGGACATACAGACAGAAACACAAACACACAGACTCAAAGACAGACACATAGACAGACACACGGCTGGATTAAAAGATAATTAAACACAGAGAGATCGACAGTAGATAAAGATATAGTTATACTGTACATGTGGAAAGGCAGATGTAGGGGGAAAAAAAATCCAACGGGAGGCCTAACCAAGTCATTATCTACCCAGGAGACATAATCAAGACAAGAAAATTTCACAGCTACTGTTATGGTTACCTTTACCGTGGGAAAGTAATAGCGATAAGTGAGTAATTTTGATGATGATGTATTCAGACGAGCAGGGGATGTTCATTAACGGGCGAGACTTATTTATCAGAGATGGTAGTTTAGCTGTTAGTGTCTTGAAATATACGATTTGGGAGAGATATTATTAGCATAATTTTATCAAACAAATGAGTGTTCGCAATTCTATCGCCTTATTCAGCAATAATAAGCAGTTTTAGATGTTTTTGCTGATTTTTATAATTTTATGTAACTAAAGATCTGTACCCTGGTCATAGGTAGGGGACCGGCCTGGGTTTGTGGTGGAATTATATGACCCAGAACTCTCGTGTCGCCTCTTGGAAATAATAACTGATGCACAAAGCACATGGCCGTCGCCCCAACTAGTGCCTCACATCACCAAACTACCAGTTGTCTCTTTATGGTACGAAACCAGAACCAGATACTAAACAGATCCCAGAAAACACATACCTTCGTCAACGCCTGTGCCATACAACTCAGAACAACAACTCTTCCTTGGCCCAAGACCTACATATCCACAAAATTGAACTGAAATCCATCAGTAAAGTTTTGAGATATCTTGTGGACAAAGAAACAAAAAGCAGTCCGGAACCGAGACTCAAACTCAGATGACCACCAAAATTGAATAATCTCTTACTGGACGATTGAAATCCATCAGCAGCCTCTTGACATACCTTTTGGACAAATAGACAAACAGAGGTGAATACATAACCTCCTCCAACCTTCATTAACGGAAGTAAAATGTACATGTACTCCATCAGTGGACTACGACAGACTGATTATAATAACGATAATATGGGAGGAGAAAGGTCAAATAATGGCGTCTAGCACATTGATATAGGTGTGGAGGAAAGATGATGATGATGATGATGATGATGATGATCATGATGATGATACTAAAAATTATGATAGCAATGTTTATGATCTTGCGTGAAAGAAGATGAAATGATAAAGATTAATATATGCAGTAAATTACAACAGGCTGCTGTTGCTGACGGCCATCATGATCATGGTCATAATGAAGGATGAATGTAATCGAGGGTGTGCGTAGACTAAGATGATGATGATAAGATGATACAAGAGAATTAAAAAGGAATGTCGGAGTGAGGTGGATCCATATGGCCGTGGATGACAGACAACGATAAAAGCAAGGGTGGAGGATACATCGGTCGGTATTGACTGATTATTTAATTAGGTTTATCACGACCATTGTATGTATCAGGCCAGTCGTGGCCTGCTCTATCGCGCTGCTCCCAACACTATATACAGTCGTGTTCAGCTAAGGGCGAGTCCACACGTTCTCTCGAATGTATGCTGGCAACACGGTAGGCAACATGTTCGGGAACATGTTTGCAGCAGTATCTGAACAGATGTATGCAAACATATTTCAGTGCAGCTTCGAATTCTGGCAGCAGAGGCAATAGGATAAGTGGGTCCACACCAAGCAGCTGAAACTTCATCATGATGCTGCCAACATGATCTGGACGCTGCTGTTCCCAGCATGTTTGCAGCGTGTTCGTTACTGTGTTGCTTACATGTTGCCAGCACTTGTTCGAGCACTCGTGCGGACGCGCACGAACCTACCATCGACCTGTATTCACAAATTTTCTTGGCTAATATATGTGCTGTGTATTAGACTGTTTCTACTTTTATTTTCATACAGACTGCCGGCAAACACTTCACATTAAAATTAGAGTAAAAACATAGAAGTTAAAAATCGTGCTAAAAAAAACGCAGAACAACCAAACCCCCTTGAGTTTTAGTTGAGTATAGGATTGTTTGTTTATACTTTTATCTCCTTTGGTACGCCTACCATACGCTTCGTAACCAAAGCATCTTAGGTGTAGTGACTTATAAATCATTTTTGTAATACCCCGATCTTTATATTAAACTTAGGAATGGTCTTTTGTACTGAAAGGGTTGAAAAGGCTGTAATTAGATCTATCAGTCTGCACAATTTCTCCAAGCGACAGCAATATTAACCTACAAAATAAATCATTGGACTGAAGAGGACAAGCCTGGGAGAGGGAAGAGTCGTTCCCACAGTAAGAGGGTAAGATAATTTATAAATACTTCCCATATGATCAACTCTTAAATAAGATTCCCTGCCCATATATGTAGCCCGGTAACTCTGCAATCAGTGAACATGGTCATTGTGTTCTGGTACAGACTATAACACTGGCATAACAAAATGATAAGGAAAAAAAGGAAATCATATCCCGCTAAGCCCTAGTGGATCTGCTAGTGTGTGTGTGTATGTGTGTGTGTGTGTGTAATTCACCGGGTCGGTCAGGATCACTTGATGGTCGTGATCGTCAGCTTTTACCCTCCCGGAAGGGAGCTGAGAGTTCATATAGTCCGATCTAAGGGCAAAGCTGTGACCTTCACACACGCACACACCCGTCCCCTTGCTTAAGGGGACAGTAACCACCCACTTCGTCAGTGAAACTTTTCGCAACCTGAGCGAGGCGCGAACTCCCGTCTACCAGATGGCAAGCGAGAGCGTTACCACTGCACCAGCGAGCGGTGTGTGTGTGTGTGTGTGTGTGTGTGTGTGTGTGTGTGTGTGTGAGAGAGAGAGAGACAGACAGACAGAGAGAGAGACAGACAGACAGAGACCACGCATCACTCAAGGTGAATGCAATCGTACTTGCGTCTCCAAGTCTCTCCTACCAAACATCACAAGGCTACCTCATCCAGGCATTGCAAGCAGCCTTCCCTCATGCACAGCTGCGGGCATAAATACTGATTCTCTTCATTACGATATAATAATGAGACAGTGACCAATGACTTTCGAAGCACAGTAATGCGATCTTCACGGCCCAGTAAACGTTTAGGAATACTGTGTAAGAGTTTCATTAGAGCCTGACTAAAAATTGGACCTATATTATTGTCAGCAGGTATATTCCCCACTTAACAGATCAACAATGCCTTACGGGTTTCTTATGTTTCTGTGCCATTACGTCCACTGATTTGTTCTCTGTTCATTTCGGTTTTCCTATGAAAATCGGTCGTTAACTGAATAGCAAAAGAGAGTTTATAGTATCTCTTCCTCAGCGTCTGAATTTTGCGTAATAACCATATCACTTTGTTCTAAGTAATTATGGAGTTTTAATATCGACTTAGTAACACAGAAGATACTGGGGTTTAATGTGCTGAATAATCGCTAAGCAAGATGTGCTGCAAAATGTTTATAATTACTTGAAATGCCGTCCTATGTCAGCATCCTGTCCAGTTGTTACAGGAGAAACGTTATCACACAGGAAGAAATGAATATGGAGGGAGAGACAAAGATACCCTGGTAATAATTATACGGTGGTTTTCGTAGCTTCAGCAAAGCCATTATGTTTTCAGTGAAGTTCCCTCGCACTTTATCTGGGTTGTAAAAAATACAGGAAGTCGGCGCTAGTTCGCAAGTAACCCACTAACCAGCCGTATTTAATAGGTGTGCTCTCAGTACAACGCATACACCTACCAACTAACCTCAAAGATTTATCTTCCTCCATTATACCTCCATCGGATAATCAGTGTTTGCATAGAGAATTTCATTTTGGTCATAATGAGTAGGGAGGTGGAAACAGGTGGCCAGTGCTCTGTGGTTAGTTCCTACTCGTTCTCTGGCACCGGGAATCTCGTATCCGGATTGTGTTGTTTTTCACACTGCATCGGACATCGGTTTCGAGTATAACGCTGGTATATGCTTCTTTAAGTACTCAATATCTACAGTCGGTTTTGGATTTAATACCCGGTATTTAAATCATGCTTATAATTTAATGCGCGAGCTTCCTACTTCTTGGTCTTCACTGATTAGAACACAGATACTGAAATTAGACTACTTTATGCTGCTCTGCCCAAGGTAAAAATCACTTTATTTCATCACTCGTCTTCAAATCATTAGTCAGATTACAGTTAGTTGTCAGCTATTGTTATCATTACTCTGTTGTTCTAAACAGTATATAATATGTTTAAGCTACATTCAGTTTGTTCAGCCACCACTTGTATTCTACGGTAATCACTGATCAACTTTACTACAGTCAATTGTCAATTTTTCCAGTCAGTCCCCAGTTACTAGTACTGAGTCTTCTCGATCTCCCCTCAGTGTTTTTTATCCGCGGTAGTAGTGTAATTAGCAACCTTATGTACAGTTAGGTGTTATTCATATCAGTATTTATATTCTTATCAGCAACCAGATATACAGTTAGTTGTGAGTTGTTTTTCTCATCACTGGGTGTGTGTAATATGCAGGTGTATTTCCAAAATGGGGCCGGGCATGTGTAGCCGCGTCTGCTGGCTGGGGTTTAATATGACGGCTGACAACACATTTAATTCCAGAGTAATAATGGTTCACGGCTAAATATTGAAGTGTCCTGACCTTGGTAAATGTTTCTTTTCCTCTTGTAGTAATACTTCCCTATCTATCCATCTTATCTATCTGTGTCTATCTATCTATACATACCCAAACCCTCTGATCCATGAAAACGTGGCTACAAACGAACCTCTTCCATGATACCCTGTCCTCCGTCATCAGGCTACCCTCTCCCCAGCTCACACCCATCCTCTAATATGCCCATCCACCACGTCCAACCAACTCAACCTCTGTCTCCCCTTCCTTCTCCCATTCTCCAGTTTATTTATTTTATTTGCTTTCTATTATGCACCCTGCGTGGGTACACTCGTTTATGGATTTCCTCCCTCTGGATTACATACATTAATTTCCAAGTAGTGCAGGCAGGCGCTGAGATGTGATTGGATAGTAAGTTAAGTGGCTGTAGAGCTCTCGTGGCACCTCTTCCTGAGCGATTTATTCCATACATTGCACCCCAGTATCTTCCTACATTGCACTGATGCAGACTATGTCGACACTGAAGCGATATAAACAGCACGTAAATGATTGTTCAAGCGCAATATACAACATAAGTAGCTAAGGATGTGTTACGAAGCCTTCTATGCCACCTTGAATACCAACATTAAGCCCTTCAGTGAAATTACGCTTTCTATTATATCCTTGCCATCTCCAAACGTTTTTATTAATATTTCGGGAGATACTTTTCGAACTGCAAATAAGGATACAGCTTTCATTAATCCTGTCAATTTTAGAGGTCCTTCCCAAGTTTAATAAAAATCCTCGTGGTAAAGAATGGATTAAGAACTGTGTGATTTTAAACCTGAGTGCGTTTCTTCTCACGTCCCCACCACGAGCTTAGCGGGTCTCTGAGGAAAATTCTCTGTCTCATTTCCTTGTACACATGACATTTGGTCTGGTAATGACGGAGGGATTGGTATATAAGAACTGACTGATCTGCAAAACCTTGTCTTTGCCTTCGTACTAATATTTTCTGCATTTTAACACAGGCAATTCTAAGAGAGTTTTCAGTTTTGTCTCAAGGGAGAGATGACTTCGAAAATTTAGTTCGAGGTGAGATTTTGGAACTGATCGACCTAAGGAAATGTTTCTTTTCCATGATACTTACTCTAGAGGCGATTCTCTTCCACTGGCAATGCGTGTCTATTTAAAGATAATTTTGCGTCCACAATTATGACTAATTTTATTACTCAATTTAAGAAAACGGGAGATAAGATGTAAGAATCGTTGAACCTTTGTAAATGTTTTTCCCCTCGTATTTAAACATTTTTTGCATTACTGTACAATTAAGCATATCTAAGTAATCGTAATTTAGTTACATCATACAAAGATGACTTCAGTGCATGAATAATGATCCTGTAGTTTGAGAAGTGATGGCTGATATTAAATTTCCCTCTCTTCTCGTATTCTCATTATTTATATATCTTCCAATGGCAATGCAATTTCAGGTTGACAGCTATGGTGTATTGTCCCAAAGATAATTACAAGGGCTCAGATATAAAACCCGCATGACCGCGGGCTGCACCTGTTGCTGTTCACTCTCTCTCGTAATAACTGCATTTCCACCAAGGCAAGGCGCTGCCAGACGAGTATTCACGGGCTGGCTTCTTTCTAATTAAGTTTGTGTTCCCTTGATATGCAAGCTGGCCAAAATTCAGGAGTCAGTATGTATATGAAGATGATGATAGTGAAGACGATAACGACGATGATTATGGTGATAGTGTTGACAAGAGCCTTAATGATGGAATATTTACCGGTGACGATGATATTACTAATTATTACTATTACTGGGCTACATGGACAAAGCGACACATATGCACACAAAACATTATTAACCTTTTATAATAAACTTCTTTTAAGAATACATTCTGGTGTTCCCCTGTATCTTCATGTTCCCACAATTATGGCGACCGTGCCCTTCCTGCCATACTTTTTGCAGGGTAAGTGGGATCTCTGTACTCACACACACACACACACACACACACACACACACACACACACACACACACACACACACACACACACACACAGATTGTTGGCTTCTTTCTTGTGCGGGTGTGATTTTTACTTTTTATTTTATTTTATTTTATTTTTTTTTTTTGCATCTGGTCTCTCTGCATTTTTTTTCACCTTCCTTCTTTCCTCTCTCTTTTTCACCCTGAAATCCTGTCTTACGGATATAACTACTGCAGAAAGAGAAATAAGTATATAACGATTAGTACAGGAGAAAACGAAAACTAAAATGCGAAGGGTAGTAGACATGGAATGGTTCAAAATAAGGGATGGGAGAAGAATGTGGTTCATAAGAGAGAGAAAAAGATAAACTGACGAACTGAAATGGGATGGATAGTAGTCCAGGAAGTAAGGGAGCCGTTCTTACGAGCTACAAACCGGAGCTTAATTGCGGTGAGGTTGATGTGACGTGTGTGTGTGTGTGTGTGTGTGTGTGTGTGTGTGTGTGTGTGTGTGTGTGTGTGTGTGTGTGTGTGTGTGTGTGTGTGTGTGTGTGTGTGTGTGGATGGGGTCTCCTATGAGACTAGCAGGGCAAAAGTTTAGTTGTTTGAAGGATGAGTAAATGTAGGTGTGGACTACCTCTAACCCCACCAGTTTGAAAAATCTCTCCTGAGATAATTACAGCTTCGAGAGAGAACAAGAATGCAGGGTGGTTAGTATTAGACATATCTCAGTTTTTTTTTATACTGGGGAGAAGGTTTAATCAATGTTCCTAGTGTCTACTCTGCATCATGGTGTTGAAGAGGGATGCCTTTGCATGCTGGCACCATTTTGACCAGGGGGCAGAGCTGCCCGGTTGTACAAGCATCCCTCAATGTTCTTCCTATCCGTCGAAAGGAGGATGGTGGGCTGGAGGGGATGGTTAGTTTCAGCCTGCAGTCCACCTGGATGATGTCCATATGTGCCTCGGGGTGCAGCTACCACCACTATATACTACCATGTTTTATTTTTTTTATCTCCCATAACCCTTTTTCTTGATTATAAATAGCATTTTTTCTGACCGTTTATAGACTGGTTGATTACGAATTACAGAATCTATCAGCAGACAAAGCCACTGGTCCAGATGAAATTCCTTCAGTAGTACTTAAAAATTGCTCCTCAGTGTTGGCTCCTGTATTAGCAAAATTTTTCCGCTTATGCATCCGTACCTCAATTTTTCCAGCCCTTTGGAAGGAAGCAAATATCCATCCTGTTTCTATAAAGGGGGCAACTTCTGATCCATCAAACTATAGACCAATTGCAATAACTTCCGTTCTCGGTAAAGTTTTTGAGACACTAATTAACAAACACATAGTCAAGCATCTAGAAATCAATAAATTGATCAATGATCGGCAGTATGGATTTAGACAGGAACGTTCAACTGTAGATATTCTTTGCCTTCTTACCCATCAGATTAACATAACAATAGACCAACATGGTGAAACACACACAGTAGCACTTGATATTTCAAAAGCATTTGACAGAGTATGGCACCAGGCCTTATTGTCTAAGATGTCACACTATGGCCTTGCATCACTGGTTCCTCTAATTTCCTCTTACCTTCATAGTAGAAAAATACGGGTCATGGTAGATGGAATTTATTCTCGGTTTCATCCCAAAAATGCTGGCGTACGTCAGGGATCGGTTTTGGCGCCAACCCTCTTTCTCATTCATATAAATTACCTCCTGTCTGTCACGCACAGCCCAGTACACTCTTATGCTGATGACTCGACCCTTCATAGTTCCTTCACATTTAGTACCTCCTTTACACAATTTGATATTATAAATTCTCAAATAAACACAGCAATTTCTCGAACCAGGACCTTTCTAAAATTAATCAATGGGGACAAAAAAAAAACCTGGTCTCATTTAATGTTCAGAAAACTAAATACATTAATTTCTCCAATAGAAAGAATCCCTCAGACTCTCACATAATTTTAAATGATGTCAGTATTCCCATATCCACTACAATTGATATCCTAGGTGTTACTCTAAACCCCAACCTAAGCTGGACAGCTTATGTTAAATCCCTTGCTAAAAATGCTTCTAAAAAACTGGGACTTATGTACAGAGTTCGTGAGTTCTTCACTGACGAGCAGATGGCCACAATATACAAAAGTCATGTGCGTTCTCAGATCGAATACTGTTCACCACTGTGGAGTGGATGTGGAGCGGTTGCACTGAGGCAGTTGGACAAAATTCAAAATAAAGCCATTAGATTAATCAATAATTTTGCCATAACGCAGGACCTTCCTCCGTTATCAGTACGTAGAGATGTTGCTTCTTTAGCACTATTTTATCGATATTTTTACCGCAAGTGCTCCAACGAACTGGCTTCAATTGTGCCTCCCCTTCACATTTTCTCCCGAAATACTCGGGCAGCTGGGAACGCCCATAAGCTCACACTCTCTCCCCCACAATGCAGAACCTCTGCTTATCAAAATTCATTTATCCCCAGAACTACTACTCTCTGGAATTCACTTCCTGGGAGTTGCTTCCCACATACATTTAATCCTCTCGATTTTAAATCCAGTTATTATAAGTATTTTATGAATGGAGGATGCCTTTAGGCACATGGACTTATTTTTTTTCTATTGTTTTTCCTTCCTCCATTCATTAAAAAAAAAAAAAATACATTAAAAAAATGCTTAAATGCCTGTACTCCTCACATCAGTAACCTGTGCCGTCTCCCAATACATGAGCACTGGGGTGCGTTATATATGTACTACCCTGTTTAATGATAAAATCTTCCCCGGACTGATATGGTTCATATATGCCTCTGAAACCAATGTCCAGTTATATAGATTTGTGTGTGTGTGGGGGGGGGGGCTACAGTCAGATTATGTTATCCAAACATACGGAAAACCCCGGGCCACGGTTTGATTTATCTCGTATTATCAGTTCTTGTCAATGTGCTCACACCATGCATTTCTTTTCCTTGAGCCTCTTCTCCTGTCCATGTTTCCTTTTTTAATTTTTTTTTTTTTTTTTTTCTCGTGCATCTCAAGTTGTCCCTATGCTACCGGTTTATTTCTATTCTCTTATGTATCAATTCTTGTCACTGTGAAAAATCATTTGTTTTCTTACTCTCTTCCTATTTTCCTACCCATATTTTCCCCATTCATCAGTCATTATTCACCCAATTATTTACATCCTGCACTCCTCATGAGACAATAAAGAATTGGACGAGAGTCTCCTATCACCCTCTGTCTCTCCCCATACCTCCATTCCTATACCCACAATCACACAGCTATTCCACACATATTTACGTACACATCATCTGCTTTCACATCTCTTTTTATATTTCTGTTTGCTCTTCGTACCAGCTGCTCCTGTGTCCTCGCACCTCCCCATCCAGCTGGCGCTTTCCATTCTCTCTCCCTTTTCTCTTCCCCTCCCCTCACTCTCTCTTTACTCTCTCTCTCCCAATTTATCTCTCTTCTTTTCACTTCCTCTCCTCTCACTCTCTCCCTTCTTGCTATCATTACGCCCCTCGCTATCCTCTTCTCTCTCTCTCTCTCTCTCTCTCTCTCTCATCATATTATTTTCCTTATCTCTCTGGTAATCTTTCCTCCTCATTCTTTCCTATCTAGCTTTTCCGATTTTTTTCGCCTTGACTCGGATTTTCTCCTCTGCTCCTCCTTCTCTATATTATCATTTTTTTCCTGTCACTCCATTCATTCTATCTTTTTCACTTCTCATCCACCGCTCTCTTTCTCTTTCCCCTCATTTTTTCGGTTCTTTTCACTTTCTTCTCTCTCATCGTTACTTCCTCTCTGTCTGTTTGTCTGTCTGTCTGTTTGTCTCTGTCTCTGTCTGTTTGTCTGTTTGTCTGTCTGTCTGTCTGCCTGTCTGTCTGTCTGTATCACTCCCTCTCTCTCTCTCTCTCTCTCTCTCTCTCTCTCATACAGGCCGAGTGTCCCTCTGTGATGGTAATGTGACGGGCCTGCGTCTATCTGAATGGAGGACCCAACCAATTCCACATAATGGGCAACACGACCAAAGCCTCCTGGTGAATGCACAAGGTGGTTAGCATGGCGCTGACGGAGCTTACCTGGGAAGGGGGGAACAGGGTTGGGGATGAGGGAAAGAGAATAAACGAGAGAGTAATAGACTGGAAAAGAGGGAACTATTAATGTACAGAATGGACTGGTATTTGATTTTTGTTAAAACTGTCTTTACTTACCAATATGTCATAAACACTTCCCCAGTAATATCACTGCACCATTCTTGAATGAGACGACCTTAGTATGTGTTCCGTGTGGACAATGGGTATTAACGTGGAAGTGATAACATGAGGATTGTGGCACGTGGAAGAATTACTTATCCTCAGGGAATGAGCTATTGAATCACTGCCAAAAGTTGGTCGCCGAAAAAAAAAAAAAACTACACAACGAATGCTGTACAAAAGCATCTAATTAAAATTTGTAATCGAAGTAGAATGGACCTAACATATAGAAAAAAAAAAAATGGTATTCTGGTGAGACTAATGGACAGTGACAGCCATGAGAGTTAATGCGAGGGTGGGAAGATAACTACCCAACACTGCAAATTATAGAGAGGACTGCAACATCGCCACGCCCTGCTATATCATTTGTACCTGGAAGCAACACTAACCCCTTAAGTAACAGCTCAACACTGTGCATGTTATAGACAGGACTGCAACACCGCCCCTCCCTGCAATGTCATTTGTACGTGGATGCAATACTATTCCTTTCAGCATCCTGGCGTATTTTGTATTAGGAAATTGCTCTCTCCTTGCGGCTTTATTCAGCTTACGATATGCTACGAACCGGAGGAGTTAGATGTCCCCTCCATTCATGTTCACTAATACAGTTCCCTCCATTCTTTACATAAAATCGTCTGATACAAGGAAGAGTAAATAAAAATAATACGCCACCGCATTGAAGAAGTTAATCCCTTCAGCACGTCTTTCATAGTTGGTTTTTGCCACCACCAGACGATTTTATTCCGCTTACGGGAGACTTTTTGAAGTGTAGGGGTTAGATTTCGCCTTTATTAACCCATTTCAATACAAGGGCTGCTGTTAGGGTAAAAGATGTCTTGAAGAAACAAGAATAAACTGATAAATACGTTACCGAAATGAGGGGGCTTGCGTGTGTGTGTGTGTGTGAATATATATATATATATATATATATATATATATATATATATATATATATATATATATATATTTCCGTAGAAATACGATTATGCACAAATGCTCGTGTTCACTGCACACCCACTTCATCTTTATCATCATCATAATCATCATTATCATAGTTGTTATCATGGTCATCTTCATTAATCATTAATCAACAGCATCCGGACAGTCTCGTACGGTGCAGTCCATGCGAAGTGTCACAGCTGCGGCACTTAATGCTGAACAACAACCTATTGATTTACTCTCAGCGCAGGTGTGTGAAATGTAATACTAATTGTTTTCTATTCAGTTCATATCGATTATAATCTCATCTGAGCTCTCTCTCTCTCTCTCTCTCTCTCTCTCTTGATGCCACGTTTTTCTTTCATTATCATCTCAGATGTGTCTCTCGGCCGCACTGTCCTATGCTCAACTTTCTTTTATCATTTCATACCTCATTTCATTATCTCATGCTTATCCTTGCCTTTCACCAAATCATTCTCACTTATTACTTTCAGCATCTCTTGATCGTCATTACTCATCTTCACCTTAAAAAAAATAAACTCCTCGTCGCCCTCCTCCTCCTTTCTTCTGTTTAGATATGGTGATCAGTAGGTATTGGAGTGAAGTGGAATGTCATATGCTAGGGGATGGAGGAATGTGAAAGTGATGCTGATAGGAGATGAGGATGTTGCGAGAGAGAGAGAGAGAGAGAGAGAGAGAGAGAGAGAGAGAGAGAGAGAGAGAGAGAGAGAGAGAGAGAGAGATTTCAAGGGGTTGATGGGGTGATTGGAATGAGGGAAGGCGAAGAGAGTGAGAAAGTATGGGAGGAAAGAAGAAAAATTGATTCTGCCCTTTACACTTCAGTATCCTGTTGTATGTTACTGGCGCTAAATATTCCTTCATTTAATCGATATAACCAGCACACAGAAGATTATTCAGGTGTAATACATAAAAGAAAACGCAAGGAGGAGGTGCAACAAACCCGGGTATGCCAACTGGGCCTGTATTCCTGTAGATTTAGGAGGCTCCCTAGCACCTCCTCTTTACCATTTTATGCTTATGGTTCACGAATATTTGCATTTTACTTTGATGTAATCTATTCTGAAATTATAAAAACAAGAATACCATTTTAGAGGCCTGTCCTAAGCTGTATCACTCAAAATTCATGGCTAAATATGAGGTGGTACAAAATCCTCTGGGTTGAAAGGAATAAGGATGCCCAGAGTATATCCCTCTGAAACCGACCCCAGCTGCACCGCCACTCCCACCCTCCTGCTCCACTTAACTCATCATGAGCTATTTCCTTCCCAGCCACGCGCTTCTTTGTCAACACGGACCACGGAATACATGAGCATCTCTTGGATAAAGTTATTCATCAAGTTTTTTTTCTTTATTTCTCGACAACAGATGAAGAATTGCTGGCAGTGTGGTTTATGGGTCGTATTTTGAGTGGCTTTGGAAATTTTGTAGCATCTCATCTGTAGCGATATATTTTTCACATTGTATATTAACATTCTCTTGTATGCTATACATATGCAGTTATAATATGGGCTCATTTAACATTAATAATATGGCAGGTGATGGTGAAGTGTAATATGCAGAATCTTCCACTATAAAAGGTGTGATGAACCGTAAAATTAGCTGAATACACTAAACTTCAAAATGACTTGCCTAACGCAGACTGTAGAACTTATAGTCGTACCAAGTACCTACTGTACATAGCCTACTAAACGTATGTCCGTGGAATATCGAGATATTACTTTGGCAGGTCCTGTCTATGAATATTTGTGTATCTGATGTCATGAAGTGGGATTGTAGCAGCAAAGTCTTAAGCAAAAAAAATAATTGAAGGAGTAAATAAATAAATACTTAAGATTATCAACGGAGTCTCCATAACGGAACATGAAAAAAAGGAACTGACTCAGGTAGAAGGACAGGGAACGAGACAGTACCAATGTGATGGAGCGAGAAAGTGAGAGGGAGAGGAGTGACAAGAGAGACTAAGAAACAAGAGCCGGGATATATTGAGAGAGAGAGAGAGAGAGAGAGAGAGAGAGAGAGAGAGAGAGAGAGAGAGAGAGAGAGAGAGAGAGAGAGAGAGAGAGAGAGAGAGAGAGAGAGAGAGAGAGAGTCCAAGTAAGGGTGGATGTAGTTGGAGGAGATGAGGTGATAGCAAACTAGAAAGTACTCAGAGAGCGCATACCTCCGAATCTGCCGTTGCCATTGAAAAGGATCCGCATCTGGATCCGTAGAGATATTGTATGGATCACATAGGATCCGGATCCGCCCTCAAATCCAATTAATTGTTCCTTGACCCATGGCCCACTCTGCCACAAAATTTTACTGAAATTCATTGAAAACGTTTGGAGATATTATACATAGGATCCGGATCCACCCTCAAATTTAATAAGTTCTTTCTTAGTGCATGGCCCACCCTTCCATCAAATTTATTGACATTCATAGAAAACTTTTGGATATATCGTCTGCTCAAACCGACTGACAAACAGAAGTGAATACATAACCTCCTCCAACTTCGTTGAGGAAGGTAACAATGGGCAGGGAGGGAAGGTGAAGAGGTGGCCAGTGGGGTCGAGTGGAGGGATGGGAGAGGGTGAGGAGGATGGGAGGTAAGAAGAGCAGGAGAGGACAGAAGTGAAGTAAGGGGATAGGAAGAGGACGCGGATAGAGCGATGAAAGGAGGATTGGAGTGGTGGAAAATGGACTGAAGTAGACTAAGACGGAGGAGAGAGAAGAATTAGCGAGACTGGAAAGGGGTGTGTGGGAAAGGATAAGGGAAAGGGGATGCTGAGGAGGAGGAGCAGGAGGAGGTGAACAAAAAGAGTAAAAAATGAGATGTGAGGAAGGAAAAGTGTGAAGAAAGAGGAGTCATAAATGATGAGGAGTCGTGAATGAAGAGTCAGAGAATAGTGGATGTTAGCGAAGAAGGCTAGGAGAGAGAGAGAGAGAGAGAGAGAGAGAGAGAGAGAGAGAGAGAGAGAGAGAGAGAGAGAGAGAGAGAGAGAGAGAGAGAGAGAGAACAGCTGAGGTATAAAGAAGGCGGATGGGGGCTCTCAGGTTCTCCTGACAAAATGCCTTTGATGTGTGCTGAGTCAACATCGTAAATCCAGCCAAGTACTGACTGGTGATAGCGACCCCTTCATCCATGCATCTCATTACCTGCAACAGCATAGACGATTTTTACACCCAAGGAGAGAGAGAGAGAGAGAGAGAGAGAGAGAGAGAGCGTTACACATATACACAGACTGCACACATATTAGCCTACAATACCTACGAGATCGTCTGGTCTTTATGTAGAACACTTCCATATAGTCACATAAGCAGGAGAGAAGCACGGTATACCAGTGTGTGTGTGTGTGTGTGTGTGTGTGTGTGTGTGTGAGAGAGAGAGAGAGAGAGAGAGAGAGAGAGAGAGAGAGAGAGAGAGGTAATTATAAACTGCCTCTGAATATGAGATAGTTCATTCTTGTAAACATAAGGCGGTGGAACAAGACACATATACCCTCTGTTTCTCTCCATCTCGTTATCTTGACAATGCCTTTCCCTCATTTGGAGAGAGAGAGAGAGAGAGAGAGAGAGAGAGAGAGAGAGAGAGAGAGAGAGAGAGAGAGAGAGAGAGAGAGAGAGAGAGAGAGAGAGGAGGTGTTTAATGACGGTATATATCAGTTCGTATGGGATCAGCCTCACGTTTTTAGCTTTTCTACGGAGGGAAAGAGAACCAAAATTAAGCCTTTCCGATGCTGGCCAAGTATGAATAGAGGCACGTAGGTATAGTGAGAGAACATGTGAAGGTGTCAGTGGTTTATCTGCTATGCCTCTGTGTGTGCAAGAATCTGTGTACACACTGACTGACTTACGTGAATAAACAGGCTGCAAACTTATACTTGCAAATGAAATGACTTTCGATCGAACCATGTCCCGGACACACGCCGTGTAGTGTTTATAAGGATAGCTGGTATGGGCACAGAAAATACTGTAAAGAGTGGACCTTTATAAATGCCTCATGCAACATTTTGCGATATAAGGAAATAAATGCAATTATATTTTTTGGAACAATACTGTGTTTATGACTTCGTTGATAAGCACAGGGAGTAACCACTTAAGTGTGGCATTTTGCAAAGGGAAATATAGGAGGAATGAGAATGAGAGGGAGAAGTACTCTAGAACATTACGCTTGTAATGTTCTAGAGTACTTTTCCCCTATATGTAGTGCTGGGCTAGATTATAAGCTCCTGTAATAAGAATGATTTACCCTTCATTTGAATGGTAATAATTTAAATGCTCCGTATTTTACAGTGAAACAAGTACTTTATCTCTTAAAGCGTAGTAATTAACTCATAAAATCTCTAAGCATAAAAGGCATTTTTTTTTCTCACGTCATAGAGTAAAACTGTGAAATATAAATTAATGCCTATCAACGAAATGCGTGTTTATAGAAGCGCTAGCGATAGAAAGAGGAGGAGGAAAGGAAGGAATGGGGTTGGCTTGATATGATAGAGGAAGACTGTATGGAACACAATACTTTCGAAATAAAAGGAACTGGATTACAGTCTAAAGCACTGGAAGATGATACTTTGTAGAGAGGGTAAATGAACTGTTATAAAGATACATCGTAACTGCCGACATAGACCTAAGAAATAATAATAATGTTTGGTTCAAAACTGAAAGTTTTTTTGGAGAAAGATTTAAGCAAAAAACTTTGACGTGTTCCCTACGTGTCAAGTAGGCGATTGGGGGAGGGTTAGTGCCCCTCCCAGCTAAATAACTAATTAAAAAGACAAACGAAATGCCTCGGACCAGGACAGATCACCAGGGGACGACCAAGGACCGGACAAAGGACATGATGAGGATGGCAACATGGAATGTGAGGGGTGCTAATGATGAGGTGAAAGAGAGAGATATTGTCCAGGTGCATGAGGAAGAAAAAAGTGGATATATGTGGACTGACTGAGAACAAAAGGTTAGATGAGAATTTGAGAAAGTGGGAGTATGGATGGGGTATATATGTGGGAGTATGTGAGAATGAAAGGGCAAAGGAAGGTGTATGTATTGCTGTGTATGAGATACAAGGAGAATATAAGAGTATAAATCAATTGGTTCACGGATTGTGTAGGGTAAGACTGAAAGTAGGAATAAGAGTTTAACCATGGGTGATTGTGTGTGTTTATGTGCTGACAGAAGACCGTGCCAGCAGAGTGAAAAAAAGAGTTTTGGGCAAATGTGGAAACATGCATGGAAAAGTTTGAGTGGAGTGAGAGAATGTTTTTGGTTAAAGATATGAATGGAAAAGTAGGGAATGTGAAGGTGGACGGAGTAGTCAATGATTGCAGTGTGCCCGCAGAAGTGGATGAGAATTTTTTTTTTTTTTACGTGTCCGACTCTGGGCAAAGGCTTCAGGGCCTGTTTCTCGGGGGCAGTGACCTATCCCAAGGCCCAGTAGTCCTCCTACACCTCCCCATGTCACCACTTCGGCGCTAACACCCACCGTCCATATTGAATACATGCTAGGACTGTCTCATATAGAACTGGTGTATTGGTATTAGCGAGGGTATTTTTACGACATGTCGGCGGGTCTTCTGGTAGATCAGGAAAGTCTGGTTTTAGGAAATTCAAATCCTTAAACTGTTCCCTGCCCCAGCCGGGATTTGATCCTGGGTCCATTAGGAGTACAGGCCGCCTCTCTACCGATTCAGCCACCGTCTCTGATGAAGTGTAGGAGGGGACTTGTGATAACCAATACCCACTTAAGACACAGAATGATCCATAGGTATATAGACATGTGATGAGAAGGGTGGGTGTTGAGGTGGATGAATTGAAGGCATTCATTAATTATCTATGTGTTGCTGAGAGAATGAGAAGATACGTGCTGGATACGAGTGCATACTGAGGTTGGGGATGTGGTTTCTCTGACCACCACTTAATAGTGGTGAGAGTCAAGATGCAAATGCACTGGATGAATAGGATAAAAGGGCAGGGGGAACCAGTCCTTACATAGTTGTTGTAGGTGGATGAAAAAAAAAAAAAAAGAAGAAGAATATAAGAGAGGTGGAGGAGTGATTAGGAAGGTACGATTTGGAGCAGATGGAGAAGGTAGTAAGGTACGTACAAAGTATTCACAGAAGAAATCTGTGCAGCATATGAGGTGATGTTTGGGATGAAAAGAAGACGAAAGGAGGTGGAAGAAATAGCATGGCAGAATGAAGATGTGAAACAAGCTGTGGCACAAAAATAAAAAGTATATTGTGAATGGATGGCAAACAGAGGCATGGAGGGAGTTGAGAGACAGAATAGAGTTATATGTACAGATGAGGAGAGAGGTGAAACAACTAGTAAGAGAGTAAGAGGAGAGTGGATGAGAAGTTTGGAAGGAATTTGAGTGTAAACTGGAGGGAATGTAGGAAAATGTTTTGAAAAGAGTAAGACATGGTGATAAAACAATTAGAAGAGGAGTGAAAGATAAAAATAGAAGATTACTGATGGAGATGGAAGATTGAGTGACCAGATGGAGAGAATATTTTAAGGAATTCTTAAAAATAGGGAATGAAAGTAACACTAGTACAGTATACTACAGGTGGCTGGGGAATGGCTAGGGGAGGGAGACGAGAAGGGAGGAAGAGATCAGAAGGATGGAAGTACCTGTAGTGGATGCAATGAAGCAAGTCAAAATGGGTATAGCCCAGGAATAGATGGAGTATGTGGAGAAATGCTGAAGCAAGGAGGAGGGATAGTAGTAGAATGGATATGGCAGATGTGCAGATTGGCCTGGGAGGAAAGTAGAGTTCTGAAGGATTGGAAGTTAGGTACTAATGTTCCCCTGAACAAAGGAAAGGGGGAAAAAGTTGTGTGTGGTAATCACAGAGGTACTTGATTACTTAGTGTAATAAAGAAAAGTACTGTATATGGTAGGGTACTTACTGACAGAGTTAAGAAAATAACAAAGGAATTAATTGGAGAAAAAGAGGGAGGTTTCAGGAAGCGAGAAGATTATCAAGATCAAATATTCATTCTAAGGAGTTTAGGTGAAAAGTTCCTAGAAAAAGGAAAGAAGTCGTATGCTGTCTTCATGGATTTGGAGAAAGCATGTGACAGATTGGGTAGACATAGAGTGTGGAAACATTAAAATTATATGGAGTAAATGGGAACCTGTTAAATGCCGTGAAGAGTGCGTATGAAGGCTCAAGGACTGCAGTTCGAGTGGACGGTGAACTGAGTCAAATTTTCTTTCTGAATGTTGGATTGAAACAGGGATATGTTATGTCCCTATAGTTGTTCAATTTATTTATGGGTGAATTAAAAGAGATACAAGGTAGGGCATTGGATGTTGGGGCGGTCCGAATAAGAGATGGCAGCGTTTGGAAACTTCATGATTTGTTGTTTGCAGACAATTCTGCACTGTTGGTGAAGGTGAAGGGGAACTGCTACTCATGCTGAATGAGTCTGGGAGAGTATGTAAGAAACAGAATCTAAATGTGAATGTAGGAAAGTGTAAAATTGTGGTCTCTAAGAGAAGTGAAGTCAGTGAATGTAGGGTGAGGTTGGATGGTGAGGAAAATGAAAATGTGAGTGCATTTTAGTCCTTAAGTAGTGTTATAAGTAAGGATGGAAGTCTGGAGGATGAAGTGCTTGAAAGGGTACAACAGGGAAGAAAAGTTGCTGATTCATAGAAAACAGTGATAAGAAATAGGGAGGTGAGCATGGAAGTGAAAAGGAAAAAAAAAAAGTCACTACTTGACAGTATTTTGATCCCCACTCTAACGTATGGAGCGAAGCCTGAACCTTACTGGAAGGACACAAGACAAGTGAGAGCAGTGGGAATGAGTTACCTGAGAGGAGCATATGGAGTTACACGGAGAGAGACTGACAAATGAGGATGTGAATGAGCATTGTGGCTGGATTGGATGTTACAGAAATTGTTAGGAGAAAAACACTGAGGTGGTTTGGCCATGTGGCGAGAAGGGAGAAAGGGAAACTGACTAGGAAGGACTGTATATGATTGAGGTGGAGGGACGGAGGAAAGGGAAAGGCTAGGGTGTGGAGGGATGGCGTGGAGAGATATACGAGATAGGGAGGTGTAAGTCTGGAGGAGGGCAGCAAAATGGCATGGGACAGGGCAACATGGAAACGATTTATTTGTGGCCACCCCTTACTGGATTAAGGTTTTTGCCTATAGATAGATAGACAGACAATGATGTTCGAACTTAAATATAGTACACCCTCGATATAACAAATTAAAGTCGACAGCTTGTTAAAGCTGAACACCATGCTGTTCGATAATTTCCCAGGCGTCGTGGCTTTTACCGAACAAAGGTCGTTGAATATAGAGCATTGTACGGCTGTACAGTCATACAAAACATACAGCTCAGTCTAAATGGCTCTTTTTGTCAATAGATGCCATACATGGCTCCTCTCACGATGCTGGTCACCCAGAGACTGATGCTGCATGCTGCGGGATGCAGAGGAATGCAGAAGTGTGTGTGGGGGTGGGGGGGGACCCCAGGCTGTTGGTGTTTCCCTCACATTCGTTCCTTTACCGAACGAAAATTCGTTAAATGAACATAACGTTCGGCCAGTTCATGATGGTCGTTAAAACCAAAATTCGTTAAAAGAGGGTTCTGTATGTCGAGGGTTTACTGTACTTTTATCTTACTAACTCCTGGCGATTATATTCAACATAGTTACTCCCCCAAAATTAATAAGAAAACGAAGAAAACGAAAAATAACATGTGGGGATAGGTTAAATGCATGTACATTTTCATTGTGATAGTAGAGGTAAGGCAATATGGTTTAAATTCTGGCTGGCTCCCGATTATTTAATTTTCGTAAAGGAGGTACTTCACTTGTTGCGAGGTTTGGCTAAGTAAATTAAATCGTCCGGCTTAGGTAAATAAAAAGAAAGATGATTGTTGAAAAGGTCTGCAATTGCTAGGATGTGTTGTTTTTTGTGATTACGGCCCTGAGGTCAGTGGTAGAAAATGCATGGTGGACAAGAGGTTTATAGAGGAAAATAGGGGCAAGGGGGAAAAAGGTCCATGGGGGTAAAGGGTCCGTGGGGAAGTTAAGCTCCTGGAAAACAGATCCATAAGGAAAAAATAGAGCCAAAGTGAAAGTATGTTCATGAGGGAATATGGATGCATGAGGATAATAGACCATATTGAAAATAAGTCCATGGAGAAAAGAGGATCATGAAAGGAAATTTGTCACTGCAGGAACAGGCTTGAGGGGGGAGGGATTGGAGGGTGTAGGGTTGAATCTTAGTGGGTGTAGCCGAAGAGAGAGAGAGAGAGAGAGAGAGAGAGAGAGAGAGAGAGAGAGAGAGAGAGAGAGAGAGTGGACTTATGTGCTTGTTTTCTCAACGTAAACTCCATGGTGCAGTTCCTTAAGTATCATTTCGCGTAACAAACGTAGCGAAGCTTTTTTGAGCAGCTTTATTAGACAGGCGCAACATTTTAATTCCACACCGCCTTCACCACACATAAAGCACCTTTAATTATACGCCCGTCACGAAGGCAAACAGCTCTGGTAGGTTACGAAGTCTATCCTGATTAAGTAAGGTAAGGTAAGGAAAGATACGATCGGGTAGAATACGATCGTGTAGGTTAAGTTACGGTAAGATAAGGTTTTGGAATGGTAAGGTAAGGTAAGGCAAAATAATGATAAGATGCGGTAAGAGGCACAATATGATACGGTAAGGTAAAGTAAGGCAAGGTTAGGTATCGTAGGGTAAGGTAAGATAAAGTGAGGAAATACAAGGTAAGGTAGGGGCATAGTGAGGGGGGGAAAGGTAAGGTAAGGTAAGGTGAGGTAAAGTAAAGTAAGGTGAAGTGACGTAAGGATAAGTAAGGTGGTTTTTAGAGTAGGTTCGAAATATACGATACTGTAACTAATCGGGCTGAATGATAGGTTAGGTTACTTTAGATTAAGTTCAGTTAAATTTGGTTGGTTTATGTAAGATTAAAGTTAGGCTAAGGTAAGTCAAGTTAGGTAGAGTCAGGTTAGGTTAGATTACGTTTGGTATGGTTGAGTTAGGGTTTACTAGATTTGGCTAGGCTAGGCGAGTATAGACAACCCTGTGTTGGGTTGAGTTGGGTTAGGTTAGATTCAACACATAAACCAGCAAGACACCACCGATATCAGGCCAACCCCGTAACAGTGCTCCTACCCCTCCCCCCCCCTCCAATCCCCCAGTTGGCTAATGTTGACCCTCTGCTGCTGTCGATAATATCGAAACCAATACCAATATCGTCCATAAAGACAAACACACGACCACAAATATCCATTTTGTGATTCAGATCTCAGTTATACCTAATCCAAGGAGGTTATGTTTTTGCCGGCGTTGGTTTGTTCGTCTGTTTGTCTGTTAGCAAGATTTCTCAAAAAGTTATGAACCGATTTTGCTGTTTTTTTCCTTTTTTCTTTTTCTTTCTTTTTGGAGGAATGGGTGTGGCCCAGGGAACAATCCATTAGATATTGGTGGTGAACCGGATTATCATCCGGATCCCGGAAATTTTGGTTTGTTTGTCGACAAGATATCTCCAAAAGTTCTCAATGAATTTCAATGAAATTTATTGGAAGAGTTGGCCAAGGTCCAAGAAAGAATGTGTTCAATTTGGGGGCGGATCCGGATCTGGATCCTGCAGTGGCATTAGCGGAGGTATGCACTCTCTGAACACTTTCTAGTTATTCTCATTTGATTCTCTTCTCTCTGTTATAATCTCTTTCTTTCCCTCTCCTTTTTTTCATTCACTTGTTTTTACTCGTATTTCATAGTGATATCCGATTGTCTAGTCTTCCATTTTCTATCCATTTCCACTCAGCATGCCCTCATACTACTACCCCCTCCTTCCTATTTTCCTGTTTATTTGCATATCTTTCCCTTCTCCAGCTTTTGGTCCCTTTCTTTCCTCCCTCCTCTTCTCAGTTTTCCATCATGCATCCTCCCTGTCCTAAGCACCAATACGATATCTTTTCGCTTCGTCCATTGTATCCTGTTTTCATCTTGGTTTCATCTACCTTTTAATTTTATTTTCGTCTATCTTTTGCTTTCTCAACCTTTGCCATTTCTTTCTCAGGTTCGTTATCCCCTCTTTTCACATATCTTTCCTCATCTGTCTTTGTCTCACTTTTTGCCTTCGTTCGCTCAGTCTCACACCTATGTACAGTGTGCCATGTCAGTTTCATCTTCCTTTTCTTACTCACTTTCTCTTCCTGTTTTTATTTTATTTTTTTTTCACTCCCACATATTTTTCTAATTCCCCCCCTTTCCCTCACTCTTACTCTTCTCTCCATCTTACCCATCCCATTCCGCTCGCTCTACTCGTTCTACACACACACACACACACACACACACACACACACACGGGCATAACCTTCGTAGCGACATCCTAGCGCCACTTCCATTACGATGCTGTGTAATTATGCAAATGCTACGTATTGGGTTGTGCTTTGTTCAGGGCATTATATACTGTATAGGGCAGACGCAGGCCATAGCGGGGTTATCTGGGGAGGCTCCTGTACGCTGGAGAGAGAGAGAGAGAGAGAGACCATTACCCGTCCCTGCCCCGGAGGGGTTCGGAGGCGGGTGTTGTTTTCACTCGGTTTGTCTGTTTGTTTGTCTGTCTGTCTGTCTCTCTGTTAACAACTTTACGCGAAAACTACTGGTCCAATTTTGACTAAAACTAGAGGCATGATGGGCTATGACCTTCTGATCTCCATATTAAATTTTGGGCCTAATTTGGCCAAGGTTCAGGCTGTAGGCCCCCCACCCCCCTAAAAAATAGTTTTTTCGCCATAACTCCTTTCAAATTCGTCATATCGACATGAAACCAAAACCTAAAGATGCATCTTTCAAATCTGCATCCTATAACATGCCTCATTACATCAGAAGGGTCACCCCTCAGTTAGCGGTAGGGGGGTCAGTGTCAGGTGAGTCGGGCCTAAAACTTCAAATGCGCATAAAATCGTCAGTTTTCACCCGATTTACTCCAAATTTGATAAGTGACATCTTTGACCAGATATCCTGTTGTGTTTATAATGTGTCATCACTAAAATGACTGCCGGGGACGGGTTTGCTGTGCCTCGGCACCGCTTCTTGTTTAGTCCTTTTTTGCCCTATCAGGAGTGTATTAACCCTAGACTGGACTACTCAATCAGGATTTTTTTTTTTTTTTTTTGTTAGTAATAGAACAGAGGAAGGAAACACAAATGAATAAAAAAAATAATCCATACACCAGATTACTGGTGTCCTCCATTCATAAAATATCTGTAACAGTTGGACTTCAACAGCTGTAGGTTGAAGTTTGGGGGGAAACAACTCTGGGGAAGCGAGTTCCAGAGAGATGCAGTTCGGGGAACAAAAGAATTCTGATAGGTAGAAGTTCTGCAATATGGCTGAGTGACATTCCAGTCATGAGCGCTACCAGATGCCCGTGTAGCACGAGGGAAGGCATAGAGAGGTGGCACAATGGACGCAACGTCATCTGAGCATTTACCATAAAAATATCGGTAAAATAATGCAAGGGAGGCAACAGTCCTTCTTACTTGTAGGGGAGGCAATTTGTTTATAATAGCAGGGTAATTAATAATTCTAACAGCTTTGTTCTGAATTTTGTCTAGTTTTAATGCAACCTCGCCACATCCATTCCACAAGGGTGAGCAATATTCAAGCTGACAGCGCATATAACTTGTAAATTAAAGCTAACTGCTCGTCAGTGAAGAAGTTTCTGACTCTGTACAATAATCTCTGAGGCGGTATTAGCGAGTGATCTGACATGAGAGGTCCAGCTGAGGGCATTGTTAAGTGAGACACCGAGAATTTACGGCAAAGGTGACCAGCCTCGGTCTTCCCTGAGTGAAATGATAAAATCCACAAGCCCAAACCCTTCCTCAAATATACACTCTTATGAACCACCTCTGGTTAGAGAACTGATGCCCACTAGACCATCAACCGTCCTTTCGGTTATAATATATTTTCCATCCATCACAGTAAGTGGCTTCCTGGATTATTGCAAACCATTAAATTTTGATTCGTCCCTCAGTATTGAGTGACCTGACGGTTCCACTATTAGACTTAAGAGCAGATCCCTTCATGAAAATTAGAAGGTCTGTGCTCTCTCTCTCTCTCTCTCTCTCTCTCTCTCTCTCTCTCTCTCTCTCTCTCTCTCTCTCATTATCAATAGCACAGTACTACTCAATCTCCAGTTCCATTCTTGTCACATACAATCACCCTTAATATGATCATCAACTTTTGAGATTCTTTTAGCGCGACGGCTTCTTACTTTAGTTTATTCTTACTATTCTCAGACAATTTTATTCAGACTGACATTAATCCCTTTTCTAAAGCATATTCTTCCAACAAATCTTATAGTGGGAACAAGAAAAAAAGCCTCATTCTACATTTCGCAACCGTCTGATTTAAAATCCAGGTCACTATTTCAGTTCTATGTGAGAACAGGCTGGGACATAAAGGGGTGGCTTCGACAAAAGGACTTCCAGGCGTTTCTGCCGCTACTCAGTAACGATTTCCCTCCTCCCATGACACATACCTCTCCCTCCGGTATTCTGCACTGGAATTATAGTCCCCCGAAATTAAGTATGTTAATTTACATACTGGAGAGAAGTGAAAAGAGTAAGACAGGGTGGAAGTGAAGTTAGCAGGGGAGTGAAAGATAAAAATGATAGATTACTAGTGGAGAAGGGAGAAAAAGTGAGCAGATGGAGAGAACACTTTAAGGAATTGTTGAACGTAGAGGATGGAAGTAATGCGAGTATAAGTGGCTGGGGAAAGGCTGGGAGAAGGAGGGAGGTGAGAAGACAGGAAGAAATCAATAGGATAGAAGTTGTGGAAGCAATGAAGAAAGTTAAATCGGGGAAAGCCCCAGGAATTGATGGAGTGTGTGGTGAAATGCTGAAGCATGGGGGAGAGATAGTAGTAGAATGGATGTGGAAGATGTGCAGATTGGCCTGGGAGGAAGGTAGAGTCCCGGAGGATTGGAAGTCAGGTATAATTATTCCCTTGTACAAAGGAAAAGGGGAAAAAGAAGTGTGTGGTAATCACAGGGGCATTTGTCTTCTTAGTATAATAGGAAAAGTGTATGGTAGGATACTTATAGACAGAGTTAGAGAAAGAACAGAGGAATTAGTTGGAGAAGAACAGGGAGGCTTTAGGAAGGGAAGAGGTTGTGCAGATCAGATATTCATTCTTAGATCTTTAGTGGAAAAATTTCTAGAGAAGGGAAAGAAGTTGTATGCGGCTTTCATGGATTTGGAGAAAGCATATGACAGGGTGGATAGACAAGGATTGTGGAAAGTGTTAAGAATATATGGAGTAGATGGAAAGTTGTTGAATGCTGTGAAGAGTATGTACGATGGTGCGAAGGCTGCAGTGCGTGTGGATGGTGAACTAAGTGAATTTTTCTCTTTGAAAGTTGGTTTGAAACAGGGATGTGTCATGTCTCCATGGTTGTTCAATCTGTACATGGATGGGGTAATAAAAGAGGTACAAGGTAAGGTAGTGGATGTTGGAGTGGCCCTGGTGAGAGAGGATAGTGTTTGGAAACTCCCTGTACTGTTGTTTGCAGATGATACTGTGTTGTTGAGTGAAGACGAAGGGGAGCTGCAAGGCTTGGTGGATGAGTTTGAGAGAGTGTGTAAGAAACGGAACCTAAAGGTGAATGTAGGGAAGAGTAAAGTGATGGTCTTTGAGAGAGGTGAAGTTAGTGAATGTACAGCGAGGTTGGATGGTGAGGAATTGGAAAATGTGAGTACGTTTAAGTATTTGGGTAGTGTGATGAGTAAGGATGGAGGTTTGGAGGGTGAAGTGCTTGAAAGGGTACAGCAGGGAAGAAAGGTTGCTGGTTCCTTGAAAGCAGTGATAAGAAACAGGGAAGTGAGCATGGAAGTGAAAAAGTTACTACATAACAGTATTGTGATACCAACTCTAACGTACGGAAGTGAAGCTTGGACATTGTTGGAAGGACACAAGTCAAGAGTGAGAGCAGTGGAAATCAGTTATTTAAGAGGAGCCTGTGGAGTCACGTGGAGAGACAGGCTGACGAATGAGGATATAAAGGAGCGTTGTGGTGTGGATGTGGATGTGATAGGAAGCGTTATGAGGAACACACTGAGGTGGTTTGGCCATGTGGAGAGGATGGAGGGTGAAAGACTGACGAAGAGAGTGTATGTGAGTGAGGTGGACGGGGGAAGAGGGAGGGGGAGGCCGAGGATGAGATGGAGGGATGGGGTGGAGAGGTATATGAGAGAGGGGGGTGTGAGTTGGGAGCAGGGCAGTGAAATGGCGGGGGACAGGGCGACTTGGAGGCGATTTGTTTGTGGCCACCCCAAACGGGATTGAGGCGTCTGGCAATAGATAGATAGATAGAATTTACATATATGTAGTAAATTTGATCCTTTCCTAAGTGAGTAAAGGTAAAAACAGATACGCCAAAATACTGTATGGGGAAAATGTAGTGCATGAAAACTAGTATGTGGAAGAATTTAGAAATTTAATAAATGTGTAAAAATGAATATCTGATATTCCGCAATACTACAGAGAAAACTTTTGCCTCTGAAATAAGCTGTGTTCACTCTCATACATGAAATGAAGTTCGTGTTTTCATACTAAGATTAATATACTCTAAAAATAAAGTACAGGAAAAGTTGGTCTTACGAAACGTGGTGCTTTTCTTCATTAAGATAATTTTAACGTATGAGATTCAGTGTCTTTATCAGCCACTCTATACGTTATCTTTTTAGTCAAGGGCTGTAGCAGTGTTCCTTATCTGTCCGATTCAGTCAATTTACTTATCCTACTTCTCAAGTCATCTTTTTCTCCTACATGCCCCTCGATTCCCCCCCCCCTCTCTCTCTCTCTCACTTACTCACTCTCTCTCTCTCTCTCTCTCTCTCTCTCTCTCTCTTGCACACACACACACACACACACACACACACACACACACACATCAAACCAACTCATCCCTAACCCCCATCCCTTCATATTCGCTGCACACATCTCCCCTTTTCTTGCACCCTTCCCTTTCCTCCCACCCCTTATTCCCTTTCCTTCCCTTCACTTCTGCCCTGTACCTTTCCTTCATTCCTGCCAACTCATTTTTCCTCCCGTTCCCTCCTGCCCTGCCTTCACTCCCTCCCTTTCTGCCTTTTCTTTGTTTCTTTTCATCACTCCTTCCCATCCCTTCAGTCCTTATTTCCATCCTTCCTTCCTCTTTCTCTTCTCTTTCCTTCTTTCCATTTTTCCCTCCTTTCCTTTCATCACTCCTTCCCTTCTCTTTCTTCTTTCTTTCCTCATTCTCTTCTCTTTCCTTCCAGCTTTCTTTTGCTTCTTTACTTTTTATTACACTTTCTATTCACTCTTACTCCTACTCCCTCTGATCCTAAAGCATTAATCATTCCTTCCACATCTTTCTTCTTTCCTCCTCCCTCCTCTTTTCTCAGGCTCACTCACCACAGTCACGCACCTTATCATCATCTACCACCTGCTCACGATACTTTCTGCCTCTACCCGCGTCTGTTTATCTGGTGCTCTATAAAACATCTTGGTTCTTTCCTTCCCGTCTCATATCCCGGCACCGCTGGTGTACCAAATCCGTTATAGACAGGACTCTAGTTACCCAAAGGGAACTGAATTACTTTTAGATACTTAGAAACTGCCGATTTTGACATCATCATCATCATCATCATGTTAACCCCATTTTCTACCTTTGATGATGTTCGCCCTACGTTTCTGATATGGAGCCAGGATTCCAAAGGTTTGTATAATGACTGAAGGACTGTGTGACTCATTTCCTCAGACATGTTATTGGTGGTTCTCCCACTATTATACTTTCTCTTCATAAGTTCTTTAATTTAGGGTGTGTGTAATAATAATGAAATAATGATGATCATGATAATGATGGTAGTGGTGGTGGTGGTGCTGTTGGTTGTGGTGGTGAAAGAAGATGAAATATTAATGGCATACCAACTGAAATGGCTTACACAGTCCCTCGCACATCATTCACGCCTCCTGAATCCTTCCCCCATCACGCCAGTTTAAATATTTGTAATGGTGGAGAGAAGCATTAGAACGATGATGATGATGATGATGGAAGGATACGCGAACATAATATGCAGGAGAGTGACGAGAATGATGAAGACAAAGGATACGTGAGCATAGTAAAAAAAAATAGTGATGATGATGATGACGGAAGACAAAATAAACATGATAAACGGGATGGAGAGGAATGCTGAGTAAAGAGTCAAGCCACGGGAAGCATTAAGACGATTCCTTTGATGCTGTTCGGCCATATGGAGTGAGTGGAGTAAGTGTGAGTGTGAATAGGAGAATGTAAAAGAATATGGCTTTTGAAGAAGGAGAAGAGGGAAACCGAGAAGAAGGTGGAGGGTCAAAGTAGCTAAGTTAATGGGGAAAGTAATGCGTTGCAGTAATGCAACGCATTAATTTCCCCCATTAAATTTCATATACTAGATAAAAAAAAAATACTGACGCTATACACCTACTTCCTAAAACTGTCTTTACTCTCCTCTCACTGACTCTTCTTTCTCCAGTCTTTTCTATCTTCACCTAAAACCGTGATTTTAAAGTCTTTACTGAGTAGGGAGGGGAAATCCTGCAGATAAAACCTTCAGTTGAGAACCACAGTAGACTATGCGACATCAAGCTGTATGGACTGATAAAGAAGTTAATATATAGACGCAGATAATAAGGCAGGTAAACAGAATCACAAAGTAGACTGGTGGGTTGACAGATGTTGAACCCAGACTCGTCACTTGTAGGTGAATCAAAGACCTGGGTGATTTTACGGTTATGTATTTATACACGTTAATCACAGATCCTACCTCCACCACACCTGCCCTGTCTCTGCGGGAGAAAAGCTGGCGCGCTTCTCTTGAAAAGACTATATAAGCAGAATCTAAACCAGACTGATCTTAGGTATGGAATTTAGGTCACGTACGCCCTACTTAGAACACTTATTGACTACTGGTAGAACATACAACATACTTACATACTACTGCATTACAAGTGAATACACAGACACACAGACAGATAGGTAGACAGACAGACAGATAGGTGGACATACAGAGAGATAGATAGACAAATAGTCAGACAAGGAGATAAATCGATAAATATGTAGATACAAATCGACAGATATACTGATAGACCTTATTTACATCTCGTCCTGGCTTTACAATTATATCTTCACCCAACATACAATTACCTTATACCTGTCATTTTCTTCCCCTTAAAGTCCTGTAATCATTATCGATGTGTTCGGGCCTTGGGTACATAGAGTCCTATCATCATCGATCGTAAAAAAAAAATGGCGCGAGACATCCCTGCCTCCTTGATGAATATGGAGCCTAGCCAAAGGAAAGTACAATATCTGGCAGTGTCTGGCCTTATTGGTCCCCTTACACGCGGAGGGGAGGGCCCACACCTCATGCCATCTCTCCATCTCCCTCTGCCCCATTGGATCCTGCCCTATGTGTCTCCTCCCTCCCAAACTATCCCCCAGACCCTCTCCAAACCATATTGGCTGTTGTGGCAGGCATATTCCCTCCCTCCCCCCCCTCTCTCCTGATGCCCCTCCACACTCCCTCCACTTCCGTATTCCCCCTTATTTCTCAAGGGCGTCCCATTCTCCCTCATAGAGAGAAGTGACTTCTTTTTTTTTCCGACGGTCGATTTTGCGGTAACCATTAGACATATGAGAGTGAAATATATATTTTCTGGTGTGTAAAATCAAGCTCCTCATATCTACAATGCCAAAATTTACTTCGGATCAATATTTTTTTCTCTCTATATACGAGGGGTAAAAGTTTTTATTCTTGACACTGACTGTTGACAATGCGGTAACCGTTAGTCATACCAGTGAGTGAAATATACATTTTCTGGTGCGTAAAATGAATCTCATAAAATCTATAAGACCAAGGTTTACCTTGGTGAAAGTTGAAAAATCGAACCCTAAATGCGGTTCTCGGGCCAGGTAGGGTGGGAGAAATTCGGTTTTTAGAGGTGCGTCAGTCTGTTTCGTGGTTAGGACAACTCTAGTATTTCAATCCGGCAATCACTAGTTATTTCATTCAATTGTGAGTAAGCACAGAAGGTTGACACTGTTAATACTGACCCTTTAGCCCTCGAGACAACGCTGGTATTCTTGATCAGCTGACGTCAGACGATTTTACTCAACTGGGAGTGAGTCATAGGAACCCGAGAACGATAATATATAAGAATGCTGTATATTAACGTAGCAAATGCAGAAACAAACAGGAAAGGTGATATGCTAGGGAGCTTCCTTTACTTACTAGAGAAAGTGGCATTATAGACTTCTCAGCACCTTCATCTAAGCAGTTTATCATATCCTTTACACTTTGATATTTCCTTACTTTTTTAACAGGTACTGTTTGCATCAGTAACATAGAACATCGATGTGTAATATCCAGTATAATTCACTTGGGAAGAGGTGTTACGAAATCTCCCAAACCACTCAGACTGCAGGTCACTGTGGTGGTACTGAAGTTTTGAACACAGAAGGAAGGCGTGGGGTGGAAGAAAGTGGGTTTTAAGGCTGCTAAAAGGACTTTGCTTTCGTTTGCCTTATGGCTAAGGATACCAGCTATTGTTTTTTATAAACAGACAGCCAAGCAGATAGACTTGGGGAGAGATAGATAGACAGATAGAAAAGTAGACAGACCCAGACATAGCCTGATAGACAGGCAAGTAAACAGACAGGCAGACAGAAATGGAAATGACAGGAAGATAGACAGACAGGCCGGTAGACAGACTCGAATACACAGCCAGACAGAGAGGGATATGGATGGATAAACTGGTAAACAGACAGACAGATAGATAAATAGATAAAGAGATAGATAGGGATTGATAGAATGATCGATGGGATGACAGACAAAATAGTTTTTCAATATAAAAAGATCAGTTCTCTTCGTATTCCCAGCATTAGTCCCACCCTTGGCAGAGAGAGAATGGACTCTTGGGCGACAGAGGACGAACTTTGTCGGGAAATACTCGTATGAAGGAGTGAGTGGGATTCTTACTGGAGTGGGAGTTATGGAGGGGAGGAGGGAGAGATTCGGTGGGAATGGAGAAGAGTGTGAGGATACGAGATGGAATGGTACGAGATGGGAAATAAAAGAGAATAAGAGAGATTGGGATGGAAGGGGAGGGAATAGAAGGGAACGAGAGAAAATAGGATGGAATATGAAGGAATATGGAAGGGAGTGGAAGGGAATGAGAGAAAAGGAATGAGAGGATGAGAAACAATAGAAAAAGCTGGATGAAACCAATACTCATGATCCGCTCATTTCAAGATGCTTAGACACAGCTTTTAAAAGGTTGCATGCCATAGGCGGTGGAAGAGACAAAGTACAATATTTCCAGAACCAACGAGTTTTGTCTATGAAAGACTAGGAGTACCTATTAACTCATGCATTAAGAGATGGATGGAAAAGGGGTGAGAATGTGTAACTGGCCGTGCGCTTCGTACCCACCATGGGTGTGGTGGGAAGTGAAAGAGGAATTAGAAGCTTTGAAGGAATAGTCTGGGCTTCGGTATAATAGGTGGGAGAGACACAGAAAATAATGCTAAATATTGATTGATTAGCGGGAAGGCCTGAGAGGGCCGTATTAGGCTGAGGGATCTTTTGTGGTGGTAAGTGAATGGCGGCTACGAAGATGAATAGGTTTAATCTAGGGGAAAAATTTGATGGCAGGAAAGGTTATTGTGAAGGAAACAGTAAACATCCGCTGAGCAGAAGCACGGCCGATGTTACCTGGGGAAAAGTGGGTGTATGATTATGCCAGGAAGAGACCTGATGTGAATGTATAGTAACGTGTCTGGGGTCACAGAGGGGAAGGTATATATTTTTTCTTTTTTAGTACACCTACCATCAATTGATTTTATTCAGCCTAAAAGTGTCAGGGTGCAGTATAAACAGTAATAAACAAACTAATAGGCAAGAAGTACCAGGACGCCTCCTAAGGCCAGGAAAGCAACCCACCCCCCCAAAACAACTTCTTCCCCCCTGGAACCTCCACTAATCACCTGCCAACAAAGACATTCCTTGCCTTTGTGAGATGGCAGATCTGAGAAGGAGAGAGAGAGAGAGAGAGAGAGAGAGAGAGAGAGAGAGAGAGAGAGAGAGAGAGAGTAAAGAATAAAGAGAGATGAGAGATGAAATGACAGAGGATGTGAATGAAACGAGTTAAAAGAGAACAGGGAAAAACAGAGAATAAAACGGGGCACAGCACACAAACACGTTGTTGAGTGGTAGAGGAATGTGTTTGTAGCAGCCACACAGTACCTCTCTAACGCTTTGAAAACGTCAATACCCTTTATCCTGTTTGTATGGGGTCGGATCCTGTTCTTTTTTCTGGAACCTGCCCGCCTCACTAACCCCTTCACAACGCTGACGAATTTTCTTACATTTTTTCTCATCTTCAGACGATTTTATTCAACCTGGGAGCTACTTTTCGAATACTGGAGTTAGCTATACCTTGCACTATTACATTCAGCACTAAACATCCCCTTAAGCGAAATAAAGTCATTAGGTGGTAACAAGGATGAAATTTAGAGGATCCTGGGGTTGAAGGAGTGCCACATAAGCTTAGTGAACGGCACTGTGATTTCACGGATTCCAGGACTTAGATTTCATTGATTAAATTTTTTGAAATGTATAGTGGTAGGGTTACATTTTGAAATTAGGACTCACAAGGAAGCCTACTGTCCGTTTAATCCTAACCTAATCTAACCTAATGCCTCCCCTATATAACATTTCGAAAAACTGAATTCGTGAAATCTGAATTCGGCAGTCCTTAAAATCTCAATACCACTCAGTAAAATCATACCGCTGAAGCCAAAATAAATTTAAAGATGTATTGCTGACAGAATAGGGCTTTTTCCTGTTGTGATTGCAGTTATTTTATTTTATTTTATTTGTAATTTATTTTTGGGGGAGGGGTAGTGTTAGGTGATTTTTGCCATCCTTCTCCACCTCCTCCTCATCATCATCGTCATAGGCTAATCACATTTCCTTATAATAGTAGCAGGGTGTGTAGGATTCACACACACACACACACACACACACACACACACACACACACACACTAGTGTTACGGAACAGAGAAAGATAATGTACACTTTAAGTGAGAATACTAAAAATCACTACTGTCCCGTAAAGTTCCAGGTTCAAAACAAAAGAGTTAGGTAAAATTACAAGTTAAAGTTTAATGCTCAAACTAACAACAAAAACATTCAGGACTCATAAGGATAATGTAATGGCAAAAAACAGGTTAAATATATGGTTAACTGCAATAGCCTCTATTAACACGAAATTAGCAAGAGTAAATTTATCTAAGTCAGCCCTGATAAAATGAGATACCAGATAATACTTAGTGAATGCCAGATAAATTATTACAGATACAAACTATTATCTAAAAATGACTGACATAAAACCCAACATCAATCAAAAACCCCACTAGGCCCAAGAATTAACCTTATGCTACACAGTACAAGAAAAAAATGCAACAACAGTTATACTCAAATTACACACAGCTGCTAGATGTTTGGAGATTTCTTGAGCACTCACAATAATAATATCTGTACAGGGGAGGACAGAGATGTGAACAAAATGAGGAGCAGATCTAAGTGGCAATGATGCAGAGACTGAGCTCATTATATAGGGGCCAGGAGAGCTTGATACAACTTGTAAGAAGGACGCGCAAATGAAGCCATGGGGACAGAGAGCTGAAAATCCCGCTCTGAATAACAGAGAGAACGACTTACTCTACTATAATGGTAGAAGGGGGGGACTGAGACAGAACAAGCTCGTGATCAAACATGCAGCATACTGTGCGTTAAAATTACACAAAGGATGATGAAATCATAGGCTATGTAACACCTCCCCACAAAGAAAAAGAAATTTACAAAGGAAATTTCTTATTACTCTAAAACAATCTGTATATGGCATTACAGAACATGCAAAAGTCTTTCCTAATTTTACAAAACATGAGATCTCCCTAGCACGTTCAGTCATAGGTACTTGCCAGTATCCCTTTAACAAATCAAACTTACTTATGTACCTAGCCTTTCCGATCTTGTCTATGCAATCTTCCACGCGAGGGAGAGGGTAAGTGTCTGTTTTGGTTATCTGATTAACACGTCTGTAGTCGATGCAAAGCCGCTGTGACCCACCTGGCTTAGGGACTAGAGTGACAGGAGAACTCCACTCGCTCTGACAGGGCTCAATCATCTTGTGGTCCAACAGGTAGCCAAGCTCCTTCTGGATGAGAGGAACTTTCACTGGGTTCACACGGTAAGGAGGCAATTTAATTGGCTTTGCGTCTCCAACATCGAGATCATGCATCAACACAGTGGTTCTTCCTGGAGTGGCACGGAACACTTGCGGGTACTCCTGCAGTAATGCCGAAAACTCCTGCCTTTCCTTGGGAGGTAGATGAGAAAGCTTAGTCTGGAGATCATTCATGATATCAGGATTCTTCCCCAAACTATCACTCAGGCTCATACTGCATGGGAGAGCTTCACTTGCAGACTCGGGTGGAACAGCTACAGTGCAGACTGGATTATTTTCGTCCCGCCTGTGATATAACTTTAGCATGTTGATGTGACATAGTTGCTTGCTCTTTCTGCGATCTGGTGTGGCGATGACATAGTTGACATCACTGAGTTTCTTCTCCATGAAATAAGGACCACTAAACTTGGCTTGAAGAGGTTGCCCATGAACTGGTAGCAGAATCAAAACCTGATCTCCTGGCTGAAAGTGGCGTAACCTGGACTTCTTATCATACCAAGTCTTCATCTTCTCCTGAGCAGCTCCTAAATTCTCTCTTGCCAGCTGTAAAGCAGTGGACAGCCGTTCTTTGAACTTCATCACATACTCCAGCAGGTTGACGTCATCTTCCTCCGACAGCCAGCATTCCTTGAGTAACTTAAGGGGTCCTCTTACTTCATGGCCAAACAGTAGTTCAAAAGGTGAGAAGCCCAGTGATTCATTTGGAGATTCTCTTGCAGCAAACACAACGAATGGAAGACCTTTATCCCAGTCTTTCTGATGTTCCAAACAGTATTTCTTGAGCATCGATTTGAGTGTTTGATGATATCTCTCCAACGCTCCTTGGGTCTGGGGCTGGTAAGCTGAAGACGTGATCTGGGTGATGCCCAACTCTTTCAGAGACTGCTTGAAAACGTTTGACATGAAATTACTTCCCCGGTCGGACTGTACCTCCTTGGGCAGACCAAACTTTGTGAAGAACCCTAGCATTTCCTTAACTACGTTCTTTGCTGAGATATTTCTAAGTGGAATGGCTTCAGGGTAACGAGTAGCCATATCAATCATGGTCAACACATAAGAAAATCCTGAAGAAGTCTTAGGAAGAGGGCCCACAATATCCACCAACACACGGTTGAAAGGCGCCTCAAAAGGAGGAATGGGAACTAGAGGTGCAACCTTTTCGGTCTGATTACACTTCCCCACAACTTGACAGGTGTGACAAGACTTACAATACCAGGAAACATCCCTGAAGATACCTGGCCAGTAGAAGTGTTTCAAAATGCGTGCCACAGTCTTCCTCACTCCAAGGTGTCCTGCCAAACTGGAATCATGAGCCACTCTAATGATATCCTGCCTACAAACACGAGGGATGACAACTTGATGTACAACCTCCCATTCACAGTCGGCTGATGCTGTTGGGGGTCTCCACTTCCTCATAAGTACTCCTGACTTTACATAATAACAAGTAGAAGCACCGGCTGACTCTTCTTCACTGTAAGCAGAGTTAGCTAGACCTTTCAACTCAGGATCAGCAACCTGCAACTCAACCAACTCTTGACGAGACAAATTATCAACACTACGGGATACTGCCTCATCTGGTGAGTGGTCCAAATTAGCAAGAAAAGTGTCAGCTAGGATAACATCATCATCATCATTATCCTCTAAATCACCAGTAACTTTAGACTTAGCCCTAGTGACAGCACATGCAGGGAACACATCAGGGACATCACAATCCTGGGACACAGCCACTGGCTCACTAGACAACTGAGGAGCTGGACACACTTGACTTCCACCAATATCATTTCCAAGTAAGAAAGTTACACCTGACATTGGGAGTGTCTCAACCAACCCAACCATAACGGAACCATTAACAAAACCAGACTCTAAATTCACTCTGCACAGAGGGACAGAGAAGTAATTATTCCCTACACCTTGTAAGATTACAGTTTCATCAGAGGAATTAACATTAGAGCCTAGAACACTGGTCAGCATAAGGGATTGGCAAGCACCTGTATCACGATATATTTGAACTGATTTCCTGTCATTACTGTCCAGAGAACTGACAAAACCATCAGACAGGAAATTAGCACATGAACTCTTGAGAGTGTCACCCACGTTACTGCTCAAAAGAGGAGCTCCATCATGAGAATTTAAGTTACCCCTCAAAGCAGGTTCAGTTAACTCAGTTAAAGAATTCTGGGAACTCTCAAGAGTGGTCACCAGACCAATTGACTGAATATTTAAAGACTCCTTTTTGTTCACATCACGCTGTCTCCTGAAACATTTCTCCGTAGTATGACCAAGCTTACTACAATAAGTACATTTACTTTTCTGAAATCTGGAGGTGAAGCTGGTATTTACTTCCTGAGAAACATCATCTTTATTCTCTTTCCTGTTACCTGTACTCTGAGTAGAGGCAACGTACTTACTCTCAGCTTTCCCTTTTTCTCTAGAATATCTCTTGTGAGTGAGAACATACTCATCAGCTAAAACCGCAGCATCAGACAAATTATCTATTCTTTTCTCATCAAGATATAGGCTTACATCTTTATTAACACACCTTTTGAAGTCCTCCAGCAAAATCATCTGCTTAAATTTACCAAAATCAGAATCCACATTCTTAGAATTTAACCACTGCTCTAACAGATCTTCTTTGATTTTTGCATACTCAACATGGGATTGCTTATCTTGCTTGTAAGTTGTCCTAAATTTTACTCTATAGGCTTCAGGAACAAGCTCATAGGCCTTAAGAATCAAGCTCTTAACTACATCATAATTATCAGATTGATCCTGAGGCAAAGATGCATAAGTTACTTGAGCTTTACCGGTGAGAACAGTTTGAAGGAGTACTGGCCAATACTTTTTGGGCCAATTAAAACCTGTAGCTACCCTCTCAAACAACTGAAAATACTTTGTTAAATCAGATTCATTAAAAGGAGGGACAAGTTTAACATTTTTAGCCACATCAAAATCATCAGAGCTAGATGATCCAGTTCCACCTTGTTTCATGCGATACTCATGGTCTGCCTGAATCCTGGCAAGTTCAACTTGTGTGTGTATCTGTGCCTCCTGAATACGTGCCTCCGCCTCCTTAGCACGAGACTCCTGCAGGGCTAGCTGTAACTTAGCTAATTCAATCTGCGTTTGCCCATTTGGAGGAGTTACATTAAACAAGCTTTCATTAATTATGTCAACAATCTGATCTTTAGAATGATGAGAACGAACAGCAATTCCCAATTGTTGAGCAACAAGCTTAAGTTCATTCTTTGTTCTGTTTTCTACATCCAACACTGTTTGCACATTTGACAAAAAATCTTTGGCTTCATCAAGTGTAGTAATAGTAGACATAATTAATAAGTAACAGTCACAAAATATCAAGCAATATCCTTATGATAATATCCTGAAGATCCTGGCGAGGTCGCCAAATTTATGTTACGGAACAGAGAAAGATAATGTACACTTTAAGTGAGAATACTAAAAATCACTACTGTCCCGTAAAGTTCCAGGTTCAAAACAAAAGAGTTAGGTAAAATTACAAGTTGATGTTTAATGCTCAAACTAACAACAAAAACATTCAGGACTCATAAGGATAATGTAATGGCAAAAAACAGGTTAAATATATGGTTAACTGCAATAGCCTCTATTAACACGAAATTAGCAAGAGTAAATTTATCTAAGTCAGCCCTGATAAAATGAGATACCAGATAATACTCAGTGAATGCCAGATAAATTATTACAGATACAAACTATTATCTAAAAATGACTGACATAAAACCCAGCATCAATCAAAAACCCCACTAGGCCCAAGAATTAACCTTATGCTACACAGTACAAGAAAAAATGCAACAACAGTTATACTCAAATTACACACAGCTGCTAGATGTTTGGAGATTTCTTGAGCACTCACAATAATAATATCTGTACAGGGGAGGACAGAGATGTGAACAAAATGAGGAGCAGATCTAAGTGGCAATGATGCAGAGACTGAGCTCATTATATAGGGGCCAGGAGAGCTTGATACAACTTGTAAGAAGGACGCGCAAATGAAGCCATGGGGACAGAGAGCTGAAAATCCCGCTCTGAATAACAGAGAGAACGACTTACTCTACTATAACGGTAGAAGGGGGGGACTGAGGCAGAACACGCTCGTGATCAAACATGCAGCATACTGTGCGTTAATATTACACAAAGGATGATGAAATCATAGGCTATGTAACACTAGCAATAAGAGCATGTTGCTATGAAGCAAAGTTTTCGAGTTATTACAGGACTCTGAAGTTGAGATGAATGCAGTGAATGCAGGATTTTACTGTAGGTGGGTTTGTAGGCTTCAGAGCATCTACTGTATTTCTTTATTCTGTCTGTTCCGCATCAGTGCTCTCAGGTGTTATGGTAAATAATGTCGATGTTAAAACGATATTAAGAGAATACAATCAAATGTTAAATTGAAACTAGCAAAAAATATCACCGATGAAGAGGTGTTACAAAATATCCGAAGTCAATAGAAATATGAATCAGAGTACGATGATTCCTATTTTCTTGGGGGAACAGGTGGAGTAATGGTTAGTTGCATTGTGATTTTACAGAATGTGTGATGTAGATTTCATGGATTAAGTTTTCGATGTTACATAGAGGAGGCATTAGGCTAGGTAAGGTTAGGTTAGGTTAGGATTTAACCGGAAGCAGGCTTGCTTGTAACTCATGATTTCAAAATACAGTATAACACCACTGCTATTGTGCAATGTTTCGAGAAATTTAATCCGTGAAATCTAAATCCAGAAATCCGTAAAATCACAATGCAGCATGGTTAGCACATTCGACCGGCAACTGGATAAACCTGAGATCGGTTCCTGAGTCAATCAGAGCCTTGGACAACATATCTCATTTGTCCCTGTTCACTCAGGAATATAGTTTGAGACCTAGACTTAAATTCAGTTCCTGTGTTTCGTATTCTAGGAGAGGAATGTGGTTGGGTGAAGTCTGATTGTGTTCTTGAATGATTCTCGTGCATGAATCGTAAATCTTCTCTTCATTTTAGTTTCTTTTTAGGCCGACATGTGCGGTCTTGCGACATTTATTATTTTTTTCCTTCTACCTATCTATCTCTCCATTTACTTTTATATTTATTGCAAAACGCTGCATCCTGTGAGAGAAGACCCAGCCAAAAAACTCTCCACCAATGAACAGGTAAAAACTTCCAATGGCAAAAAGGTGTACAGTACAAGTTTGAAACATGTATGAAAGGAAGTGTGTGTGTGTGTGTGTGTGTGTGTGTGTGTGTGTGTGTGTGTGTGTGTGTGTGTGTGTGTGTGTGTGTGTGTGTGTGTGATAAAGATAATAACAAAAACATGAAACGTGGCATGTGTCAAGAGGAAGGAGCGATACCAAGTACTAAAATCCCTGAGTGTCCTTCTGTAGGCAACATAACTGAAACGATCGTATGAAAAGACGCGAGATTAAGTAGCGCAAGATACACACAGATACAGACACAGACACAGACACACACACACACACACACACACACACACACACACACACACACAGACGAAGAGAGACTAGGTAGATAGATAGACAGAATAACAGGTGGGTAGTCAGACAGATCGGTAGGCAGGCTGACAGTCAGATAGAGGAACAAGTCAGTAGATAAAAAAAATCGAAGAGAACAGAGAGCAACAGGAAGCTGTGCTGCGGAGATGGTTACGTGACAGAACATGAGGGTCGCACGTCAATTATAACTGGGTGTACAAAAACTAGTCAGGCTGCAATGATAAGGAATGGTGGGAGGCAGGCCAAACCTCGACGGAAATGCATACCAACGTTTGTACAGGGCGAGTGTGAGGCAGTGTGTGAGTCACTGTGCTCTGTCACAATGCAGTGCACGATGTTGATCCTCGCTATGGTTAGCCATGAAATAGGTCTTCATCTGTCTTTGAATATATATATATATATATATATATATATATATATATATATATAGTGGTAGGTGGGGGCGCTCACCATCCACTCACTCGATGTAATGCTGCTCTCGGGTGTCTGCCCTTTGCTCTCTTCCCTCCTTTCCTTCCTTCCCGTCTTTCTTTACTTCATTCTTTCCTCTTCCTTCTGCCTGCGGGTGACTTTACACTCCCTCTTTTTTCTTTCTTTCCTTCATTCTTTCCTGTTCTTTCTGCCTATGGGTGACTCTACACTGAGTGGCAAGCCGAATGATTTCCTGTACACCAGGAAACCATTTACTATGCTGGGTGGTAACCACATACCCAAATTACGGCACCTGGTGGTTTACTGGGTAATTGCAGCGCTCCAGTCGGATTGAGCGAGTGAAGGATTGTGTCCAAGGGATGGTTGGGGTTTATTGCTCATGTAATTCCACTCAGGGATGAGTGAGGCTGGTCACTCTCATCTTAAATTGTGGGACTACATATTATAATTGCAAATCATAATAGATAGATAGATAAATAGATAGACAGAGAGACAGATAGAAGCAGGGAGTCAGATGATGAGAAGGTATTGTGTCTGCGAGAATCGAGCAATGCTAAACATGCTTACACACTCTTAACGCAAGGAATGCTTGATAGGCATAGAACAGCGCCTAGTGACCATACACACACATACTCACACACAGGCTGCTAGAACTTTCCATCCACGTGGAACACACGTGACACACCCCTGCTACACCAGAATCTAGGAAAGAGAGCTCAAAGGGAGATTAGCCACAGAACAGGCAAGAGAGAAGGAGACAGGCCTCAGAGGAGACAGGTCACGGGGAGAAGGGCTTGGCAATTTGAGAGAGAGAGACAGATAGCGAGACAGGGAGGTAGCTACGCGGGACTTATACTTCGTTCCGTGTGAGAGACTTGTTAATATTTCCAAGACAAATAAAAATAGTCCCATACTATTCTTTACCTCTCCTGACACTACATGACAAATGGGAAGCTACTCCAAGATATAAAAACCGCTCGTCCATAAATCTAAAATATATAAATAACTCAACCACAAAGGAACCTACACAGTCATTTATGACATTTAGTCATTTATGACATTTGGTGGCAGCGAACGTATACGAACCTCGTCTACGAATCAACATTGAATTCCTACAAAATATCAAGATTGAAAACAAAAAGAATACCTCTCACAATCAACAACTTACAACCAGCTCCTGACACTTCTCTCCAACCAGCCCCCTCCGTCTCCCAGATCATCATGCTGATACAGAGGTCAAGAGATCACACGACGCCTTGATACAATATTGCAATTTCTACGACGAACCAGCGAATATACGGACATCGTCTCCCAATTAAAAGCAAATTTCTACAAAAGCAGGCGATACTCTACAAGATTAGCTTCAGTCTACAGTGAATCCCGACAAAATACAGCCTACAATGCAAATAGTCTACAAGTCTATGAAACAACTCTATAATCTTCACGTAACTTCAAGCAGCAACAAGAAGAATATAAAACAAAGCAAGTAAAGAAGAGGAAACACCGAAGCAACAAGCACACAAGCCCCCACCACTCTCTCCCGCCTACGCCTGACCCAGAGGTCAAGACACGCAGCAAAACACCAAGTCCATATTCACAACTCGTCTTACTCACTCATCTTCACTCAGGTTACTCATCGCTACTCATTCACTCACCACAGCTACCAGTGTGGGAAGTTGAGGTCATCATGCGTGCTTGCTGAAAATACGCCACGTCAGTCAACACACCACCTGCACCACCACTCACACCATTCCCACCACGGTAAAAATTAGTGAGTTACATAGTTACTTCATTTATACAATACACAGTGATAGACAATAAGCTTCTGCACAAACATATAAAACGTGCTGTATAGTTACAGTTTAAATACACATACTTACTTCAGTTATCTGCATAACTCAAACACTAAATAATCACCAACAATAAATATTCTACACTGTATATATTCATTCATTTATTATAACATTTATTTACTACCAACGAGTGTTACCATTTATACCTACGTAAAATACGTGTTTCATACATACAACTATACATTATTATATCTACAAAGTGATAAAGAAAATATACCATCACAGTTACTCAGTGAGCAATTAAAAGAACTGTATTTAACATTTATTAATTAAAGCTACCTATAATATCATTTTCAGTAATACCTGTGCAATATAAACTAAACTTTAAAAAAGTATCCCAAGGAAATTAGCCAGTAATTATGCAGCCATGAACAACATGGAAAAAGCATACACAAGCAAAGAAAAACAAACTATAGAAAATCAATACATGCAAAAAAAAAAAAAGAAAGAAAGAAAGAAAGAAAAAGTAAGAAAGAAAAAAGAGAAATAGAGTAAGATCACATAACAAACAAATGAAAATAAGTGTAAGTGTTACTACAAATGCCAAAATACCACATAAACTACAAACAAAAAAGCAAATTGTTGTCTCCACAAACAAGTGGCATGGCACATCATCACTATCATCGACCGCAGCATATGTTAGGACTGCAATTATTACAATTATGTAACTCTATATTATAATTATGTAACAACAAACGATTACATTATGTTGCACTTGCTACAATTATGTAACTACAAACAATATGTACCAATTTATGTGACAGTTGCATTAACAAGATGTAACTTTTATGTAACCTTAACTACAATTATGTAACTACAAACAATACTACAAACAATATGTACCATTTCTGTGACAGTTGCATTAACAAGATGTAACTTTTATGTAACTTTAACTACAATAATGTAACTACAAACGATATGTAACAATTATGTAACGACAAACGATTGCATTATGTTACACTTTGCCAATTAACAGTTGCATTAACAAGATGTAACTTTTATATAACTTTAACTACAATTATAAGGCCAAGACACTTATGTAAGAGTTGCATTAACAAATGTAACTACAATTATAAGGCCAACACAATTATGCATTAACACAATATTTTGTAACAATTCATAAAATGTTACAATTATGTAGTACCACAATGTTAGTACAATATTATAAGTCATACAATTATAGCACAATTCTGTATTACCAGGATCATCATACAAGTTAGGTGAAATATTAGACATTACTAAAGTGATAACTCTATGTAATGTATAACCTAGCAGTATTACCATTGCACAATTATATGCGTACGTCTGTTGTACATACACGTCTTACAAAGTGTTATACAACAACCATTGCATTTATTCAAATATGTATACAACTTGTTTAAAATGTAATATTACTGAATAATCACTATTTACTATATTATATGTATACAATATTCATACAATTATGTTACTTTTACAATATTATGTATTTCACTTAATTAGCTTATAAGTTCATTATAATGTGTATATAATATATATTAATATGTTAGGACTATTGATTGTCCATGGTACGGCATTTTCGCGCGGCCGAGCAGTATGTGGGACTACATATTATAATTGCAAATCATAATAGATAGATAGATAAATAGATAGATAGAGAGACTGATAGAAGCAGGGAGTCAGATGATGAGAAGGTATTGTGTCTGCGAGAATCGAGCAATGCTAAACATGCTTACACACTCTTAACGCAAGGAATGCTTGATAGGCACACGACAGCGCCTAGTGACCATACACACACATACTCACACACAGGCTGCTAGAACTTTCCATCCACGTGGAACACACGTGACACACCCCTGCTACACCAGAATCTAGGAAAGAGAGCTCAAAGGGAGATTAGCCACAGAACAGGCAAGAGAGAAGGAGACAGGCCTCAGAGGAGACAGGTCACGGGGAGAAGGGCTTGGCAATTTGAGAGAGAGAGACAGATAGCGAGACAGGGAGGTAGCTACGCGGGACTTATACTTCGTTCCGTGTGAGAGACTTGTTAATATTTCCAAGACAAATAAAAATAGTCCCATACTATTCTTTACCTCTCCTGACACTACATGACAAATGGGAAGCTACACCAAAATATAAAAACCGCTAGTCCATAAATCTAAAATATATATATAACTCAACCACAAAGGAATCTACACAGTCATTTATGACATTTGGTGGCAGCGAACGTATACGAACCTCGTCTACGAATCAACGTTGAATTCCTAAAAAATATCAAGATTGAAAACAAAAAGAATACCTCTCACAATCAACAACTTACAACCAGCTCCTGACACTTCTCTCCAACCAGCCCCCTCCGTCTCCCAGATCATCATGCTGATACAGAGGTCAAGAGATCACACGACGCCTTGATACAATATTGCAATTTCTACGACGAACCAGCGAATATACGGACATCGTCTCCCAATTAAAAGCAAATTTCTACAAAAGCAGGCGATACTCTACAAGATTAGCTTCAGTCTACAGTGAATCCCGACAAAATACAGCCTACAATGCAAATAGTCTACAAGTCTATGAAACAACTCTATAATCTTCACGTAACTTCAAGCAGCAACAAGAAGAATATAAAACAAAGCAAGTAAAGAAGAGGAAACACCGAAGCAACAAGCACACAAGCCCCCACCACTCTCTCCCGCCTACGCCTGACCCAGAGGTCAAGACACGCAGCAAAGCACCAAGTCCATATTCACAACTCGTCTTACTCACTCATCTTCACTCAAGTTACTCATCGCTACTCATTCACTCACCACAGCTACCAGTGTGGGAAGTTGAGGTCATCATGCGTGCTTGCTGAAAATACGCCACGTCAGTCAACACACCACCTGCACCACCACTCACCATTCCCACCACGGTAAAAATTAGTGAGTTACATAGTTACTTCATTTATACAATACACAGTGATAGACAATAAGCTTCTGCACAAACATATAAAACGTGCTGTATAGTTACAGTTTAAATACACATACTTCAGTTATCTGCATAACTCAAACACTAAATAATCACCAACAATAAATATTCTACACTGTATATTTTCATTCATTTATTATAACATTTATTTACTACCAACGAGTGTTACCATTTATACCTACGTAAAATACGTGTTTCATACATACAACTATACATTATTATATCTACAAAGTGATAAAGAAAATATACCATCACAGTTACTCAGTGAGCAATTAAAAGAACTGTATTTAACATTTATTAATTAAAGCTACCTAGTGGAAACATCTAGATTAAGTTACAAGGTAAACTAGAGAAAAAAAAAATGGCCAACACAAATGACGTTAGCAAGAGTGAACATCTTCAACACAATCGTGAAGACAATGATTTCCACACAGTGCTGACACACATATTACCCACGATAGGTACAAGTGAACAACAAATCAGTGTATATAGTTAATACTGTATATATGTATATGTATTTTTTTTTTTAATATAAAATAACAAAATATGGGACTATATAATATCATTTTCAGTAATACCTGTGCAATATAAACTAAACTTTAAAAAAGTATCCCAAGGAAATTAGCCAGTAATTATGCAGCCATGAACAACATGGAAAAAGCGTACACAAGCAAAGAAAAACAAACTATAGAAAATCAATACATACAAAAAAAATAAAAGAAAGAAAGAAAGAAAGAAAGAAAGAAAAAGTAAGAAAGAAAAAAGAGAAATAGAGTAAGATCACATAACAAACAAATGAAAATAAGTGTAAGTGTTACTACAAATGCCAAAATACCACATAAACTACAAACAAAAAAGCAAATTGTTGTCTCCACAAACAAGTGGCATGGCACATCATCACTATCATCGACCGCAGCATATGTTAGGACTGTAATTATTACAATTATGTAACTCTATATTATAATTATGTAACAACAAACGATTATATTATGTTACACTTGCTACAATTATGTAACTACAAACAATATGTACCAATTTATGTGACAGTTGCATTAACAAGATGTAACTTTTATGTAACCTTAACTACAATTATGTAACTGAAACAATACTACAAACAATATGTACCATTTCTGTGACAGTTGCATTAACAAGATGTAACTTTTATGTAACTTTAACTACAATAATGTAACTACAAACGATATGTAACAATTATGTAACGACAAACGATTGCATTATGTTACACTTTGCCAATTAACAGTTGCATTAACAAGATGTAACTTTTATATAACTTTAACTACAATTATAAGGCCAAGGCACTTATGTAAGAGTTGCATTAACAAATGTAACTACAATTTTAAGGCCAACACAATTATGCATGAACACAATATTTTGTAACAATTCATAAAATGTTACAATTATGTAGTACCACAATGTTAGTACAATATTATAAGTCATACAATTATAGCACAATTCTGTATTACCAGGATCATCATACAAGTTAGGTGAAATATTAGACATTACTAAAGTGATAACTCTATGTAATGTATAACCTAGCAGTATTACCATTGCACAATTATATGCGTACGTCTGTTGTACATACACGTCTTACAAAGTGTTATACAACAACCATTGCATTTATTCAAATATGTATACAACTTGTTTAAAATGTAATATTACTGAATAATCACTATTTACTATATTATATGTATACAATATTCATACATTTATGTTACTTTTACATTATTATGTATTTCACTTAATTAGCTTATAAGTTCATTATAATGTGTATATAATATATATTAATATGTTAGGACTATTGACTGTCGATGGTACGGCATTTTCGCGCGGCCGAGCAGTATGTGGGACTACATATTATAATTGCAAATCATAATAGATAGATAGATAAATAGATAGATAGAGAGACAGATAGAAGCAGGGAGTCAGATGATGAGAAGGTATTGTGTCTGCGAGAATCGAGCAATGCTAAACATGCTTACACACTCTTAACGCAAGGAATGCTTGATAGGCACACGACAGCGCCTAGTGACCATACACACACACTCACACACAGGCTGCTAGAACTTTCCATCCACGTGGAACACACGTGACACACCCCTGCTACACCAGAATTTAGGAAAGAGAGCTCAGAGGGAGATTAGCCACAGAACAGGCAAGAGAGAAGAAGACAGGCCTCAGAGGAGACAGGTCACGGGGAGAACGGCTTGGCAATTTGAGAGAGAGAGACAGATAGCGAGACAGGGAGGTAGCTACGCGGGACTTATACTTCGTTCCGTGTGAGAGACTTGTTAATATTTCCAAGAGAAATAAAAATAGTCCCATACTATTCTTTACCTCTCCTGACACTACATGACAAATGGGAAGCTACTCCAAGATATAAAAACCGCTCGTCCATAAATCTAAAATATATATATATAACTCAACCACAAAGGAACCTACACAGTCATTTATGACATTTAGTCATTTATGACAAAATGTCAGGATCAACTTGCCTAGCCCCGGGCTCCTACGCTCCTTATGGGGCAACGTAGGATTGGATGATGGATATATATATATATATATATATATATATATATATATATATATATATATATATATATATATATATATATATATATATGTGCGTGTGTGTGTGTGTGTGCGTGCGCGTTTATGTTTGTCTGTGTGTACTTGATGTTACCACACCAGTAAAGTGGCCACAAAGAGCAGAAGAACACAACCACATCCTATCACAATAATTCTCTGGGGTGTCTGCCATGCAATGCTCTCTACTCTATGCATGAGAAGGCCCTGCTGGTTTATGTCTACTTTAAAAATGTATACAATTTTGGCCATAAACCGCAAAGACAAAAAGTTTTAACGTAATAAGGGGAACAATCGACACTAATGACGATTAATATCGTAACCATTGGAATGAATGTAAACAGTATTACGCAACAAATTCTTCCAGAGTCTAGAACAAAAATATCAAGGAAAGACAATGGAAAAAAATAAAATAACAGCAAAGACGAAGGCTAGGCTCAACAGGTGGCACAGGCCACACTGCTGAAGATAGATCTTTTATCCGCATGAAAGAAAATAATGAGTAGTACCGAGAACATTCCCCCTAAGTTACGTGTACTACTGTCTGTTAGTGTAAATCGTCATGAAATACTTTTCTATATTAAAAATGGACACGAAGAATATACTGTTGTGTAGAAAAACCATTTATAATCCGCTGCGAGCACAAAGGACTGTAAGTACAGTAACCTAAAAGCAACTACAAAACAACAGAATAATATAAATAGATCACAAACTGCATACAGGTACCGGATACAGTGTTAACTAAACACCGGACAGAGAAGACGAGCTCACTTTCAATGTACAAAATACATAAAGGTCCCGGATAAAGTCATATCCAAACATCGGTAAAAGATGACCAGCACACTTTCATATCATTAACTGAGCCTGTCCTACGCATCGAGAAAGGTAAAAAGTGGTTTTATATTAAAATAAGTCAATGGATACCGATAACCAAAGAGTGCTCGAAAAGTATAGCAATGTCTCTCCCTATCTCGCTCTCTATCCTTTCCACGTGGCCAAACCAAGGCCAAGCATTTCTTCAAACGCATTCTGTCACATCCATATTCACATCACAAGGCTCCTTCACTGCCTCAATTTGTCAGTCTTTCTCTCCATGTAACTGCACATGCTCCTCTTAGATACGTCATTTCCGCAGCTCTCATTCTTGTGTCCTACCAATAAGGTCTAAGCTTCGTTTCCATACGTTAGAGTTTGTATCATAGTTCTATCATGCTGCAAGTTTTTTACCTCTATGCTCACTTCCATATTTTTTATCACTGCTTTCAAAGAATCAGTAACCTCTCTTCCCTGTCGTACCCTTTCAAGCACTTCATCCGTCAGATTTCCATCCTTGCTCATCACACTACCTAAGCACTTAAATGCACTCACATTTTCCATTTCCTCACCATCCAAGTTCACTGTACATTCATTGACTTTAATTCTCTCGAAGACCACAAATTTACTTTTCCATACATTCACCTTTGGATTCCGTATCTTACACACTCTCCGGAACTCATATCTGTATCTATATCTATAACTATATCCATCTATCTATCTATCTATTTCTCTCTATATATATACTGTATATGGTAGAGTAGTTTTTCTAAATCTTAAGAGACATTTTCCCGGGACAGGTCTTTCTCCCAGATGGTATCAGCAGAAGCAGGAAATGCAGATAGAATGATCCAGAAGACATACACACATACAGACAGACAACGTCCGAGAAACATACAAACACACATATGTGAAAAGAAGCAGATAGTTACAGGACGGACAGGCTAAACAGAGGCCGAAATGTAGAATGGAAGAGAACATGATGGGTAAAAACAGAGACTAACAAATAGACAGAGAGGGATAGTCAAATACCAAAAGCAGAAACAGAAAAAATGAAAGAAAGACATTCGGGAGCCGAGTGCTAATTGCCCGGCAGAATATGCTGTTGGCCAATTCCAAGATTGGCCGTATCTTGATACCATGAGGGTTTTAAGTTGATAGCTCAGGGCGCTCATAAGATATAATGGTGCTAAAGGCTGAAGATAAAAGCTAGTTGACCTTGGTAGCCATTTTGGCGACCTTGACCTTGACTCCGAGTGCCCATTTTCGAACTCGACCAAGATTTTGGCCATGTCTTGAAGAAATGAAGGTTTCATGTTAATAGCTCAAGTCGTTCATGAGATATAAAGGGAGCAAATACACACACACACACACACACACACACACACACACACACACACACACACACACACACACAGAGGCGGGCGCTAATAAATACATAGAGTAGATATATAAACAAAAAACAAAACAAAAAAAGGCCGGCAGACAGAAAAGTATAGAGAAGACATGGACAGGTGCGCACACACGCACACGAAAATAGTGACATATCTTAAATAAATAAAAAGAGGTAAAACGGAGCTAGATAGAAAGATAGAGACGCATACAGACATGCGTAGATGGGCAGATAGACGGACAGAGAGATAGATAGACGGACAGATAAAGAGACAGATAGGTGGAGAGATAAACTGATATACAGAATGACTGATAGAAAAAAAATTGGCAGTCAATAGATCCACTGACAAGTAGAGACAGATAAATAGACAGCCAGGCACAAGTGGGAGAATGTGTAATTGTATGACGTGACATTCGACGAGGACTGAGGGAGAAGTTTTTGTGGGGAGGGGATGGCAGAAAGTGAAAGATATTATCTGTGACACGAGAGATGCTTACCTTCACCCTACTCAACGATCTGGATTTATTACTCCAGATAGACAGACAGACAGACAGACATATAAACAAATGCACAGACCGTTAGATAAACAGAGACAGATGGATAGATCGATAGGCAGACAGACAAACAGGCAGTTACATTGGTAGGTAGAGAAATAGACAGATAAATAGATATACAGACTCTATCTATCTAGTTATTGCCAAACGCCTCAATCCCGTTCGGGGTGGCCACAAACAAATTGCCACGTCGCCCTGTCCCCCGCCATTTCACTGCCCTGCTCCCAACTCACACCCACCTCTCTCATATACCTCTCCATCCCATTCCTCCATCTCATCCTCGGCCTCAACCCCCCTTCACCTCACTCACATACACTCTCTTCGTCAGTCTTTCACCCTCCATCCTCTCCACATGGCCAAACCACCTCAGTGTGTTCCTCCTAACGCTTATTATCACATCCACATCCACACCACAACGCCCCTTTATATACTCATTTGTCAGCCTATCTCTCCATATGACTCCACAGGCTCCTCTTAAATAACTCATTTCCACTGCTTTCACTCTTGACTTGTGTCCTTCCAACAACGTCCAAGCTTCACTTCCATACGTTAGAGTTGGTATCACAATACTGTCATGTAGTAACTTTTTCACTTCCATGCTCACTTCCCTGTTTCTTATCACTGCTTTCAAGGAACCAGCAACCTTTCTTACCTGCTGTACCCTTTCAAGCACTTCACCATTCAAACCTCCATCTTTACTCATCACACTACCCAAATACTTAAACGTACTCACATTTTCCAATTCCTCACCATCCAACCTCGCTGAACATTCACTGACTTCACCTTTCTCAAAGACCATCACTTTACTCTTCCCTACATCACGTTTAGATTCCGTTTCTTACACACTCTCCCAAACTCATCCACCAAGCCTTGCAGCTCCCCTTCGTCTTCACTCAACAACACAGTATTATCTGCAAACAACAGTATAGGGAGTTTCCAAACTATCCTCTCTCACCAGGGCCACTCCAACATCCACTACCCTACCTTGTGCCTCTTTTATTACCCCATCCATGTACAGATTGAACAACCATGGAGACATGACACATCCCTGTTTCAACCCAACCTTCAAAGAGAAAAATTCACCATCCAGGCGCACTGCAGCTTTAGCACCATCATACATACTCTTTACAGCATTCAACAACTTCCCATCTACTCCATATATTCTTAATACTTTTCATAATCCTTGTCTATCGACCCTATCATATGCTATCTCCAAATCCATGAAAGCCACATACAAATTCTTTCCCTTCTCTAGAAACTTTTCCACTAAAGATCTAAGAATGAATATCTGATCTACACAACCTCTTCCCTTCCTAAAGCCTCCCTGTTCTTCTCCAACTAATTCCTCTGTTCTTTCTCTAACTCTGTCAATAAATATCCTACCATACACTTTCCTATTATACTAAGAAGACAAATGCCCCTATGATTACCACACACTTCTTTTTCTCCTTTTCCTTTGTACAAGGGAATAATTATACCTGACTTCCAATCCTCCGGGACTCTACCTTCCTCCCAGGCCAATCTGCACATCTTCCACATCCATTCTACTACTATCTCTCCCCCATACTTCAGCATTTCGCCACACACTCCATCAATTCCTGGGGCTTTCCCCGATTTAACTTTCTTCATTGCTTCCACAACTTCTATCCTACTGATTTCTTCCTGTCTTCTCACCTCCCTCCTTCTCCCAGCCATTCCCCAGCCAATTATACTCGCATTACTTCCATCCTCTATGTTCAACAATTCCTTAAAGTGTTCTCTCCATCTGCTCACTTTTTCTCCCTTCTCCACTAGTAATCTACCATATTTATCTTTCGCTCCCCTGCTAACTTCACTTCCACCCTGTCTTACTCTTTTCACCTCTTTCCGGAACATTTTCTTACAGTCCCTCCACTTTACACTCAAATTCCTTCCAAATTCCTCATCCACTCTCTTCTTACTCTCTCTTACTAATGTTTTCACCTCTCTCTTTCTTTCTACATATAACTCTCTCTTCCGCTGATCGATATTTCTACCGAAGTATTTTCATAGTCATGATTAACTCTCTTCCGGTGATCGATATTTCTACCAAAGTATTTTCATAGTCATGATTAAACACGTACCATATTCCCACATATTTCTGTGCCAGTGTATGTGCTAATTCGTCCTTATATCTGTCTGTTAGTCCGTCGTTTATCTGCCTGTTGTCGAAGGTCCAATCTCAGAGCTCAATTACAGTAACCTGGAAGAAAAAAGGAAAAACTTCATCATTGCTCGACCGCCACTCATAACTACTCCCTCCTGACATACCAGGTCTGTCACTCATGTTCTTCCCTCCATAATTTCACCTCGTTCGCAGTTTTCCTCCACGCCTTCTCCCTACCCACACCCAACCATTAGCATCTCCGGCGTCGTGTGTGGCGGAATGGGAGGCGAGGGTTGAGCCAAGAGAGAGAGGGAGGTGAAGAGAGGAAGGGAGGTGGCAGTAAATTTCGGATCAGCATTTAACCTGAGACTTGGGATGTGAGAGAGGAAAAAGGAAAATCACTGTCTAGTTTAGGTACATCGGCATCGCTGTTGCCATGACCCACCCGTAACTAAAATAATGGCGCCCTTGTTGTCTTGACGCCGGGAGCAGCTGAAGAAAAAGCGTCAGTCAGACATTTCTTTACGCTACAGGATGTAAGAAATGATGATCCCAGGTGACGATTTTCAAAACTTAGAAGAGGAAGTTTCTTTTGCTAACGGTTAGGGAAAGACCACACACACACACACACACACACACACACACACACACACACACACACACACACACACATCATCTGGTACCCATATACATTCACGTTCATATCTAGTCGGCCATATGTCTCCCAGGCATTATCAACCCATCCCATGCGTAAATGGGACAATCATACATTAATTAGTACACACACACACACACACACACACACACACACACACACACACACACACACACACACATCATCAGGTACCCATATACATTCACGTTCATATCTAGTCGGCCATATGTCTCCCTGGCATTATCAACCCATCCCATGCGTAAATGGGACAATCATACATTAATTAGTACACACACACACACACACACACACACACACACACACACACACACACACACACACACACACACACACACACACAGATAGTTTACTGACCACAGCTTACAGTAATTATGGTCACAGAATACAGGTAGATAAATTTCATACTACATATGTTATTTGAATAACTGAAATCCACAAAAATAATATCACATATCACCTTTAAGTGAACAACTCATCTCAAATTCATAACCCCTAATCTACAATTCTCTACCAAATATTTATCTAAAACTGCTACATATCTCTGTATGAACATTATACAAATCATGAATCACTGACATAATCATTTATACACATGTAAAACATCATGGACAATTCTACACATTATCTCATTTGCAAAGTCAAAAAAGATTTTTCAAGAGTGCTGTAATCATACCTGCCCCTGAGATTTTGGGTGAGGACACACTCCTCCACTATGTGCCTCTCAGTCTGCACCGTGCCACAGCTAGTGTCGTTCCTCAAACGGTAGACGGCCACGCCCGCGCCTGCTCCAGCGCCCAGTCTCTGCCACTAGGCTGTGACCCGATACTTGGAACCTGGTGAACTCTAACCTATGGAACTCATTAACTGCATGTTTTTGTGAGTAAACCCCGTGTGTCGCTAAGGTAGGGTTAATATCTTTGTACACGTTACACCTCGATGCATTTGACTTTTACATAGAATTTCGAATGTTTTCCATCAACATAGAAATGCGTGGCACTTCATCATGTATCAGACCACGCAGCTATCTCCCCATGTGTGTGTTGGTGTTGGTGACCAAATTTATTGCGCATGACAGTGGATCAACATCCATATTAGATCTTTCGTCCCACATTTCATGAAATAATTTAAGTTGCCCTATTTCACAAGGTCGCGTAGCGATGGGTAGCCTGATTCAGCATAGCATACAAGATAAGAAGTAGTCTTCCTCATCCGTAAAAGTTGCTTCAAAGCCCAGTTATAAAGCTTGACGACAGGCATAACGTCAGCACCCACCCATGACTCACAACTGTACATGAGGGACGACGCAAGTGCTGCATCAAATCCCCGTCATGCTGTCATCTTTCTTTAATAGTTCTAAACAGTTCATTAACGAAAATAATGAACAAAATGCAAGAGGTAGGAGAACCTTCCTCGATCCCCCATACAGCCGTCATGTCACACACACACACACACACACACACACACACACACACACACACACACACACACACACACACACACACACACACACACACACACACACACACACACACACACACACACACACATGCACGCACGGACACAGACACACACTAATACTTTGATACTCCTCCCCTTAAGCCTTCCTACCTTATTTTCCTTCCTATTTTGCTGTTTTACTTCTCCCCCTCCCCACCTCAACCTTTTACACGCGTAGGTCCTCTACTTACCCATGCGTGGGGAGGGGTTTGGTTTCTTAAGTGTGTGTGTGTGTGTGTGTGTGTGTGTGTGTGTGTGTAAACATATATACATATAACAGTTGTGCAACTCGCAGGAAAATTAAATGAAGGGGCCCATCAAGCTTTCATCTTTATTTCAAGACAGTCTTTAGAATTCATCCTAAAGATGTTTTCAAATAGAGACGAAAGCTTGGTGTCCTCTTCATTTGATATTCCTGTGATTTACACAACGAATTTGTCATCACGTGCTCATGTGATATTACTTTCATACGTATAAATAAAGATATAGATATTTGTGTGTGTCTATGTGTGTGTCGGGTTGTTTAGTATGTGTATGTATGTTGCAAAGTTTGTGTACTGTTAGTTCATATTTGTGTCCATTATGACTGTGAATAAACTGCATGTGCTGTATACGGAAGCGCTTGTGTATACATGTTTACGAGCAAGCGAGCGCAGCCAGCAAAGCGATGTTTACTGTAAGTTCGGCTGAGAAATGAGGGGCCCGACACGACCCAGCCCGGCCCGACACGACACGGCCCGACCGCGATGGTTTTCAGGGGTTAATAAGATTTCTGTTATGTGAGATAGAGAATAGATTCTTTCAGGAGGTAGTTGATACATTCAATAAATCTAGTTTTTAGATATTTTACTCATGAGACCAAGAAACCTCTTGGAATCCCAGCATCTAAGGGTATGTGCCGAGGGCTTCATTTGACATGCTCCATTATGAAATCGATTTTAAAAAGATTTCCAGTTGTAACACTATGTTCTCTTGCATGAATTCTACCAGTTAAATGTCTGACATTACGCCCATAATTTTACATAAACGTTTTTTCTATGTTTAGGGGGAGCAAGGGTAATTATCCCATTTCTGGGTTTTATCATTTAATCAATAGCCAAGCCTTTACTAACGCAGTTCGTTGACACGGCAAGTCAGGACAAAGAACTGAACATTGCGCAATTGGTAAACGCTACGGCGCCTTGCTCTATACACTTCCAGAGACAACGTGAGAGAGAAGAAACGTGAGAAAGTAAATATTTTAGCCCAGTTATTCTTCTGTAGTCAATCACCGCACCACAAATGTTGAAAGTTTACATCAAGATGAAATTATGATGATAGGCATACTAACAAATGCTCGTTCGCTCATCACTCTTTCACAGAGCTCACTTTACTGATTATCTACGTATTGTGCTTGTATGTAAAGTGTGACTGTGTGTGTTTACATGTGTGCATGTTTCTGTGAGACTTACAGTACTTGCTGGAAGGAACTACTGGGCGAACTAAAAGTCTGGAAACAGAGCGAAAAAAAAAAAAAAAAGAGCATCACAGAATATCCTCAGTGCGACATCCATCCAGTATGTAAGTACAGTATATGTGTTTGTATGTACTGTATATTATATGTATTGTATGGGTACAGGATGTTGGTAATGCTCTCTTCCTTTGACAGTGCAGTCACATGTCACCATAAACCTACAAAGAAAAGAAGCATTTTATCTCAATACTTCCAGATTTTTTACTCGTCCTGCACAAAATCTTTTACTTGAACTCCCTTTTTGCATAGAATTTCTTCCTGAGTGAAAACTGTTGCAATGCTGATAAAGAGGGATAGGTGTGAGGAATACTAATGATGGACGATGCTGGAGTGAGTTTGAATAATTGCATTTTCTTTACTCGCTTAAAGGCCGCTGGAGACGATCTTCTAGCTAGATGTCAAATGGACAGATGTGAGTCATAACTCGGGAACCGGTGGCTCGATTGGACTGGAAATTGTCGTAAGTTTCAGGTTTGAGCATTTAACAGTACCTTGCTCTAACAAAAGTTGCTTTACGTTGCGCCGTTTTTGCTATGTTACGGTAAGAAACAAGCGAAGAAACATACAGAAATTGAATAATTATAATATGGATAATTATAACAGTAACTTCAATGCCCACGAAGAAACTGATTCGTCTTCGGCGACTTCTGCTCGATGTTCAAAGGCCAGAAATGAGTCATAACTCGGGAACTGGTGGCCCGATTAGATAGAAAATTATTTTATTCTTCAAGTTAGAGCATTTTAATGGAACGGCACCTTGCTCTAATGCTTTACGTTGAGCCATTTTTCCTGTTCTACGATAACAAACATAAAGAAATCTGATCATTATAATTTCTCTCTCTCTCTCTCTCTCTCTCTCTCTCTCTCTCTCTCTCTCTCTCTCTCTCTCTCACTAAAACTTATACAGTCACTCCATAAGACTTGTCATTAATCTAAAAATGATGAACACTCATTTAATAGTAAGATATTATTCTGCTCCAACGTCCTGCACTCACAAACTTATTTTCACTCAAGGGAATTTTTCTACCAGTACTGACGACACGACTTGTTAAGACAAAATCGGACTAATGGAGCTGTAAATATCAACTATTATTTGTGATTTTTTTCCCCCACGAAAACGAGAGAGAGAGAGAGAGAGAGAGAGGAAGAGAAGGAGGGATGGAGGGAACAAGGGAAGATAAACTATGAAATCAGAATACGTACATGTAAATTATGCCATATCTTTGTATGTACTGACTGACATTTTCCTCCCGGCTGCCTCATTACATCTCTCGTCTAACATTGCACTCATTTACTCTCTCAGTAGTATCGGTATGACTTCTTCATTTAGTCTACTATTCCTAGACGGCTTTAATCAGCTTATGCGGAACTTGTCGGACTTGAGGGGCTAGCTATTGCCTTCAGCATAGGGACTCTACCTCGCAGAATGTAAAAATTTCGATGGCAGGAATGAAACGAAAATATACCATTGTATGATAAGGTTACGATATCACAACATACTGCATAAATATAACAGTCATTATCCTCGAATTTACTGACATTTCTTCCTCGTCTTCCACTACATTCCCACTTGTCCAACACGCCACTCATAAACTCTTTCAGTAAGTGAACACCCTTCCTAGCTCTGTCTCCAGACAACCTTATTCACCTCTGGAATGACCGCAGTGATAAGATATGGTCGATATTAAATCCTTCAGTTCGGGAAACCTTGCCAAAAAAGTATATAAGCGTCAAGTATTAATAACAACTAATGAAAAAGGATAAGAAGAAACAGGTAACAAAAATACACTCTGCTTTTAAATTACGAAATCAAAATATATACAAATCAGTCGGTATCTTTGCATTTACAGGTCTGCAATTACTTCCCCTTCCCCCACTACATCGCCTCTGGTGTTACCTGCCACTGGCCAGCCCACACCATCCATCACACTGTCAGGCTGATAGCATAATCTCTTTCCACAAACTACTCATGCTCCGCTTACAACTCACAGGCAGAAACATTAAGCTCATTAACATGCATCGCTGCTGTTGGTGGAAGTGGTGGTGGCGGGGTCGTGTGGAACGTATAGAAAAGAGGACAGTGATTATTACCTTTAGTAGAAGGACGTCAAGTGCTGGAGAGGGACGCCTTCAGGCGATGGCACTGATATAACCAGGCAGCGGAGCTGCTCAGTTATACAAATATCCACCAGCTCTTTCCTTTATCTTCAAATGGAGGATGGTGGACTGCAGGAGAAGGGTTACTTGGACCACAGCCCACCGGGTTCACGTTCAGATCAGCCTGGGGCCACAGCAACAATAGCAACAACAATGCCTTTTACATTTGCTTTTCCTACAGTCAGAGAATTTTATTCAGCTTAAGGAAGAGATTCAGTAATGAAAGGAGAGAAACAACGTTCATTGATTCCTTTTGTACAAAGAAGATTTTATTAACGTTTTGTATGATTATATGAACTTTTTTAAGTTCACGGGAAACGTCTTATGGCGGAAGGATTAAACGACGCTTGTTGTTGTCGTCCCAGTGTCGTTTGGATGTGAATCAGGTGGACTGCAGGCTGAAGTTGCCCTTTTCTTGCAATTGAACAGCCAATTTCCGAGGAAGAGGAAGGAAGCTGAGGAACATTTGCATAAATTAAAGTTCAGCAATGAAATAGATGAGAGTAGAGAGGGTAAATCACGAGCAAAACTTAAGGACAAAATGGGGAGGCATCTGACAGCCGATGAATTAGAATGTACTGAAGATCTGCTGGTCGATCTACTGCCAGACGTATTGGAGAGCAGCAGATCTAAAGAGAGAAAGAAGTAAGAGGCGTGGGGTGCTCGGGTCACTTGTAGAGTGTACTGCCCCGATGAATATGGAAACACTGATCCGTGTAAGAATTACCTCCCCTCTGTACTGTTATGACAAAACAGAACACTATCTCATAATGCACAATGAAGAACTCCGTACTGAAAACCGTCATCTTGAAGGAGAGGTTGTTTGAACGATCAACTTGAATATCACAAAGGACCAGACCTATAGTATTAATATGTACTCCCGACATCAACGATAAGCCAGTAACGGAGTGTTTCAAGTCGACGCCTAAACTCGTGATTCATGTGTGATGATAGCAACTAACGATGCCATCATGTTCCTCTGTCACCATCCATTTCCACCCCTTCTCACCAATCCAAGTTGTCTTTCCTCATGTACTTTTCCAGGTAACTCCTGTCGCCTTACTACGTGTTTTCGAAGCTGAATGAAATCGTTCGACAGTAAAATAATGTAATTAGATATAACATAAGTCATCGTATTCAAGAGGGTAATGATGCTTGTTTCTAACCCCCTTCACGACGAGACGTCCTTCCTAGACTGAATAATATATGTTGGAAGCTAGAAAAGAGTACCGGTATATAAAAATACGTCGCTGTACTGTTCATTTGATGGTGATGATGATGATGATAACTTCGATTTGATGATGATGATGATGATGATGATAATGCTAACTGATCGATTTGATGATGATGATGATGACAGAAAACGATGACGTACATTAAGTAAATGCTGATAGGTCAGAATTCCTTCTCATCTCTCTGGCTTCCACTTACCCTGCTACCTAATGAACCCTGATTATATGCTGATGGGAAAGCCTAATGGATTCCTGCAAGCCAGGGAACCATTTACAATGCAGGGTGGCAACCATATAACCAACCCAAACGTGTTCCCTGCGTGTCGGCAAGTCGGTTGGCGGAGGGTTAGTGCCCCTCCCCTTAAAACCACTACAGTATCTCAAAGACAAATTTCCACCCATCACGGGATAATGGCATCTGGCTATAAATAGACAGATAAACCTTGGCGTGGCGACCTGTTGAGTGGCGGATGATAATGATGATGATGTTAATCGTTTGCTGATTCAAAGAGCTGGAGAAAGAGAGAGAGAGAGAGAGAGAGAGAGAGAGAGAGAGAGAGAGAGAGAGAGAGAGAGAGAGAGAGAGAGAGAGAGAGAGAGAGAGAAACTTGTTCTGTGGAAAAGAGGATCATTGTAGCAATGACTGGTGTGTGGGGGGAGGGGTTGAGGGTCAGTTAGTGAGTGAGGGGATACTTCACAGAATGAAAATAAATATAAAAGGAGAAAGGGTTCATTCAGCGGTGAGAGTAGAGGTTCAGTCAATGGCAGGAGCAAGAACAACTCTGTGCTTGGTCGGGGAGGAGAGATGCGACTTACATTGGTTTTTCACCTGACAGAGCTGGACCATCCCCTAAACATGAATATTTGATCGTAGCTGCATGAAATTCAATGAACCTTAGGTATTATATTGTAGGAAAGGTTCTCTGGTTATTAGTCTGATCGACTGTCCAATTTAACTGCGCTGCTATCAACTGAGTGGGTACAGGTTAGGGATGTTTACTGTGTTAGAACAAATACGGTAGACTACAGTGAAGAAGTGGGGAGGAGGTAGGGTTAGTGAAGGGGAGAGGGCTCAGTGCCTGGAAAAGAAGGGAGGGTAAGTTGCAAAGGAAGGGGAGGAGGTGAAAGTTCAGTGAATAAGAGGAAGGAAGGCCTTTTCAGTGAGCGATGAGAGGGGAGTGTTCAGTGAATGGAAAGAGAGGTTAGTGTGTAGAGGTGGGGGTTTATTGAATAGAAAAATGGGGAAAGGGTAGTGAAAGATGTAAGGGAATTTGGTATAGGAGGGGGGATCACGGAGTGAGTCTAGAGGAACGTAGTGAACTACGGGGACGGGAGTGGCGAATTCGTTGAACGTCAGGGTGAGTGCAACGTATGATAAAGGGATGGGACAGCTTGGATCACCACTCAGATGCACGAGGTGCTAGCTTCCTCATGAGACACTGAGAAGGAAGGCGATGGGCTAGGGAACAAAGGAGGTGGGGAGACAGGAAGAAAAGAGGAGATTGGGATAGAAGGTGGAGAAGAAAGGGGGAAAAAGGGAAAGAAAGGGTAAGGGAAAGAATGAAGGAGACGGTAAGGAGTACAGTACAAAGTACGAAGAGTATAAGGAAAGCAAACACCAACAGACCTTTTGAAGCTGTCTGTTTAAGAGAAAACTAAATCTGTTTTATCTGATTTTGAGTTGAAGATAAGGACAGTAAAGTAAGAAGGGGAGTGGAAGAGGAGGAAAGAAGAGAAGCAAGTGGAAGGGGCGAGAAAGGAGTAAGAAAATGGAAAAGATGTGAAGTAGAAGAAAGAGAGAGAAGGATAGAGAAAAGGATGAGGGGAAAAAAGAGGAGGGCAAGAGGAAGGAGGACTACTGTTGAAAGATGGGGAAGAGTCGAGGGGGGAGAAGGGAAAAAAGGGGGAGAAGAAGGGGGCAAGAAGGATGGAACGGGATGTCACGAATTCGCGCGAGCGTATTTATAAATTCGTGACATTGTACTTCAGTGAGGGAGGGGGGTGTGAGTTGGGAGCAGGGCAGTAAAATGGCGGGGGACAGGGCGACTTGGAGGCGATTTGTTTGTGGCCACCCCAAACGGGATTGAGGTGTCTGGCAATAGATAGATAGTACTTCAGTGAGAAAACCACGAATTCTAGTGGAATTCCCTCTGCTCATCACTCAGTTCAACCGTCCTTGTATTCACTTTGATCGGGATGGCTTTCAGAACATTTCTCACTGTTTCCCAAGTGACCATTCTTACCCACGACATTAGTGCTTTCACTGAGTGATTTATTGTGAGCCTATATCGCTCACTTTCTTTCTGTTGACCGTTGAAGTTCGAACATGGCCATCTCTTGCCCCCTTTCATAGTTTGAAGTTAGTCAGCTTTGAGTCGCCGTGAGTGTAGGACCGTTTGTGCCCAGTATTGAGCAGCACCCCTGTTGTACAGTGAGTTCCTGAATCTCCACCTAGAGGGTGAATTGGTGAAGTGGGCTTAGCAAATTGCAGAGTTTTGATGTTCAGCACAGGCGCCCAGTCTTTTCGCTCAGCTCCCCTCCACTGACCAGTATTTCTTTTCGTTTTTTTCTAAGCTTAAGTGTGTTTAGCTTTTGAATGAGCAAGTGAGTGTATTCTCTTTGTTATTTTGAATTCATTTTTGAGATTCATATAACAAGTTTATTTTCAGTGTATTCAATAAATTTACAGTTCTTTTCTTTGAGCTTAATGTAATTAAACTCCTGTCTTATTTCTCCACATTAAACTTACTTTAGTTGCTGCTCCTAGTTTGCACAAACTCTTCACATTACCCTTAACTGGTACTTGGGCCAGTTCATTTGTATCAATCTTAATTCCGTTGTGCCTGCCAGGAGTTGTGCACCAGCAAGAACCTGTTTAATATTATTAGCATTAGTTATTGATTGTCAGGGGTGGAGTCACTTTCTCGAGAGGCTAACAGTATTACAAATAGCACTCGTGAGTAATTAGCCTCTGCTGTGTACTGTTGAGAAAGTTTATAAATTCTCGACTTTAGAGAATCGGCGAAGTAAGCTAGCATAAAGTAAACTTACTGCTTGATTTTCACAAGTCAATTCCTTGTCTCTATTTTCAAGTAACATTTTAGCAATCTTAATTCATAAGTTCACAGCCACTCGTGACATCTGGAGACCTCATTCCAGGATATTAACTCCTAGCTCTAAAGTTATTAACGAGATAATACTCAATCACACCTAGATATTTATCATTAAAGTCTATAGGCACTATCTGACTGGTGGTTATTAATTCATTTCTATTAATTTTATGTAATAGTTTTCACAGTCAGTTGCATTTTTTCAATATTCTTTCTTTACCAGTTTAACTAGATAAAACTGGTCACCACCAACCTGTGCCTATATTCTTTACTTTGATTATTGGCATTTCAGTGCAAAATAGCAGTCAGTACTCAGTCTTTAGCCCACTCCGCCTTAATTGAGTTAGAATCATGACTACTAATATATATGTACAGGAAGCCAAAGATGTGGGGCTTAGCGACCCCAAACAAATCAAGGAGTAGGTACTCTCTCAGTTTAATTATGAGCAGCAACGTGAGAATATTGCTTGTGAAGAGCGTCGAATTCAGCACGAGGAATGCGAGAGAGAACGTGAACACGAAAAAAAACAATGCGAGGAATGCGAGAAACAACGTGAACACAAGCGAGAACAACGCGAAAGGGAACGTGAATACGAGCGAGAACAACGCAAAAGAGAACGTGAATACGAGCGAGAACAACGAGAACAAGAACGTGCCGAGTGCGAGGCACGTGAGAAACATGAACTTGAGATGTTGAAGCTCAAGTGAGACTCCTTGGCTTCAGACACATCTGGTGCAGCTAACCCAAGCTCCACGAGCGCTCTCCCTGCACATGTTCTGGCAACCCCACACATCAAGCTTCCTCCATACAAGGAAGGCAAGTGAATTGAGCCATTCATAGCTCGTTTCGAAGACACGGCTCAGCTGTACTAGCTGGATGAGGCAGCTAAGCAGCTCCAGTTTCTTAGCTTGTTTGAGGGCCCTGCCCTCGATATTCTCCACAGAATTCGTGGAGACAATCTCATGTATGAGATGATGAAGGCCGCACTCATCAAAGCATATGGTCTCACAGTTGATGATGCCATGAGTCAGTTTATGAGGGCACGCCTACAAGAAAAGGAGACTGCTGTTCAGTTTCTTGATCGACTTACTGCTTACTTAGATGAGTGGATGGAGAAGGATGAAACTCCTCCCATGCGAGAGGGGATAATAGACCTTATGCTGTGCATGCAGCTAGAAATGTCATGGCCTCCTGAGCATATGGCTCAGCTTAAGATCTGCCAGGTAAGGGATGCCAGCCAAATGGTGGAGAAGGCTGATGCATTCTTCACTGCATATGGGTATCAAACTCGTAAGCAACACACCTGGAACAGGAAAGCTGACAAATCCGGGAAACCATCTCAGACTGAACCCCAGCATCAAGGCCGTTCTCAGAATAATGGCCAAGGTCCAAACAAACCACAGAAGGACCAGGAGCAAAATATCATGAAACCTGAGTGGAAGTGGTACGACAAGTACCCTAACCAGCAGCAGTATCAGCCATGCAATCAAAGATCGGGACAATCCTTCTCAGCACCAGCCCCAGTGTATCAGAGGCAGGAGGCAAACGCAGCCTTCATTCCTCAACAGCAGCACAATGGTGTTGTCACTAGCAGTACGGGTACTTCCCCACAGTTCACTAGTCCCCCAGCGACAGTGAACTCTCCATCTCAGGTGGTCAACGCTCCATCTTCCCAGACAGTGAGTATGACCCCTCAGGTATCTAATTCTCAGGGCACCATGTTTGCCACATCATTCATTCAACAGCCTCATCAGTGCCTGGCTGCTTCCTCCACAGACACAGGCAACAGTGCCTTCCTTGTTCCGGCAGGGTTTGTGGGAGACATTCCTGTAAAGGTCCTGAGAGACAACGGTTCCTCAGGTTGCTCTGTCAAGCAGAGTCTAGTTCGGCCTGAGGAGTACACAGGTCGACAGATCCAAGCTCATCTTATTGATGGTTCAGTGAGATTGTTCCCTGAGGCACGTATCCAGGTGGCATCTCCATTTTACATTGGTACGACACTGCAGTTGTCATGCCAGAACCTTTATTTGACCTTATTATAGGCAATATTGCAGGTGCCAAGTATAGTTGCACCATAGATGAAACTACTCAGACTTCGGCTACAGTAACACGAGCCATGGCTGAGGCTCCAAATTGTATCACCTCTGTGATCATTGCATCGCCATAAGATCTGATTTGTAGCCAAGATGTTGCCCAAGAACAACATTCTGACCCGACACTTGCTGCTGTGCGGAAGAAACAAAAGGGCAGAGTGATTAAATATTCACTGGGAGGCCAAACCAAGTTCCTTCGTAAACAAGGACGGCTCTACCATGAGTCACGAACACCCCAGGGCGAGGTTCGAGTGCATTTTGTCATTCCCACTAAGTATCGCCAAGCAGTGTTAGAATGGGGTCATTGTTCAGCCTCAGGAGGTCACATGGGCAAAATGAAAACCCAGGGCCGTATCCGTGCTGACTTTTTCTGGCCAGGGATGGGACAAGAAATCAATAGCTTCGTGTGTTCCTGCAATGTGTGTCAACCTACCACCAATCAGGGACATGTCCTTCCTGCGTCGTTTGAATCCACACCCATAATCTCTGAAGCAGTTGAGAGGCAGGGGAGTGGTGATGTGGGTGCAGACCTGACGTCTCGCTCATTTTCCACAGAAGACACATTATATCCAGGGCCTGTACATACATGTATACCTTAGGTTAAGGGGGAAGTTCGAGAACCCCGTAGGGACAATCTGAGGCTGTGTTTGAATTACCTTGTCGAGTATCTCGAGCTGTGGACCTCTCTGAGGATTCCCGAAGAATGCACATTAGCCACATGAGTGTTCACACCCACGTTGGGTGTTAAAATGTGACTTGCCCGAGATTGCCTAGGGATTCTCAGCTTGCTAATATCAATCGTAAGTATAGAGTTAGGTTTAACCAGTAGGGTCCTTTGAGATTCTGTCCTGGGACCAGGGGCTCACCGAGGAATTTTCCAAGGGGGGGACCCGTAGTGAGGTGAGGTCAGGTAATCCGATAATTACTGGCAGGTCATATGCAGGTTTAGAGTCAGAGAGCTGCTGGCTCAAGTGTTACTCTTTGTTTGTACTTGCCAGTTTTTCATGTTTTGCTGTTATCAAAATAAATATATATAAATTTTTAAAGGACTCAGAGAGCTAAGGGGGGGGCCTGGGCCCGGGACCCCCCCCTGGGTGCGCCCCTGTCTGGGACCACCCTGGTTAACAATTCAACCAGTAAACTAGAAGGGTCCTTTGAGATTCTGTCCTGGGACCGCGTTTCCTGGTTAATAATAATGTAGGTTTAGGGTTTACCTAGTAAATTGTAAGGGTCTTTTGAGATTCTGTCCTGGGACCACGTTTCCTGGTTAATAATAATGTAGGTTTAGGGTTTAACCAGCAAACTATAAGGGTCTTTTGAGATTCTGTCCTGGGACCACGTTTCCTGGTTAATAATAATGTAGGCTTAGGGTTTAACCAGCAAACTATAAGGGTCTTTTGAGATTCTCTCCTGGGACCACGTTTCCTGGTTAATAATAATGTAGGTTTAGGGTTTAACCAGCAAACTATAAGGGTCTTTTGAGATTCTGTCCTGGGACCACATTTCCTGGTTAAAAATGTATCCAATACGAAAAAAATGGCGACCTCGAATGTACAAAGCTTGGCTGTCACTTAAAATTTTCGGCTAGGGCGTACTTTTTATAACATAAGTTCTGACTACTAGGCAGAGAAATTGTAATTTAATATTGTTTGTTGCACTGACACTTTTGAGGCTCCACCTTGATTGCTTTTGCAGGTGCAGCTGGCGGGTGTAGCAATTTTGTCGTGGAGATCAGCTGATCTTCTCTGCCGCATGCTGCCGCCTCTTCTCTTCTGCCTCATCGCCTCTGTTTACTATTGATTTGTATTATATAATTTTACACGAAGGCAGTTATACCACAACTGTCACACCTACACCATGTATTACATACATCGCGCTACATAACAATTAGTTGTTAATGTAAATGTAGCAAACTTTTCGCTCAGTTTGACCTGAGTACAGTATTTTTCACTGTCGTCACAGAGTTTTTTCCTCAAGCTTGCTTCGATTAATGTAAATACGAGTTTTTTTTTGCTCATTGGCGATTGTGATTTTCTCCTGTAGCAGGATAGTATACACACCACAGTGTGAATATTGTGTAACTGAGTTAGGATTTATATGTATGTATATCGAAAATTTTTCTGAAGAAAAATTTGATTTTGATGGGGCGTAATGTCACGAATTCGCGCGAGCGTATTTATAAATTCGTGACATTGTACTTCAGTGAGAAAACCACGAATTCTAGTGGAATTCCCACTGTGCATCACTCAGTTCAACCGTCCTTGTATTCACTTTGATCGGGATGGTTTTCAGAACATTTCTCACTGTTTCACAAGCGACCATTCTTACCCACGACATTAGTGCTTTCACTGAGTGATTTATTGTGAGCCTATATCACTCACTTTTTTTCCATTGACCATTGAAGTTCGAATACGACCATCTCTCGCCCCCTTTCATAGTTCATATAACGTGAATTTATTTTCAGTGTAATCAATAAATATACAGTTCTTTTCTTTGAACTTAATGTAATTAAATTCGTGTTTTATTTCTCCACATTAAACTTATTTTAGTTGCCGCTCCTAGTTTGCACAAACCCTTCACATTATCCTTAACTGGTACTTGGGCCAGTTCATTTGTGTCAAACTTAAATCCGTTGTGCCATCCAGGAGTTATGCACCAGCAAGAACCTGTTTAATATTATTAGCATTAGTTATTGACTGTCAGGGGTGGAGTCACTTTCTCGAGAGGCTAACAGTATTACAAACAGCACTCGTGAGTAATTAGTCTCTGCTGCGTACTGTTGAGAAAGTTTATAAATTCTCGTCTTTAGAGAATCGGGGAAGTAAGCCAGTATTAAGTAAACTTACTGCTTGATTTTCACAAGTCAGTTCCTTGTCTCTATTTTCAAATAACATTTTAGCATTCTTAATTCATAAATTTCACATCCCCCCGTGACACGGGAGAAGAATGAGGCAAGGAGGAAGGGAGATGATAAGGAGGGGAAGAATGGGGAAAGAACTGGTAGGAAAAGGGAAAAGGAGATGAGAGCAGGAGAAAGGAGGGAAGAAAAGATATTTAGGAGGAAAGAAGTGGGCAAGACGAGGGTGAGGGGAGGAAGGATGATTGGAAAGGGAGAAGTGAACGAAGGAGGGGGAAGAGGAGAAGGAGTGGAATGGTAACGGAAGGGACAGGGGTTAAGGAAATTGGGGCTGTTTGTTAAATGACGCGCTTCTAATTCTCACAACGGCGATTAATCAGACAGTGACTTAAGGGCAAGTAAATGATAATACTTTCTCTCTCTCTCTCTCTCTCTCTCTCGATTTGGACTTGCAGCCGGGTCTTCCTGCTATCATTTTACTCTTTTTCACCGGGAAGTGTGTGTGTGTGTGTGTGTGTGTGTGTGTGTGTGTGTGTGTGTGTGTGTGTGTGTAAATATAAATAAATATCTATATCAGTACTTGTCTGTCTATTTATCTACCTATCTATCTGTCTGTCTGTCTACACACACACACACAGATATATATATATATATATATATATATATATATATATATATATATATAAATTCAAAAGGTGCTTTGACAGTGCTTAAACATTTGAAAGGTTACTTCTTAATGCATTAACATCTTTTTAATACTGCTTCTGAATTCACTTGACGTTGCAAAATCATGATAATAATAATAATAATAATAAGCCGTTCACCATGCAAATTTGCAACATCTGGACTGATAATACACGGACTGGGGGATGTCTTCTGTCATTTTGGGACTTAATTATACAATTATAATTACAGCTTCTAGTGCAGGGCTTCGTGAACTAAGTTGTGCATTAGATGGACGAATAGTTCTGAAAAATAAAGGTGAAATGACTTTAGTTACTTATGTAAATTTTAACTAGCTTCCAGCCTGCTCGCGGTAGCCGTCAACGCTCTTCATTCTCACACCATATCAAACAGTAACAGCAGTGTGCTTGGACCAACATATTTGGCCTGGTAACATTTTTAAGTTAAGGATGCACTGTTAAACACTTGTCTGCTACGGAAGAGAAGCGTCTCTGAGCTAAATAAAAATCGTCAGGTGTTAGCTGGAATATAATACAGAGTTAAAAGTTTTTTGCTAAAATAACAGTCGAAATTACTGTCCTTTATCTTTTTGGCAAAGGATTTGTTTTTTCCCGAATTAAATCGTATGACTGTATGGGGAATTAGATACAAAACATGCTTTTAGAAATCCATACGGTAAATAAATTACAGGTATCTTATAACAGCCTACATGAGTATAATATGGCCTTTACCAGTGTGTGTGTGTGTGTGTGTGTGTGTGTGTGTGTGTGAGAGAGAGAGAGAGAGAGAGAGAGAGAGAGAGAACAGCTGAGTGTGTGAGGGACTGAAACAACGAATGAAATAAAATCTACTGAGAGAAGAAACTAAGAAAGGAGATGGGTAATTAAAGCTGGTCCCAGTGTAGTGTCAGCCTGGGAATTTTGGCCCAGCCAGTGAGTGCATGGTAATTCAGAGGCATCAGTCAAGTGAGTGGATGGGTGGAGGAGGTTATGGGTGGAGTTGGAGCGGAAGAGTTAGTCAAAAAGGATTATATTTTGTCAGACAAGAACCCCTGGTACGGAAATAAACCCTTCTTATTAATCTCTTCAGTAGGCCTGTATTTTGAGCACATAGGGAGTAATTATAAGAGAAAGCCTATTGGCTCATAATGATATTGTCTTTTATAGAAATAATACAAACACAGAAACTCTTGACAAATATGAAGTAAATACTTGTACACTACAACACACCTAGGTCGAACTCTGACCTTACCTTTGACCTTGACCTTCGACTGGTTGCGCTGATAATAGAATTCCTTCATACTTGCCATACTCTGAACCTTTCAACCAAATTTGATCTGAAATGGATAAAAATCCGTAGATTGACCTTACCATGCAACCCTGACCTTCGATCCATTATTTTATTATTCAAAAACACTTGGCTGATCTTGAACATTTCCACAAAGTTTGATCCAAATCGGATCGAAACTGGTTTAGTTATTTGTTCACACAAAGAAGCACACGAATCGAAATTTGACCGTGCTCTATGACTATGACCTTTGACTGAGTCTTTTCTTAACAGACTCTCTTCGTTCTTGGTTTAACCTCAGTTCTTCCACCAACTTTGACCTATAGCAGATCAAATAAATTTTTGTCTAAAACGATTCAAATATTTCTAACTCAAATCTGTCACTTGACGCCTATCTTTAACACTGTTGAAAAAAAAAAAAAAAAAAAGTATCTCAGTTCCTTGGATTGCCCTCAGTCATTTCACTAGTTTTGGTTAAAAGCCGACTGATACTGAGAAAACTAGTACATTATAAGTCTCAGTCCCTCACCTCCGTTCAGCTCGGTCCCTTATGTTGTCATCAGTGATGAAACAATCAACGTTTAAAAAAAAACAATAAATAAATAAATAATTTTAAGGTTCTAAACAACGCGTGTGAATGAGGGATAGACAAAAGGAAGACAGTTTACAAGGATGAGAGGTAGACTGTTAGGCAGAGACAATTAAGGGCGAGAGTACAATTACTAGTTCCCGAAAAGAATTATATAAAAACTTTAAGGTCGAGGGTAGAATTACTAGTTCCCGAAAGGAATTATATAAAAACTGAATCCCATCAGTCCCTTATATGTTTCATTTCTTTATCCAGTAGAATATCGAGGAGCCATTCACTGGTTATAGGATGCCACACAAAATGGCATTCTGGAAAACAGGAAACCAACTCATCATCACCACCATCATCATCATCATTTTCGTCACCATCATCATCATCATCATCATCATCATCATAGAAGTAACACCCAGCGAAGACATGGGACAGGTGTACAGAAATAAAAAAATATATAGAAAAACCATGACAAAAAAAAAAAAAAAGTGCACGTTAATGAGAATGGATGAAGGGACAAAAAAAAAAAAAAAGATGATAATAACGATGATAAGCGTATTACCCAATAGATGAGACAAAGGAGAGAGTGAGGGTGAACAGGAAACATGAAGAAGAAAAACACAGGAAACAGTGAGAAAGGCTGGAGGGGGAAAAACCTAGTATGGTGAAGGAAGAATTTCACTTATGGAAATGAAGGTGTGTGTGTGTGTGTGTGTGTGTGTGTGTGTGTGTGTGTGTGTGTGTGTGTGTGTGTGTGTGTGTGTGTGTGTGTGTGGAGAGAGAGAGAGAGAGAGATGTTTACCACCTCTCGTTCCATATGACATCCCAGCATCGCATGGTATATCCTGTCATGTGTTCGTAATATATTCCCTCTCAGAGATATATGCAAAGTACACAATTAAATTTTTGTTAAATTCCTGTTATCCCCAAAAGATTTTGTTCATCTTGTGGGAGTCCTCATATAGTGAACGGAATTAACGAAGGTTGTGCTTAACTTTTTCAGTCTGAAGTCTCTCCACGTCCAATAAAGTCATCTGGAGGAACTTATAATAAAATCAGAAATGCCGCCGAATGTATCAGGGTAATATTTTCTGTGCATGTAACTCGGTTTCTGTTAGCTATTACATCTTCTGAAGTCCATGGTTACTGTAGTTGTTTATTATCCCGTCATATTATTGAGAGTTGAATGGTGGTGACGTCGTTTGAGTATGTTCTCGTTGTTATCAAATAATTTCATTCAACCTGAGGAATCCTCTTGCTGTAAAGAAGTATAACAACACTGTCTAACTCTTCCAGTTCGAAAGTTCATCCTAAGCTGAATAGAATCGTCAGGCAGAAAATTTAGACGCTTGAGTGAGTGTGTTCAGCTCGGTTGGGCCTAGAGTTCAGTACTCGGTGAGTGGTGTATTTCTCTTCTTTGTTTAACAGTACGTTTTGTAGTTCCCAGCAACCCCTTATGGAAGTGGCTCTGGATCAGCGCCTCTCCCTCACCTCATCTTTCCTCTCTTCTCCTTTCTTCCTCTTTTCACTATCCTTCTTTCCTCTCCTCTCCACTTCCCTCTCTTCCCCTCCCTTCCCCTCCCCCCCTTCTCTCCACTTCCCTCCCCTCCCCTCCTCTCCTCTTTCTCCTCTCCTCTCCTGGGTGAACACTGTGACGAGCGAGGCTGGACTGATCTGCCTGGAGCCTGGACGTGGATAAGCATTATAGCCATGTACCCTGACATCGAGAGAGAGAGAGAGAGAGAGAGAGAGAGAATAATTTAGTAACTGTTATTTTCTTGCATCCGCGACCCCTTTCGTCTCCGTATTTGTATTGCCTTCCTTCTTACTTTCCACCTTCACCACTCATATTTCCTTCATACACTTACACTCTCCTTAACCTCCTTCACAGATTCCTTTGCACTCTCCTTGTACCTCTTTGCACAATTTCGATATCAAATTACTCACCTTTCTGTGTAATCCTTTCTGTTTTCACGAACCTCCATTCACCTATTGCCTCACACACTGTCTCTATAACTGGTAATAAAAAGCTCTCTAAATATTTACTTCCTTTGCACACTGTATTGTCAGTCCAACCTCTCTTTCACACACACACACACACACACAGTGCAGTGGTAACGTTCTCGCTTGCCAACTGGTGGACGGGAGTTCGCGCCTCGCTCGGGTTGCGAAAAGTTTCACTGATGAAGTGGGTGGTTACTGTCCCCCTTGAGCAAGGGGACGGGTGTGTGTGTGTGAAGGTCACAGCCTTGCCCTTAGATCGGACTATATGAGCTCTCAGCTCCCTTCCGGGAGGGTAAAAAGCTGACGATCACGACCATCAAGTGATCCTGACCGACCCGGTGAATTACACACACACACACACACACACACACACGAATTGGTCGAAATTAGGAAACTGAGCATTGGGTTGTAAGTGGCTTTAGAGAACTGGCAACACTTGTCAGTTTTTATTAATGCACAATAAATCCTTCTGAGTGTTCCTGATGCAAACACTGGAAAATGACATAGTATATCTTACAAAAAATGTTAAGGTATATTATTGTATTAATTTTGTGATATCTTGTTTATTCCTATATACATAATGGCGTTAGGACAAACATACACACACAAGCTGCCATATCTCATACTGCCAGGTGAATTTAATGCTTTGAAAACAGCATCTATCTATCTATCTATCTATATACAAGTGCCGCGATTTTTATTTGTTTGTTTGTTTGTATGTTCTTCAATCACACCCAAACCAAGGGGCAGAGACCCCCAGACCCATATATTTTCTGAATCAGTGAGACTTAAGGATGGTTTTATGGGGGGTCACAATTCAGATCTGGGTCATTTAAGGTCACCGGTAGAATGTTTGCCTTTTTGGTCCGGGCAACGCCTGGTACCCCGCCAGCCCATTTTTTGGCACGGAGACTCACATGACCTCCAGTTCGGACATAGGCCATGTGAAGTTGACACACGATGTCATTTGAGGTCAGTGGTTGGATGTCATTTGAGGTCACTGGTAAAACACGCTCGAACGACTGGACCCAGCAGCCCAATTTCTGGCATGGAGACTCACATGACCTCCAGCTCGGACATAGGCTATGTGAGGTTGACCTCTGAGGTCATTTGAGGTCGCCGATCGGAAGTCATTTGAGGTCACCGTTAAAACACGCTCGAATTTGACTGAACCCAGCAGCCCAATTTTTGGCATGGAGACTCACATGACCTCCAGTTCGGACATAGACTATGTGAGGTTGACCTCTGAGGTCATTTGAGGTCACCAGTCGGAGATCATTTGAGGTCACCGGTAACAGTAAACAAGTGAGCACCAATACTGTGCGTTAGTCAGTGAAAGTTGAAATAGAAAGTTCCTGGACCTCTTATAATGCCTCCTCAAAAGCATAAGAGGTACATGGTCTTTCTGGAGTAGAAAGAATGATTGAACTAGAACAGATAGGATTAGAAAGTTCGTCTTTTTGGCCTGGCAACGCCGGGTACCCCTGCTAGTAAATTATATAAAGAAGATGACAACGCTCGGAACGATATGGCTATTGGAGAGACACGTTACACGCGTGTGTACAAATGTTCGATTCCCGGTCAGGAGCGTAAAAAATAGTACACAAGCGTGTAATGAGTATCTCTTCATCATTTAAGACGCTTGTGTTCTGGCTGGGATAGATTAAAACTGCTCTCTCACTTGCCGAGTTGCGTGGGACTGAGCAATAATCCTGATGTGTTGTGAATGAAATATATCCTCCCATAACGGATTTACTTGGTTCGTCAAAAAATTAAGGTAGTTCAGCTTCTGTCACGCCATGGTGTAGTGGTAACAGTGCCTAACTTTTATCTAGAAGTCTCGGGTATGATTCCTGGTCAGGTATGACTATTGTTATCAATTATCTAATCGCTTGAATCAGAAGAGCTCTAAAAATTAGAATAAAAGCGTATGGTGGTCGCAAATTTTGATTCTCGTAGCAATCGTGCGTTCCAAATACGTGCTGTTGCATTTTATTTTGGTACCTCCACAATATTTTGTTCAAAACTTGAGTAGGCTGTAATACACCACTCCTTTTCAGAAATTCACTCCTGAGCTAAAATCGTCTCAAGGTACCAAAAGCAAAACGAAGAAAGCGTCACCAGATTCAAATAATAAATTCTTAACAGACAAGTTGTACAGATAACAATCCCACGCAGATCAACCCACAAAAGCTAGTGGTGTCAGTAAGCAAGGTGCATGTAAATAAGGCGAGATAATCGTATGCAGGGTCACATATGAATATTCCTGCAGTGCAAGGCCAACATCAAGATTGCTTTGTGCGATATAGTGTCTTTGCCACACCACACCTCGCATACCACTGACTACCACATGACACTGAAGGTGCTTTTTCCCATTTAATTTTTAACTCTGCATCCCAGTGATATATATTGACTCTTGCTACCTCCAGCCGATTTTACGAGTATTTAGCTTAGGGTTAAGCGTCGATCTTGAAATGTAAAATATAGCCTTCATTAAGCCTTTTACTCTATACATCTTTAATTTCATAAGATGAACAAAAATGCCTGGTGGTGTCATGATTAAAATATAAAAATAAGTCATCGGTTCTAGAGGGTCAACTCTTTGACTGGTAGGAATTCTCTCGTCTGAACTAAATCGTCAGCAGCCATACCACACCACATTACATTACATTATACACACTACACAACTCCACACCACACCATATCACACCATACCATACCATACGACAACCACGACTGGGAAAGATATGGGCACAGACGCAGCTTTTTCTGTGCAACTTTCAATGTTTTAAGTGTTGGGATTTCCCTAATTCGTACATAATCGTCAGCTGCACTGCCACACCACACCATACCACACCACACCACGCCACGCCACAACACACAACACTCCACACCACACCACGCCACAACACACACCACACCACGCAACAACACACACCACAACACACTACACAACACAAACGGCTTAATACGACATACATACTGTACTTCGGATTTCTCTGTACAACATAAAGTTTTTGATTGCTAGATCTTCCAAGTTAAAAAAAAAAAAAAAAAAAAAGTTTCAGTTGCTTTCACATACCTTACCAAATGAACAACGAGGCACATCGTTGATAAACAAGTTTTTTTTTATTATTATTATTATTTAACCCCTTGAATCCACTGTCATTTTTTCTCGTTCTTTCTTTCTTTTATCTCTCCTACTTCCTGACGATTATATTCAAGTTAAGTAATGTCTCTCGTAGTGAAAATATTTAAAGACGATCATGTCAGATTCTTTCCAGTTCGACAAAACCCTTATAATTTGAATACTGTCGTCATAGAAATAGCAAAAGAAATTATAGAGACGTCATCATCATCATCGCTGTCATCATTACTACCACCATCATCACCCATCATTACCTTTTCTTTAACCCTGCTTTCGCTTTTGCGGATGGAGTAGAAAAGGTTTAGAATGAGGAAAAGAAAACACAATGGTAAGAGAAAATATCATCAAACCTTACCCAGTGAATCGTGCCACACATTCATTCCCTCAATGTGCTAATATTTTCACGCCAAGGAATTTGCCTGTAAGAAAATAAAGATTACAATTCACCCAAAGTTGTGAAGTGTGCGTGATTGTTGGGTGAGCCAAGGCGAACCTGTTTCCCTCTTCCATAACAATGGATATTCATTTTCTTTTGGCCAAACCACACGCCTTTATCCTTTCACCACGATGACATCTTGTTTAGGACTGTTCTTGCAGCTTCCAGACAATTTATATAGCTTAAGAAACGTTTTGCAAGCTGGAAGGGTTAGTCTTAGTTTTCGCTAATCCAGTTACCATTAGCGGTCCGTCCAAAGTGTTATTAAATCAGCTGGGTTTAGCAATAAATAATCAGTACATCACTAAAAGGGTTAAGATGACTAAAACTCTTTGGAGGTACTATGATCAAGTAAATAATTTCAAAGCACTGGGTGCAGGACCTTCAGGGCTCTTCGGTAAACGCCTATGGTGTGATGCGGTTGGGTGATTTTGTGTGGCGTGAGAGGGCTGTATGGTATGGTGCGGTGTGGTGTGGTGTTATGTGGTTTGGTGTGGGAGGGCGGTATGGTGTGGTGTGGTGTGGTGTGGTGTGGTGTATTGTGGTGTAGTATGGCATGGTGTGATGCGGTGTGTGGTATGGTATGGTGTGGTGTGATGTGGTGTGGTGTGAGAGGGCAGTATGGTGTGAAATAGTGTGGTGTGATGTGGTAAGGTGTTGTGTGGTGTGGTGAGGTATGGTATGGTATGTGGCTTGGTATGGTATACGAATACTGTGATGTGGTGTGCTTCGCTTAAGGCTCTTAAGTCTACCGGAGTGATGCAGCTTAAGTTTAAAAATCATTAGAGAGAGACAGGCAGACAGAGTCGCTCCTAGAGATGTTCCACCTTCCGAAAGTAAGTCGTCGTGGCGAAGAAGTATATATCATCTGAACCTGAGAGGTCCAAGCGATTGTTGAGTGAGGAAAAAAAAAAAAAATCGCTTTTACATTTTTTTTTCTTTTACTAAGCTCTCCCGCCCTTTACATAAATCAGGATATCTGCACACACATATCACTTTGCAGAATAATATCCATTGTGGCAATTTTCTTACTCTGTTTTCACTGGAATATGTTTCAACTTGGAATTGCAGCAAGGTTTAGTATGCAGAATTATAACTTGAAAACCCTCTCTTTTTGGCTTCACTAAGTTTCAGATTAATAATAATAATAATAATGATGATAATAATAATAATAATAATAATAATAATAATAATGATGAAGGAAACGATACTACTACTACTACTATTACTACAACAACAACAACAACTACTACTACTACTACTACAAATAATAATAATAATAATAATAATAATAATAAAAAGAACACCACCACAAACAGAAGCAATGCTCATTTCCATCATCATCATAATCATAATAACTACAAGAATAGGAGCAATGATATTACTAATTATTTTTATTTGGTCACTACACATGCAAAATATCTTGTGTGTATATGTATATCTATCTGTCCATCGACAAAGAGAGAGAGAGAGAGAGAGAGAGAGAGAGAGAGAGAGAGAGAGAGAGAGAGAGAGAGAGAGAGGCCTCATAAGGTAATCAAGATACTGTCTGGTTCTGACCTGTCTCAGTCCTAGGAACCTGCATCACAAGTCACGGCACCTGGTCTCTCACTCTTTCATTCTCTCACATAATTCTTCTCACTCGCTCACATTCTCTCTCTCTCTCTCTCTCTCTCTCTCTCAGTTGTTCTTGTTTGTATTTTGAACGAAACACACACACACACACACACACACACACACACACACACACACACACACACACACACACACACACTCATTCAGCAAGATTTCTCATTCGCACTCCAAAGTCTGTTATGTTTCACTGCTTCATCGCATTCTCACACAGGAGAAGAAGAAGGAGGAGGAGGAGGAGGAGGAGGAGGAGGAGGAAGAGGAGGAAAAGAAGAAGAAGATTTAGGCGCCTATCAAGTACAAGTTAGCCAGTAAGGCAGACCGTCAATATTTGCTAAGTTCTAATTTTCCCCTAAAATACGACAAACAACAGTTACCTTATTATCCAGGTCTCGTCGTGGTAGCCGAGTGGGTAACGCTGCAGTAACTACGAAGCAATCGCCCGATAACGCCAGGGTTCGAATCCTGATGCTGGACGCTGACGCCACTCGACTAAGGCGTCCATTTACCCCTTGTGGGACAGTAGGTGTGAAATGAGTACTTAAGGTAACACCAAGGGGAAGTATCTGTGTTGACCTGGGTGATGTAGTAGCCTTGTATTCCAGGGAATTGGGTGCATAACCTGGCATAGCCTCATGCCTAAGCCGTGGAGATAAACACCGTGATTAGGTGCCTCGAGACGGTTCGAACACTTAAAAAAATATATATAGTTCCAAATATACAGGTTTAAGCAGTAGTTTAATCGTGTTTATTTTAAACTGTTGCCTCATCATTTGGGTCTTCATCCTGGTAATATCAAACCCTTAGCTCTTTTCAGTTTTTAGCTATTGTTGACGAACCATCCCTACCAGTGGTAATGGTTCGGACAGAAGGGTGGGATGGTTCGGCCACATGTATTACTTGGCACATTCTTAAAATTATGGGACTTCGATTGGCTAAAAACGAAAATTTATCAATTTAAAGACATTTTATTTTCCTAAAGTACAAAATTAAACTTCAGAATCCAAATAAACCTCTTCATATTTGTTAAAAAATATTATATTTGAAATAAGCTTCACCAGAATTATGGATAATTAAATTAGCCTCTTATTTTCAAGTTTAAAATGATGCATAATATCTGGTCCCATTTCTCTCTCTCTCTCTCTCTCTCTCTCTCTCTCTCTCTCTCTCTCTCTCTCAGGCATAATATTTGACTCCAACATCCAAAATAATCTCTTCATAATTGTTCGAAAACACATTCTGACTAAACTGAGATGAAATTCACCAAAATTATGGATAACTAAATGAACCTCTTACTCTGCTTAAAAGATGCATAAGTGGCTTCATATCTCTCTCTCTCTCTCTCTCTCTCTCATATTGACTTCACTTCTCAATTTCCAGGCCTCTATTTCATAATGCAAAAGAAACTTAATCTCTCGTTTTATCTATTTCTTTCTCAATTTCTGACTAACTGAATGACTTAAGACATTTTAACTTTGGACACTGACGAACCATCCCCCTCCTGAACTGTCCGAATCATCCCCATTCTATATAATTAACTGAGGGGTACCCTCAAATTTCGCATGATTTTTTTTTTCTATAGCAATATCTTCTACATGCGACACATAATTATGGATAATTCGCTACATGACACATGCATGGAGGTAGAACTTACGATATACACTCAAAGCATATCGTAGGAGGTGCAAAAAAAAAAAAAAACATAACACAATACCTGCATCGAAAAGTGTGGCGTTTGTAGCTTGGAGGTTCTCTGTGGTAGAAGCAAACAAACTCTTGCACTTTCACACAAGACCTCGCACCCTAGGTCCCATACCTTTCTCGGGAAATGCACTGTCCGAGCCATCGCACTGTCCGAACCATCACCGCTCTCCTCCTATCCACCTTTATTTTTTCTTCCTTCATTTCGCATGATTTTTTTTTTCTATAGCTCTACTGGTGGCTGAACAGGGACAAAGGGAAAAACAAATATTGTCCACCATTCTGACCCACCACACACGAACTTCTTACACACAACTTCCCACCCAGCCAACACCCGACCACTACCCAGGCCACCCCACTAGTGCCACAAACCAGCTGCTAATCATGCCTTTTCAGATTTCCTGACTCCCGACGTGTTTCACATGACCACAGATGCTTCGTCACCTAACAGAATCGTCACGTGGACCAGGCATTCCCTCATTACCCCATTTGGAGCGTAGGGGTCCGAGGATAGGTTATCGGATTCAAGAATAGTCAAAAGTAGGAATCAAGTGTACGTCCGTGCTAGCCTTTTAAATGATAGAAAGTCCTTTTGGTACTTATTCCACCTCATTATCCCCTTGCATGCGACCTATTCAAACGTTGTCAGTATCACAAACAGTGCAAATAACGTACGAGAAACTATTAAGATCTAGTAGGAAAGCTAAATTGCCAACTAGGAAGTGCTACGAAGCCCTCCTATGACACTTACAATACAGCATAAAGCAACACAGAAATTTTAAACACAGAGGAGTTGGAGGTCATCGATAAGGGCAGCTTGGCACGACATGACAGTAGCGAAGGTATAATGTTAGAAATAAAATGAGAGAGAGAGAGAGAGAGAGAGAGAGAGAGAGAGAGAGAGAGAGAGAGAGAGAGAGAGAGAGAGAGAGAGTACAATTAGGTCAGTGAATATGGTTCGAGGTAAAGACTTGTGATGTCGGGTCAATGATTAAGGTCAGAGAAATGGACAGACTGGGACACAGGCCGGAATACCAGTCCTTACACTGTATTAATTTCATTGGTTCTAGACAAGGTTTTTGTTCTTTGTGGAGAACTGAGCTGTTGTCTGGAAGGATGCGACACAATCTCAAACTCTGACATGGAACTTAAGATCTAGCGAGCTTTCGTGTTCTGCCATTCTTAATTTTGCTTTATGAAATACATTAGTTGTAACCGCCTTATGACAAACAGTCTTGAATTGACCAGTCGATTCGTTCCAGTTAGCTTTCCTTTTTAACTCCTTTGTGATGATGATGGTGTCATCACTATCATCATCATCATAATTTCCGATGCCTTGCTTCCTCTTTGGAAACCCCGAACTGGGAAGGGCCGTGACAGAAACGCTTTCAAATCCCCACACACAATCATCACTCTCTCAGACACTCCTCTACCCCTTTCTCCGACCAGCACACTGTTCCACTCTCTTCTTCCATGTCACAAAAGATCTGCCTTTACCATTGTTGCCCCCAATCTCACACTCATAAACTTTCTTTGGCACCCTACCTATGTGCATTCTTTGTACAAGTCCATACTATCTCCAAGTAAGTAAAAAAAACTGATTTATTTTGTTTACACACACACACACACACACACACACACACACACACACACACACACACACACACAAGCCCAGGGGGGGACTCAAAACACACCAACTCTTGTTCCGAGAGCGCGGGTGTAAGAAGTGTATCCATAGCGGAGAGGATTTAAAAAGGAGAGAGAGAGAGAGAGAGAGAGAGAGAGAGAGAGAGAGAGAGAGAGAGAGAGAGAGAGAGAGAGAGAGAGAGAGAGAGAGAGAGGAGGGGGGGTTACAGGATAATTCTTTGAAGAGTAGCGAAGAAGAAAAGAAACTGGAGATAACTGAAGGTGTAACCCCCAAACTGGATCTACAATAGGCAAGCACATACCAGAAAGAGGCTGTGAGAATGTGTGATCTGTTTCACTGATATCCAAAGCAGAGTCGTGTAGCAACAGATAATCTCTCCTTGCGTCGTAATGAGAATGTTAATTTTTAAACTAAATCGAAGAAGTACTGTAAGTAGAGAAATACTTTATTACGAGTTAGTCCTTTAAGAACTGTGTGTCCGGTTTTCAGATATCTCCAAATTATTGAATGATGATTTCTGCCTCATTTTCAGCGACTTCCATTATAGGGGACAACTTTTTTTCTTTCTTCGAGTGTTCACCGCTGTGTACCCTCCTTCCTAAGAGCAAAAAAATAAAGGGGGGGGGGGATTGTAAACACGTAACTATACAGTATGTGCTTGAGATGACGGAAAGCGATGAGCAGTGTCTTTCTCGGGTAGCATTGAAGGCTTCGTAACACCTTTTTCTTAGCTATTTACTATACTCATTCCACTGCGAAATTCTTTTATAGTATTTATAATAGTATTAGTTGTAACATGACAGTTTGTCTCAGTAACAAAGAGGATTAAAAGTGTAATATGCAAACTAAATCGGCAAAGAAACCAAACAAGTAAGTCTACTTTGCCGCCTAGAACACTACGCACATTGCTAAAGGAAAAAAGGAGAGAGGGAAGGATAGAAAGAAGGCGAAGAAACTAAATTTATAAAAATAGAACTTAGTAAGATGTTTTGTATAGGTGACATATTTCTGTAATCCCGATCTAATAACAGTGCAATAATGATGTCACGTTATGAAATGTGTGGGTTATGATGGAATTGGATGTTAACTGAACTTATAACTCCTTCAGCCCAAGAACTATTATGTTATATTGTTTTCATTTTTTTTTTTTCTGTTTTAAGGTGACGTCTGATAGTGAAATAGTCAGTGAAGGCTAAATATCACCCCTTCAGGATGAAATGACACCTCTAAGCTGAATAAGATCATCTGGAGATAGCACGTAACCCCGTGAGTTCGATGACGTTTGCTTTCTGTGTTATTCTACTACCAGACCTTTGTACTCGTATTTTACTTGGCAGACGCTTTGCAACAAGACGGTTAAATTAGATATAGCCTTGCTTAACTTCGTCACTGTAATGGGACTCGTCTTACCTGAAGAAGATCGTCTGAAGAAAAAGACAACTTTATTCGTATCACCGGACTGTTGTTGTTGTTATGACCGCAGGTTCATCTGAAACGTGAACCCAGTGGTCTGCAGGTTAGATCTGCCCTTTTCCTGCATCCCACCATCCTCCTTTCAGGGAATGGGGATGGAACTGAGTGACATGTCTACAGCAAGTTAGTGAAGCCGACAAATTATGAAGGTGCCACCATGTGAACGCGTCCCTCTCCAGCACTGGGTTTAGGAGGTATGAGACACTCCCTTCCCCTTCTTATGACTGTTTACAGACTCAGATGAGAATGATCATTATTCATGATTTTTGGGAAAAAATTGGTTAAATTCTAATAAAGTATCAAACAGTGATGACTGAGTGTACAAAGCAGTACAGTACAAAAGAAGGCAAACAACAGGCCTATCTGTCCTTTCGTGGCTGTTCGTTGTAGGGAAGATTATAGCTATCAAAACTATTCTCTGAGTTAAAAGCAAGGATAGAAGTACAGGAGCTCCCCCCACCCACCAGGTTTGAATTTGTGAGAGGCGACTGACTTTATTTTATTTAATCCTCACATGTACTGCCATTAGGGTCATAAGCCGGTCACTTACCCATGATGTTCTGTCCTACGGTAGCCCCCTCCCCCCCGTGCGTGTGTGTGTGTGTGTGTGTGAGAGAGAGAGAGAGAGAGAGAGAGAGAGAGAGAACACTGACACTGAGATATTGAATTAATTAATGCTACTCCACCTCTCTTAACTAAACGACATCCACTGAAAACTACTCGTACACATCTAGACCTACCTACTGACACACACACACACACACACACACACACACACACACACACACACACACACACACACACACACACACACACACACACGCGCGCGCGCGCGCGCGCGCAATTAAAGAAACGTAAAATAGGAATATTTATTAACATTATAGTACGCTTACCACCACTGCCATCACTACCACTGTCTTTCCACTGCCACCACTACCACTACGACCACCATAACTATAACCATACTACGACCACCACCATCACTAATACCATCACAAATATTACCACTACTACTACCACCTCACCACTGCCACAAACACTACCAAAACACTGAACAACACAACGGTCTACATACGCTTTATCAGTGCTACCACTACAACCTCCATTAATACCAGTACCACACAACTACTACTGCCACAACACTACCACTACCTCATCAGTTAAAATCACTACAACATCTACCACACCACAAAACTACGAACTTTCTATAAGGGCTTCCATGACAACTAGTACCACCACCAAAATTACCAAAACTGCCACCACTATCACCACAAGAGTCACTACCATAGATACCAGTACCACCACCACCACCAATAACATCATTACAACTACCACCACCATATCTACTAATGTTCGATTCCCACAGCTTTCACCACCATCAAATTAACCTACCCTAACCCTACCCTATAATGATATAATCTAAACTATCCTACCCCTATCATCACCACCACCATTACTATAACCACAACCAGCAACACCATCACAACCACAACTACCACCTCCACGACCACCAACAATACTTCACCTGCCGCCACCACCACCACCACCACCACCACCATCTTTGCCAACATTCTACCCTCATACCTACCAATATCAAGCCACCATATAACTGGACCTTCGTAAACTGGTTTTTCAAATACGCCTATCGCTTGTCAGTGCGTAAGAGAACACACGGAATATTAATTTTTCGTTCTTAGCCTCTTGTACATCTGCCTTTTATTTATATTTATCGTGTTCATTTTATGGTTTCCTACCGGTACCTTTATTTCCTCTCTTTGTCTTTGGTTTTTCATTTGCATCATTTCAGTTTACTTTTCTCCATTTTTTAAAAATCCTATTATCTTCTCTAGTATTTCATGTATGCTTAAGATTTAGTTTCAGCCTTCTCTCTCTCTCTCTCTCTCTAATTACTTCTCTTCAGTACTTTCATTTGCGTCATCTCTCTCTTTAGATTTTTCATTTTCAAGCCATTCATCATCACCATGGGCATGAATATCGTCATCATCATCATCATCATCATCATCATCATCACACTCATAATTTTCTTTACGCTGGAACTGGTACGAGGGGTGGAAAAAAGAGAGAAAATATTAAAAACAGAGAACTATCAAACAGTATGCATTCCCAGTATAATCGGCCATATCATTCAATTATATATCATCATTCCCGAGCAGCAGTATAGCATCGTTTTTGGCAAAGAGCCCTATACCGTTGCGCTGTACTCAGGCTGTGTGTGTGTGTGCTTTAACTCTTCTTATAGGCTATTTGATGGAATTTAATAAAACTTCCCTGGTCAGTTCGTGGGTTCCTGGGAAGGTTTTCCACTGTAAACAATTTTCCCAACATGGTTTTTATTGGGGGTTCAGGAACCCTAGCCAATTTCACATTTCTCAGAAACAGTGAAAAGTTTGGAGATGTGGCTTTGATATCATAGTGCATGATGTACAATGGACTCTCAGCTGTCATGTGATATTTGGAGAGCGTGAGCAATAGATCATCTAAAGTAATACTGAAACTTTATCTAGCATTAGTAAGGCCACATTTAGACTACGCATTGTACAATTTTGGTGTGCCTTACTATAGAATGGATATTAATTCGTTAGAAAATGTACAGAGAAGAATGGACTAAAATGATGCATGACGTCCGGAACCTGTCATATGAAGACAGACTGAAAAAGATCTAAGTCTGCATTCAAGCTAGAGAGGCGTAGAGTAAGGGGAGTAACTTAATACTGAGGTTTTTAAGTGGATGAATGGTATAAATAAGGGAGATATTAGCAAGGTACTTAAAAGTGAGCATACAGGATAGAACTAGAAATAATGGTTTCAAACTAGAAAAATTCCGTTTCAGAAAGGAAATTGGTAGAAATTGGTTTGGTAATAGAGAAGTAGACGAATGGAATAAGCTACCTAGTAAAGTAGTTGCTGCCTCTACCATTGAGAGTTTCAAGCATAGGCTAGATAAAGCATATGACAAATAAGGGGTGGATTATAGAATAAAGAAAATATTATAACCAATACTAATTAAAAAATAAATTTTCTTTTTCCAGGTTACACTATTATAGTCTCTATTCTCCTTTCTACACTTCTTTCCTGTAAAATGTCCACGCCAGTTTTTTTTATACGGCGTGGTGTTCTTTCTGACTTTTTCCTGCCGGCTTCGGCTGGAGGGTTTGGAGGGCGGGGGAGAGCCTTCTTCTTTGCTATCCTTATCTCATTCTAGTAGTTCAGTTACTCTTCTAGGAGCTGCTCTAGCATGGGCCAACCTGGGGCCTACTGCAGTTATCCTCTCTTCTTATGTTCTTATGTTCCTTATTTAAATGAAACTTCCCAGGCGAGTCTTCGCGTCTGGTTAATCCAAAAGGTCTTCTACTGTATACAATTTTTATAACCCCCGACTTTTGCTAGGCTGGCAGCAGCCCACGTAATTATATTTCAGGGAAATAATGAGAGGTGATCAGATACGACTTTTGGTATCTTGGTCCATGTACCACTGACTGTCTTCCGTAAAGCTTGATATTTGGGGAAGCGTGACCCTCCGACTGTTTCCTTAGGGAGGGGTCAGATCCCCCACCCCACCTATAAAACAAGAAAGAGATCAAAAAGTAGGGAAAAGTGAGCGCGTGGGTTTCAACGAAATCGGCATACATATCGCAGGACTGGGTTATGCGGTTTCCTTGTTTTTCATCTGAATACACAGTAAGAAACCGCGCATCTGCTTTAATGTTACATACACAGGGCGGCTCCATATACGGCACTCCACCAAAAAATTCGATTGATGGTACATGCGTATATAGAACATATTGTTTTGTGGGGACGGCTCAGTCTTCTGATGTAGGCGTGGGTGTGGTACTTTGCCGGAGTAGAATATTAATACGCCGTGCAGGAGACACTCGATAACGCTGACTGACCTTTCCCGACCTCTCCGGGGGAAATCGTACAGGGAGGAGGAGAAGGAGGGATTACGTGAACCACCCTGGATAGCTTCCTTTTATATTTTCCGTATTTATACTGTTTTTGATTATATTTTTTCAAGTATTTTACTAAAGCATAATTACCATCTTCGAACGAACGAAGTGATTATAACCACACACACCACAAAGCCAGCCAGGAGACAGGGAAGTGTGTGCTGGGCGATCCCCAGGTCCTGTCCCCCCCCCCCCCACTTACTATTTATTAACCAGCTCCGATACCCCACTGACCGGGTTAATGTATGGCCCGGCCTGCACTATATGTTGCAGGAAATCTTTGAACAAAAGTGATTATAACGTCCAGGTTAGAGTGTGGCCCGGATTTCATTAGGTTCCATCCGCAATAGGGTGACTGGGAGGCCGCCCATCTGAATTTTCAAACGTACTGGACTACAGTAGTCAATCTACCCTCAAGCGACCCCAATACCTGTATGGAAGTTAATTGCTATTATTATTATTATTATTATTATTTTTAAGAAGTCTTAGTGGTGCGGTAATACAGTGAGCTGCAACGTAGTGGTCGCGGATTTCATTCACATATATCAACCACGAGATACTCTTGGAAAGTATCATTTACCCAGCCTGCTGCATCTGCATCAGGAGAATATAACCTGGATTTTGTCAACGGGCGGATAGATAACGTGGTTGTGGGAAATGTTTGCAGCATAATTATCGCCGGCCTTTTAGCAAAGCGGAGAGACGATGTTTTTGCCTGCCTCTTTGTGTGTGTGTGTGTGTGTGTGTGTGTGTGTGTGTGTGTTCCCTTTATATCTCATGAACGACTTGAGCTATCAACATGAAACCTTCATTTTATCAAGATATGGCCAAAATCTTGGACGAGTTCAAAAATATGCACTCAGAGTCAAGGTCAAGGTCATCAAAATGACTGCCAGAGGTCAACTAGTTTTTATCACCCACCTTTAGCACAATTATGTCTCATGAACAACTTGAGCTATCAACCTTCAGGGTATCAAGATGTGACCAAAATCTTGGACTTGGCCAACAGCATACTTTGGCGGGCGATTAGCACTCGGCTCCAGAATACTTTTCTTTCATTTCTTAAGTTATGCTGTCTGCAACATTTTGGGCTGCTTTCCTAGCTACATATATTTGCCTTTGACTTTCTTACTTTTCCTTATCTCAACTTTTCTTTCTCTCAGTGAGTTTATGTAAAATTTTGTTTCTTTTACTCTGCCTTGCTTTCTGGGCTCTGTTCTCGATTCTCCCTCCATGTTACACCAATTTCCGTACACTCTCATTTGCCTCTGCATATGGCCTTTCATTTGATTCCCACCATATAGACTGCATGTATAACATACAGGCAGTCTCTCTCTCTCCTTCTCTCTCTTCTCTCTCTCTCTTCCAAACTGCCTGACCCCACATGACGCAACCTGATCTTCATCAGTTCACACATACTCTATGACCAACGCCTCTTAAGACACATAAGGAGAAAGAGAGAGTGGGGGGGGGGGAATGTGGGGGAGGGAGAGAGAGAAGGGGGTGGAAAGGGAGAGATGGAGTAAGGAGAAGGGGAGTTATATGCTCAGGATACAATCTCCTTCTGTAACTAATTATAAGCACCAAGTAGCCCTTATGGAGCGTGAATACTGTGTGTGTGTGTGTGTGTGTGTGTGTGTGTGTGTGTGTGTGTGTGTGTGTGTGTGTGTATTTTGAGAGAGAGAGAGAGAGAGAGAGAGAGAGAGAGAGAGAGAGAGAGAGAGAGAGATTTGAGAGAGAGAGAGAGAAGAACTTGTTGTTTCTTTCTCACACTTCTTAACTCCTCTCTCTCTCTCTCTCTCTCTCTCTCTCTCTCTCTCTCTCTCTATTTCAAGAACTTGTTATCATCATCATCATTATCGTCATCAAGCAGTGTCCTTAATTTATGAATACGATCGTGTACAATAGTTGGAGTAATGAACTCCTCTTTATGATGCCAGACTACACTGATGGATCATTTTATTTATTTATTTATACATTATTTTATTTATTTATTTTCAGTTTGTTCCCTCTCATATTAACTTATACAAAAAACAATCGTCTTGAGTGTAAAAGGATGATACAAATCTCCATTAATTTTCGAAAATTGTTGTTAATGTTGGGTAAATACTACTACTTTGAATAGGAATGAAAGTCTTGCATTACATCACAGTAGCACTGTTTTAATAAGTACTTCCTTTAAACAACAGCAATAAAACAGTCTCGTCAATACTTCTACCATTCTTTTCGTCGATTTCTTAAAAAATACCTGTGTACTTCATCCAATCTACCAATATGTTACCATTTGATTACATTCTTTTTGTTATGAGCTCTGTATATTCATCGTTTCTTGTCTTTCTAATGCTTATTCACTTATCAAGCTAGTGACCTTAATGCACAGTGCTCTTCCAGTGTTCTACCTTATTACCGGTCAATCACCTTTTACATATTCTTTCCTTATGTACTCGGTATACTTCATCCTTCCATCTTGCTCTGGCCCCTCCTTCTCTGCATCTCCTCCCACTGTTGTCATTTAATATATTACTAACTGTGTGTGTGTGTGTGTGTGTGTGTGTGTGTGTGTGTGTTGCAACCAAACCTAGAAAAAAGAATTTTGATGAAACTTTTTCAGGATGGTTGGAATTCGGCCCCAGATGGGAAAAACTGTTTCACGTGGATTGATTTTTTTTTCTTAAGGGGTGACTTGGAGCCTAATAATTGTCCAGACTGGTATTACAATACGAGCAGAGCATGGAAGAGGTTGAACGTCTTTCGCAATGAGAGAGAGAGTTGAACATCTACACTCCAATGCCTATTACTTCACTGATGTTACAGGCAGATGTGATTTTATTCAACAGAAGTTGATGGTAGCTGTGGTGGTGGTGTTGATAGCTGTGGTTGCGGTTGTAGTGGTAGCTGTGGTTGCGGTTGTAGTGGTAGCTGTGGCTGCAGTTGTAGTGGTAGCTGTGGTAGTGGTAGCTGTAATGTCAGAGGTAGTAGTAGATATGATGATTACGGTGGTGGTGACAGCTGTGTTGGTGGTGGTCATAGCTGTGATGATGATGTTGGTGAAAGTGGTAGCTGTGATGGTAATAGTGATGGGGTATCTGTGATTTGGTCGTTGGTGTGGTGGCAGTGGTGGTTGTGGTTGTTGAGGTGGTGGTGGTGGTGGTGGTAATGGAGATTGTGGTATCACTGATGATGATGGTGGTGGTGGTAATGATGGTGGTGGAGGTGGTAGCTGTGATGATAATGGGTGGTGGTGGTGGTGGCAGTAGCCATTCTGGGAGAGGACTCTCTTTGGTGGCAAGTGGCATTGCAGCTCCAATGGGGCTGCAATGCACTTGCTCTAAAGTAAAGAAGTGGTTCTTAGACAGTCCCAATTTGGACAATTGTTGGAGCAGCCACATGGAGCCGTGAGGTTTTAGTCTCTTTTGTACACCTCTTCCCTTATTAGCCTCCAAACCTCAAGAGTCTCAACTTTGAGCTCAGCTCCTCGTATATATATATATATATATATATATATATATATATATATATATATATATATATATATATATGATTGCTGATATCCAAAAGGAAAAGGAAACACGAAATATCCCGATCTCTCTCTCTCTCTCTGAATATATATATATATATATTGTTACGGAACAGAGAAAGATAATGAACACTTCAAGTGAGAATACTAAAAATCACTACTGTCCCGCATAAGTTCCAGGTTCAAACAAAAGAGTTAGGGTAAAATTACAAGTTAAAGTTTAATGCTCAAAGTAACAACTAAACATTTAGGACTCATAAGGATAATGTAATGGCAAAAAACAGGTTAAATATATGGTTAACTTCAACAGCCTCTATTAACACGGAAATTAGCAAGAGTAAATTTATCTAAGTCAGCCCTGATAAAATGAGAAAACCGGATAATGCTCAGTTAATGCAAGATATATTATTACAGATACAAAATATTACTACTGGTTTGACAGTAAAACTTCACATTAATCACAAAAACCTCACCAGGCCTACGAATTAACACCTTATGCTATACAGTACAAGAAAAAATGTAATAACACTTATACTCAAATTACACAGCAGCTAGATGGTTGGAGAGACCTCCTAAGCACTCACAAAAATAATAACAACTGTACAGGGCAGGACAGATATGTGAACAAAATGAGGAGTAGATCTAAGTGGCAATTAATGCAGAGACTGGAGCTCATTATATAAGGGACCGGCAGTGCATGATACAACTTGTAAGAAGGACACGCAAATGAAGCCATAGGGGTCAAAGAGTTGACACTCCTGCTCTGAACAACAGAAAGAACGACTTTACTCTACTATAAAGGGAGGAGGGGGGAGTGAGGTAGAACACGCAGACTATGGAAGTCACGAGGCGAATCCGTGATCATACTGTACGTTAGAATTATACAAAGGATGATGAAATCATAGGCTATGTAACACACTCCCCACACAAGAAAAGAAATTTACAAAGGAAATTTCTTATTACTCTTAAAACGATCTGTCTAAAGTCTAGATAAGCAATCTGCAATAACATTTTCTTTCCCCTTGACATGTTGTATGTCTAATGCAATACTCCTGAAGAAGTAGACTCCATCTTGTCAATCTCTGATTTTTATCTTTAAACTTACTAAGGAATTTCAGTGGGTTATGATCGGTATAAATGACTATGGGGTCAAAACCAGAACACAAAATAAAATGAAAAAAATGCTGTAAACTCCAAAGTCAAGGCCAAAAGCTCTTTCTCAATAGTGGAGTAGTTCTTTTGAGGTGGAGTGAACTTCTTACTGTAATAGGATACAGGGTGTTCACATACCCTGATCATCCCTTCTCTGCAGCAAAACAGCCCCCAGCTCCTGTATCACTTGCGTCAACAGCCATCTTGGGGAAAAAGGCTTTCTAAGCAAAATTTGGAGTAGCGAGCACTGGCTGACATAATAGGATAGCTTTAAGATTTGCTGAAAGAGGATTTACAGTCATCGGTCCAGACAAATTTAACTCCCTTTTTCAGTAGGTCTGTAAGTGGTGATACAAGAATTGAAAAGTTAAGAACAAATCTCCTGTAATAACCTACCATTCCCAAAAATCTTTGTAGCTCTTTCCTACTTTTAGGGTCTGGGAAGATCACCTTATAACCCTGAACCTTAGCTCCTGGTGGTGCAACATGTCCATCACTAATTACGTTACCCAAGGTACTGAACTTTCAAGCTTGACCTAAACTCACACTATGATAAATTAGCTACAAGATTAACCTGAACCAAACGCTCAAGAAATTTACTGACATGGCATAGGTGATCTTTCCAGTTGTCACTGAAGATTAATACATCATCAATATAAACAACACACCCTGCCAAACCCTCTGTTACAACATTCATGAGCTTCTGAAATGTGGCTGGAGCATTCTTCATACCATACGGCATTACAGAACATGCAAAAGTCTTTTCCTAGTGTTACAAAACATGAGGTCTCCCTAGCACTGTTCAGTCATAGGTAATTCTTGCCAGTATCCCTTTAACAAATCAAACTTACTTATGTACCTAGCCTTTCCGGGATCTTGTCTATGCAATCTTCCACACGAGGGAGAGGGTAAGTGTCTTGTTTTGGTTATCTGATTAACACGTCTGTAGTCGATGCAAAGCCGCTGTGACCCACCTGGCTTAGGGACTCAGAGTGACAGGAGAACTCCCACTCGCTCTGGACAGTGCTCCAATCATCTTGTGGTCCAACAGGTAGCCAAGCTCCTTCTGGATGAGAGGAACTTTCACTGGGTTCACACGGTAAGAAGGCAGTTTAATTGGCTTTGCGTGCTCCAACATCGACATCATGCATCAATACTAAGTGGTTCTTCCTGGAGTGGCACGGAACACTTGCGTGGTACTCCTGCAGTAATGCCGAAAACTCCTGCCTTTCCTCGGGAGCTAGATGAGAAAGCTTAGTCTGGAGATCATTCATGATATCAGGAGTTCTTCTCCCCAAACTATCACTCAGGCTCATGCTGCATGGGAGAGCTCTCCACTTTGCAGACTCGGGTGGAACAGCTACAGTGCAGACTGGGTTATTTTCGTCCCACCTGTGATATAATTTTAGCATGTTGATGTGACAAAGGATTGCTTGTTCTTTCTACGATCTGGTGTGGCGATGACATAGTTGACATCCACTGAGTTTCTCTTCTCCACGAAATAAGGACCACTAAACTTGGCTTTGAGGAGGTTGCCCATGCACCAGGTAGCAGAATCAAAACCTGATCTCCTGGCTGAAAGTGGCGTAACTCTGGACTTCTTATCATACCGCCAAGTCTTCATCTTCTCCTGAGCAGCTCCTAAATTCTCTCTCGCCAGCTGTAAAGCAGTGGACAAAGCTGTTCTTTTGGAACTTACCATCACATACTCCAGCAGGCAGGTTGGACGTCATCTTCCTCCGACAGCCAGCATTCCTTGAGTAGCTTAAGGGGTTCCTCTTACTTCATGGCCACAACAGTAGTTCAAAGGGTGAGAAGCCCAGTGATTCATTTGGAGATTCTCTTGCGGCAAATACAAATCGAATGGAAGACCTTTATCCCAGTCTTTCTGAAGATGTTCCAAACAGTATTTCTTGAGCATCGATTTGAGTGTTTGATGATATCTCTCCAACGCTCCTTGGGTCTGGGGATGGTAAGCTGAAGACGTGATCTGGGTGATGCCCAACTCTTTCAGAGACTGCTTGAAAACATTTGGACATGAAATTACTTCCCCGGTCTGACTGCACCTCATTGGGCAGACCAAACTTTGTGAAGAACCCTAGGGGTATTTCCTTAACCACGTTCTTTGCTGAGATATTTCTAAGTGGGAAATGGCTTCAGGATAACGAGTAGCCATATCAATCAGGGTCAACACATAAGAAAATCCTGAAGAAGTCTTAGGAAGAGGGGCCCACAATATCCACCTTCAACACACGGGTGAATGGCGCCTCAAAAAGGAGGAATGGGAACTAGAGGTGCAACCTTTTCGATCTGATTACACTTCCCCACAACTTGGACAGGTGGTGACAAGTGACTTACAATAGCCAGGAAACATCCCTGAAGATACCTGGCCAGTAGAAGTGTTTTCAAAAATGCGTGCCACAGTCTTCCTTACTCCAAGGTGTCCTGGCCAAACTGGAATCATGAGCCACTCTAATGATGATATCCCTTGCTCTACAAACACGAGGGATGACAACTTGATGTAGCAACCTCCCATTCACAGTCGGCTGATGCTGTTGGGGGTCTCCACTTCCTCATAAGTACTCCTGACTTTATATAATAACAAGTAGAAGCACCAGCTGACTTCTTCCTCCTACTGCAAGCAGAGTTAGCTAGACCTTTCAACTCAGGGTCAGCAACCTGCAACTCAACCAACTCCTGACGAGACAAGATTATCAACACTACGGGATACTGCCTCATCTTGGTGAGTGGTCCAAATTAGCAAGAAATGTGTCAGCTAGGATAACATCATCATCATTATCCTCTAAGTCACCAGTACCTTTAGGACTTAGCCCTAGTGACCAGGCACATGCAGAGAACACATCAGGGACATCACAATCCTGGGTCGCAGTCACTTGCTCACTAGACAACTGAGGAGCTGGACACACTTGACTTACACCAATATAATTTCCAAGTAAGAAAGTTACACCTGACATTGGGAGTGTCTCAACCAACCCAACCATAACAGAACCATGAACAAAACTAGACTCTTAAATTCACTCTGCACAGAGGGACAGAGAAGTAATTATTCTACACCTTGTAAGATTACAGTTTCATCAGAGGAATTAACATTAGAGCCTGTAGAACACTTGGTCAGCATAAGGGATTGGCACGAGCACCTGTATCACGATATATTTTAACTGATTTCCTGTCATTACTGTCCAGAGGACTGACAAAACCATCAGACAGGAAATTAGCACATGAACTCTTGAGAGTGTCACCCACGTTACTGCTCAAAAGAGGAGCTTCATCATGAGAATTTAATTTACCCCTCAAAGCAGGTTCAGTTAACTTAGTTAAAAAATTCTGGGAACTCTCAAGTGGGGTGGACACTAGACCAATTGCACTGAATATTTAAAGACTCCCTTTTTGTTCACATCACGCTGTTCCTCCTGAAAAACATTTCTCCGTAGTATGACCAAGCTTACTACAATAAGTAGTACATTTTTACTTCCTTTTCCTGAAATCTAGAGGTGAAGCTGGTATTTACTTCCTGAGAAACATCATCTTTATTCTCTTTCCTGTTACCTGTACTCTGAGTAGAGGCAACGTACTTACTCTCAGCTTTCCTTTTTCTTTAGAATATCTCTTGTGAGTGAGAACATAATTCATCAGCTAAAACTGCCAGCATCAGACAAATTATCCTATTCTTCTCTCATCAAGATATAGGCTTCAAGCATCTTTTATAAATACACCTTTTGAAGTCCTCCAGCAAAATCATCTGCTTAAATTTATCAAAATGAGAATCCACATTCTTAGAATTTAACCACTGCTCTGACAGATCTTCTTTGATTTTTGCATACTCAACATGGGATTGCTTATCTTGCTTATAAGCTGTCCTAAATTTTACTCTATAGGCTTCAGGAACAAGCTCATAGGCCTTAAGAATCAAGCTCTTAACTACATCATAATTATCAGATTGATCCTGAGGCAAAGATGCATAAGTAACTTGAGCTTTACCAGTGAGAACAGTTTGAAGGAGTACTGGCCAATACTTTTGGGGCCAATTAAAACCTGTAGCTACCCTCTCAAAACATCTGAAAATACTTTGTTAAATCAGATTCATTAAAAGGAGGGACAAGTTTAACATTTTTAGCCACATCAAAATCATCAGAGCTAGATGATCCAGTTCCACATTGTTTCATGCGATACTCATGGTCTGCCTGAATCCTAGCAAGTTCAACTTGTGCGTGAAACTCAGCCTCCTTAGCACGAGCCTCCTGCAGGGTTAGCTGTAACTTAGCTAATTCAATCTGCGTTTGCTCATCTGGAGGAGTTACATTAAACAAGCTTTCATTAATTATGTCAACAATTTGATCTTTAGACTGTTTGCACATTTGACAAAAAATCTTTGGCTTCATCAAGAGTAGTAATAGTAGACATCATGAATAAATCACAGTCACAAAATATCAAGCAATATCCTTATGATAATATCCTGAATATCCTGATATGAGGTCGCTAAATTTATGTTACGAAACGGAGAAAGGATAATGAACACTTCAAGTGAGAATACTAAAAATCACTACTGTCCCACAAAGTTCCAGGTTCAAAACAAAGAGAGTTAGGTAAAATTACAAGAAGTTAAAGTTTAATGCTCAAACTAACAACAAAACATTCAGGACTCATAAGGATAATGTAATGGCAAAAAACAGGTTAAATATATGGTTAACTGCAATAGCCTCTATTAACACAGAAATTAGCAAGAGTAAATTTTATCTAAGTCAGCCCTGATAAAATGAGAAAACCGGATAATGCTCAGTTAATGCGATATATATTATTACAGATACAAAATATTATTACTACTGGCTGACAGTAAAAACTTCACATTAATCACAAAAACCTCACCAGGCCTACGAATTAACACCTTATGCTATACAGTACAAAGAAAAAATGTAACAACGCTTATACTCAAAATTACACAGCAGCTAGTTGGTGGGAGACTTCCTGAGCACTCACATAAATAATAAGAACTGTACAGGGGAGGGACAGAGATGTGAACAAAATGAGGAGTAGATCTAAGTGGCAAATTAATGCAGAGACTGGAGCTCATTATATAGGGGCCCGGCAGAGCTTGGATACAACTTGTAAGAAGAGACGCGCAAATGAAGCCATAGGGGACAAAGAGTTGACACTCCTGCTCTGAACAACAGAAAGAACGATTTACTCTACTATAAGGGAGGAGGGGGGGAGTGAGGTAGAACACGCACTATGGAAGCCACGAGGCGAATCGTGATCAAACATGGAGCATACTGTACGTTAGAATTATTGCCAAAGGGATGATGAAATCATAGACTATGTAACAATATATATATATATATATATATATATACACAGTGGGTTCGCACAGTGCATGTCATCACAGTGCACGATTCGCATTGTGCGCGAGTGACCAAAAATCATAACCAAAAACCCTTGAATGCGCGAGTTTACTGCACAAAAACGCGAGGCAGAGGCAAGGAGTGGCTCAAAAATGCCATTTTCTATTAGTGCGCAACCACCCCTCACACAGCGCATCACGTGTTGTCATGTTGATGCGCAGAAATTCCCTGGGCATCATCTCTACTGCGCAGCTTGGGATACAAAAGGGAGCGGACGCACCATAACTATCCTGGCTCGTGCACTGTGCGGATCCACGCTCTCTACAACTAACCTGTCGTGTACAACATGTGGTGTTTTTTTGTGCTGCTCCATCCTTGCCTGTACTTAGGGTCGCACCATGTGCTCCAAAGCCCTCAAGAGTTAAGAAACTTCTGAATGCACGCCACCAAGTTAAAGATCCATTAAGATGAAGGAGGAGGGTCAAGGAAACACTGCCATCGGGAGAGCCCTGGGACTGGCTGAATCTACATTGACAACTGTGTGGAAGAACAGTGAAGCCATAAAGGCTGTAGTGAAGACGTACGGTGCCTCCTGACCTAGACGGCTGTTCACGGATGGGAAATCGTGCTATGATACTAATGGAGCACTATCTTGCCACCTTCATAATGAGGAAGGAAAAGGGAAGATGTTCCACTGAATGGAAGATTTATTCAGAACCAAGCCTAGCTTCTTTCACAAGGCAGCATCTCCTGCAGGTTAAAAGTGGAAAAACCTTTCTGGGCATCGGTTGGATGGCTGGACTATTTTCTCAAGCGCAAGGAACTCTGTTACATGAAAATGTCTGGTGAATGTGCCTCTACACTGATGAGCTGGCCATGAGAGACTATATCCTGCGATATTTAAGAGCGATTATTGAAAGAGGGACAGTACACCAAGGACCAGATCTACAACATCGATGAAACGTCATTATATTACAAGGCCATGCCCAAAATCAACTTACATTGCTAAAAGACAAGAAACAAGCCCTGGTTGCCAAGCTCCAGAAGTGTAAGATGACGGGTAAATGATCGCTGTAAACCTGTCTGGGAGCCACAAGATGAGGCCAGTTGTTGAACACACAGCTTCACACCCAAGGTGCTACAGCAAAACCTCACGAACATGGATGCAAGTGGCGTGTATTGGTACAAGTCCGCAAATGGTTGGATGACCAGGAACATTATGGCAGACTTGTTAATGAGGCGGTGTGTCCCTTGATGCCAGGGCCAGAAGTGTCGGGAACTGGGCATTCCATTTAAGATGCTCCTTGTGCTTGATAATGCACCAAGTCATCCTCCAGTACCTTGAAGATCTGCATAAGGATTGTCATGTTGTGTTTCTGCCGCCCCGCATGACGTCACCTAATGCAGCCACTGGATCAAGAACTAATCGCCACTGTGAAGCACTTCTTACCATAAGCAAGTGTACGACTACCTATGCAAGGAAGATCGACACACAAGAGGAGCTTCATGCCCTACAAGAAGATCATGACGAAGACCTTGATGAGGCATCTGCTCCCTGTTCCATCTCCCCACCAGCACCTGTATCCTGACCTGTCACAGATGCCATGACTGTTGAGGCATTTTGACGTAATTTTACGGTGAAGGACGCAGTTGAATTTCTTCTACAAGCCTGGCACGCAGATTACACCTGTAATGGTGAACCATGCATGGCGAATGCTCGTGCCTCACTTATGCAAATGACCCAGGAGACGGCCATTCAACCACTTGCCAAAGGCTGAGGCAGCAACACTGACAGCAAGCACCAAGCTGTACCAGGTTCCGAGGACGTTACATTGGCAGACATACAAGAAGTGCACACTGCTACTGAGGAACAGCCTCCCGAGGAAGTGTTGCAATGGATAGACGAGGTTCACGCAGAGCCCGACGCCAGGCAGAGTCAAGTTGAGTAGCCTAGCGTGATGGAAGTGCAGGACTGAGCTGTGTATGTCAAACATTAGCAAAATCCTTGCTGCCGTGGAGAAGCTTAAGGAAGAGGGTGAAGGAACAGGAAGTAGAGCAACCTAAGAACGGAGGAACTTCTGGTTGGTATCGACCAAACTCTTCCGTTTCTACACAGACAGGCAACAGGGAAGAAATAAACAGGGGAGAAGACAGACGCCTCATAACAAGCTGGGGCACACAGCGGGCTCAAGTTCGTGAAATTGCGGAACCAGCTGCACGTCGTCTGCTCCTGTTCCTGTTGGAGGGGATGAATGGGATGCAATGTCAGAAGTGTCAGCTTTGGGACTTTGAAGGGTTTATGGTCGAAGTGAGTGACTTTGATGCTCCTGGGGAAGGTGATCAAGAGAGGGTCTGTGGAAGGAGGAAGTGTTGGTGTGGTGGGAGGTGAAAGTGGTGGGGGAGTGCGGCGCTGTAAATGTTGGTGCGCCTCGGAACCCCTGTTATTTAAGGTCCATCAGGCCTGTTGGTTCTACTGTTGCTGTTAAGGTGCACTACCCATGTATTTGTTATTGTAGTTAGTAAAGCTTTAGTCACAATGTCTGAAAAATATGACCTTTATTATGTCTCTAAGGGCCAAAAAATGTCCAGGTATGAGGGGGTACCGCCCATATGTAATTATTCCCATAAGATTATGTATTCCCAGTACGCTAATTCCCAGGTGCACGAGGTCGTGGACCGCCCAATCTCTCACTCACTGTGCGAGCCTTACTGTATATATATATATATATATATATATATATATATATATATATATGTGTGTGTGTGTGTGTGTGTGTGTGTTTGTGTGTAGTATTTTTGAGAAATAGGTTGTATTCAACCAGTCACATCTCCATAACTACAGCATGTGCAAAAAAACATCAGAAGACTCAACAATCCTTCCATCTCACCATTGCAAGTATCCACAGATCTCGAGGGTGGAGGCACTCTAGAAGTGGGAGATGATGAATGAAGTCAATCTGGGGGGGTCGAGGAAGGCTGTGTTTGTAGGAGTGGGTGAGTCAGCAGCTACTGTGACACAGCCGCACTCTTGACTGAGCCAACTCGGGATTCCTCTCACTCACACTCTCGCTCACGCTCCCTCGTACCCGACTTGACCTTGACACCCCTTTCGACTTTCCCTGCCATATGAATGAATCATCATCCCTTGTATGTGTGGCTAACTTATTTTGAACGCACAATTTTTCTGGCCATTCCAGAGTAACATTGTGTAAGGGATGGGAGAGAGAACAAAAATTCTAGAAATTATGCTTTATTGCTGCAAAATATTATTTTTCACCCCTGTGAGTACATTTTCTTTTTCACATAAAATCACTTTGGTTATCCCTGAAGTCATTTTCTATTCTTACACCCATACTTTTATTATTTTCTAAAGCACTTCCGTGGTTAAATTCTTACTGCACTAGAGGAACTCCATAATATACAATAAATACTTCATCAGTTAACTATCACAGCAAACCCAGTTTTCATGTAAATGCACTACACTACTAGTAAAATCACTTACCTGGCTATGTTCTTATGGTAGTAGTGGAACTGCACAAAATAAATGCTAGTATACTATCAAAACAAAACCATTTTGCACACATACTGCACTATATTACCGTAACACTTCTATGCACTTGCACTGTGAATTCACTTATGCTGTAACCTGAGAACATTTTCTAATGCCCATATTATTCGTTATATTCTATATTCTTTTGTAATGCTCTCATTATGTACAGTATACTGCTTACACTTCCCCACACACCAGTGCCTTGTACCACACCTCAGTGCAGCAACTGAAAAAGTGCTCAGGTCATTAGGCCACCTTGTACTCACGGCACTGGTATTCTTAGCAAACTTGCTGCTGTTGCTTACTTTTCAGGTACACATGGCAGTACCTGTGTAGTTTTTTCCCTGCAGGAGTGTAATCCACGTTCACCCAGCACTGACTCTGTCAGACATAAGAGCAGTTCTGTGAATCCATGGTGCAGCTGACTGAACACCCCCATACTCTGCCAGCAGCTCACACACAAGTTCTTTCTCAGACTAACATAGAGAAAGACGTGTGCCAACAACCTACCCAAACAGTATGAATGTGTTCAGCACAGTGATGTCAAGAAGATGTAGAATCGTCTTCTGATACCACCTGTAGCACTTCCTGAGACAGTCATTGGCTTTAATCTGCATATCAGCCTTATCAATAAGCTGCATGTTTATGTTGTAGTCATTGACCGCATCAGGCATGAACACAGGCTCCTTGGTCTTGTGGTCCTGCTTCCCAGTGGCCTGTATCTAATCCCTGTGAAATGTGGTAAGCATGTTGACCTGCTTGTCATGCCAGTGGATGGCCAACATGCCAACAAATTTCCTGATGAGTAAAGCCCCCTTCTCTGTCTTGGTGGGGAAGGCAAGGTAGTGCTTCCTATTGGGCCTGGGCCTGACAGTGCCACAGGCTCCTGTCCCATGTTCACGATGAAACTTCACCAGTGCTGGCGATGTGTGAGAGTTATCAGTGAATGAACTGTGGTTAGTCCCAGAATACTCGTCCCTTAACACTTTTGCAATGGAACCTGAGAATCTGAAAGGGTAGTCACTTGAAATATCCATATTTGATAGGCAGACACTACAAAATCCAGCACATATCTTGTCTGGCAGATACAAACAACAAAGAATGTAATGCCAAAATGATGACATTTGTAAGACATGCACTAGATAAATGACAGTCACCCCTGGAAATAAAAATAGTGACTCGTCCACCATCACCTTCTGAAACGTCTAGAAATACCTATAGTGAAAGATCTCTTTGGTATGGACAGAAGTGGGTGAATTTTCTACACCCTGTCATTGGGTGCAGGTCCCAGGTTGGGGAAAAGTGTAGGAAATGTAACATGGCAGGGTATCTGTCCTGCACCATGAACTTCCCAAAGACAGGTGTGGCTGTGATATCATCCATGATCCAATAGTCCTCTATGGCATGCTTTTATGTATGTGATCAACATGGTCAGAGCGAGCCACATGAATAATTTACCAGCCTGCACAGGACACCATTCACTCAAGTTTGATCTGTCATGAGACGGGAGGTCATGCACCAGATATTCCGTCATGGACAATTTAAAAAACGCTGTGAAAAAAATCCAAGATGGACGTGTTCTCTGTCTTTAGGAAATCTGCCTGAATTCCTGTCTGAGAATCATCAGAGACAGTGGGTTCAAACCCATCTCCCACTTTCCACACAAAAATTTACATTGTCCCCACATGTGACCTGTCGGAACTGGGGCAACAGGCATGTGCACCACATACAACTCGGCCTATTGAACAGCCAGCACACCCACATGTACACTCAGCCACTGGAATGACCAGCACACCTGCATGCACAGCCTTTTGAATGGTGGGGTAGGGGTAGGAGAATAATATGAATAGAAGGATGGTGTTTCACCACGAAGCAGTGCTTGGGGAATGCTTGGAGGTGAGGCTACCTCCTACAGATGCCTACATAGCTGCCCCTGTGGTGCTAAGGGCCCAGATGTAGGGCCAGGCTGAGGGGACATCCCTCGTGACGTTCCAGGCTGAGGCGATGTGGGTGGTGGAAGCATGGTGCCTCTCTGTTGCTGTCATGTATGTTGTTGGGGGGCTGAAATGCGGCATTTATTCCTCATATGACCTTTAGCCTCTCATGCCTTGGCATCAGAATCTGGCATCCCAGGGGAATCTCTGAGGCATTGAAAGGGTAGGGATGTCGGCAGGTATTGGTGGAGTATCAGCTGACACTAGGGGATAGTCTGATTCACTCTCAAGTGACTGCATGGAACTATGCGAGGAGGCACGGAATGGTGGCCAAGGCACATCACTCTCCACATGATAACGCCTACTCTCAGATGTCGTCTCGCCATTTAGTAATGATAAAACTGTCACTTCTAACACCCTGTCAATTACACTGTCACTCAGCCTCTTACCTGCATGAGTGGGAGGCTTGGCAGGGATGGAGGTGGCAGGGGGGGTTGTGCGGCCATTCACGGCAGGGAGAGAATTAGATGATTTGGATTCAGAACTTATCCTTGTGGCAAATGTGAAACTGGCCTGGGCACCAACGTGCTTCCTGGAAACCAACATAGCCCGTTGTGCACCGTGAAAAATGGGTAGGAATTCAAATGCTGATGGGAACCACAGAGTGGCTGTAGCCGTCAACGAGCCACCCCGAACACCTGTTCTATGATGGTTATGGCCATCATCCATGCTTTAGGGGTCAATGTTCCATTCTTTCCGTTCACTTTATCTTTCGAACTCACTCTCGTCCTCCCCTCCTTCCTCCACTATGTTACTTTGACGGCATGGTCCTTCGCTTTCTCCTTCTGAAAATCGAATTCCTCCTAATGTTTTCCTTTTTTAGAACTTTCCTTTACAGCAAATATGTAAATGGTCACATTGTCGGTGAATGGAAGTGTAGCAGATTTTGGATATATATACCTATATACAGAGTGTTCAGCGAGATTTGAGAAAGGTTTTGGGATAATTCTTTAGCCAGTTTTGATTACTAATTGTTGTACCACCATGGGCCTTAATTCTCAGTTGTTATGATGCTAATTACTTACAACCTTGTAGGTGAAATGATCTTGCTCGTGATTACTCACAAGACCGTCAATAGGAGCTAAGAACTGTACACATGTTAATAGAACGTTTTCTTTTTCCCTCAGAATTAACCAAAAAGTATCTTCAAGTTTCACATATCTATCGGAACACCCTGTATGTGTTTATATATTAGTTTATTAACATTTTCTGTGTCTATCTGTTCAGGTATTTCAACCAAAATGCATCTTGTCTTCCTTATTACATTTATTTTCACATGTCTTCAATCATAAGTTAACTTCTTGCAAAATGATCTAAAGACATTTCCTTTCCTACCTGAAACGATCTCTCAACCAACGATACATAATCCTTCTTCATAATCTTTCTTACTTACTACTTTTATCCTCTTCATCATCTTTCACTCTACTGCCACCATCCTACTCTCATGCACTCTCGTAGTCATGCGATTATAGCCTTGTTAGGTGGAATAATTTATTGCATGCCACATACACTTAATATACAGGGTGTCTACGTATAAGGTCTGTGGTGTGGTGTGGCAGTTTGAATATAGGCAGGATGTAATATGGGAGTGTGAGGTGTGGCAGTGAATGATGTATCACGGTGTGTGTTGTGATAGTGTGACGTGAGACCATGTGAGGTGTGGCAGTGTACTGTATTGCAGTATGGGATGTGACAATTTATTATGTAGCTGTGTGTGTGTGTGTGTGTGTGTGTGTGTGTGTGTGTGTGTGTGTGTGTGTGTGTGTGTGTGTGTGTGTGTGTGTGCTGTTGACGTGTGACTGTGTGTGGTGCGACACTGTAAGGTGTGTGTAAATGTGAAATGTGGCAGCGTTAGGCTTGTGTGAGGTATGTCTACCAGTTTGAAGGAGCTATCATAGCATTTTCTAAACTGTAATTAATTTGACACGCAATCCAAGCCAACACAGTAGGTTCCCCTAAGACTCCCAGCCAGGACCACCTCTGAGCAGCTCCTTAAACACCCTCATAATTATACTCTCTTCAAAATTCCACTCACAAAAAGGAAACAGAAAAACCTTCGCCTGATATTTCTGAAACACGCTAACCCAGTTTACATAATTAAGACTTAATTGGGTAATACGCCTACATTTTGTTAGTTTGGGTGGCGTGTCAATGTCATTTGGTTATCTTTATTTCTGTTTAATGTACTGATAGTATATTTTCCCTTTTTTAAATTTTTAACTTGTAAGAAATCATGCTTCTAGCTACCTATTTATAACAGTAGGAAATAGAGTGATGATGATGATGATTATAGGGAGGAACAGGAAGAGGAGGAGAAGAAGCAGTAGTAGTAGAAGGAGGAAGAGGAGGAGAAGTAAGAGGAGAAGGAGAAGGTGGAAGAGGAGGAGACGAAGAAGGGGGAAGAGGATGATGATGATGTCGATGGTGGCAAACCACTTTTTCCACCAGTCTCACTCACTCTCTGTTATATTTGCATTCCTTCCGCCTCCGCTTCTTTCATCCCGTACCTTTGTATACTTTATTTACAATTATTAGAGTTCATTCATAGTTTTGCGTGTATGTATAGATGTGCGCAGATGTTATGCTGACCAAATACGAGTACCCTATATAATATTGTGAAAAGCTGCTTGGATTCCTGACATGGCTTCACAGGATATCAACATTCAATGCTCCCTGTCTCGTTGTTTACCGCAATGAAGTGATTTGGTATTTACGTTGTCAGGTGCAGAGAAGAGTGCTGATTCAGGAGCTTGGAGACATTTTCCTTCTCGACCACCCTGGATGAACTCTGAGATTGGAGGAATGACAATAGATACACTCTTAACACATTCATTTCAGTTATTTGTTTGGCTTATTCTTTCTGTATGTGTGTCTAACTATAGCTTTCTGTATTTCTATCTAGCTGTCCATCCATCTCTCTCTCTCTCTCTCTCTCTCTCTCTCTCTCTCTCCCAATTTATCTTTTTGCCTTTATCTATCTATCTGTTTATCTATCTGTCAATCTATCTATCTACCCACCTACCTGTCTACCTATCTACCTATATATCTATCCTTCGTCAGTGGTGGCTACCTTCATCCACCCACTTTATGTACAGTAGTACTGCCGACATATTTCTTGGGCGACCCAGCGCTGAGTGTTAGGACTAATGGTATCTCCAGGAAGCCATTTAGAACGCTGAGTGATAACATTATAACCAAATAACAGGGTGATGTGGGACATGTTTTGGCGACCTTGTTAACTTGGTGGAGAAACGCAAATGCAACGTCCATGCACCAATCAGTCCCCCATACTCCTTCCCGCGCCTCCACCACAAGGGAACATTGGTTCACTGCACGGGAAGGCCCTGTAGGGGCGGTTACTTTCATGTGGTTGATGGGTCTGCTTGGTCATACATACTGGAGTTACTCAACGACTACTGCTACTGCTGCGACTGCTGCCGCCGCTGCTGCTGGTGTTGCTATATATCCTTCATATTATTATATGCTACTTACGGGCGAAATTAGGTTGTGAAGGCGTTAATGTAAACTGTTTGTAACCCGTCAGTACAAATGGCTTATCTCAAGTTGAAAGAAAATCTTGTGAATATTTCAAGAATGATCTCAGGAAATACGTCATTGGATTCAAGGTCTTAATAGCTATCATTTACTGTATTGATGATCTCATTGAGGCAATTACAAGTACTAGCTCTGACCCACAGGATTTTCACAGTTATTAATTTCCTATGCATTTACTCTCTCTCTCTCTCTCTCTCTCTCTCTCTCTCTCTCTCTCTCTCTCTCCCTATTACTTTTATTCATTTCTGTGGAGATAGTATCCTCACATTTGTAAAAGTTATTTATTACGAGAAACATCAGCTTCTCTAATTAGACGCTCTTTAGGTTGTTGCTTTTCTGGTCCCAAGCTCATTTGAAAGTCAACTTGATGAACTTCAGGCTAAGATGCCTATCTTTTGTAGACAGTAGTTATTTTCCTTTCAGAAGACAGGGAGGGAGAACTGAGGAAAGTTTGGATAACCGAGCAGAGAAGTTTCCTCGTTATATAAGTCCCACCGGCTGAAGGTGTCCCTGTCTTGGACCTCCTCTTCAGGTAATCAGCTCTTCCAGATATGGACATAATATTCTTTTATTTCCATTATGCACGACACTATGACAGCACATACATTTATTTCCGTCATTTCCTTTTATCTGTGGTACTGGGGATGGAAGCCTGAAGGGCTACACCAGTATGACCGAGCGGTGGAGCTGCGTCTCTCAGTCCCCTTCCTATTCCCCGGAAGAAGGTTGGTTGACTGCAATAGAAGGGCGACTGAAGCCTGCAGTCCGCCGGGCTCACGACTGAGAGGAACCTTCGGCCACAACAACAACTGTCTGTGGTCTATGGGTTCTTCTGATTAGCCTATTTGCTATGTTGACGCTGTTTTACTATTATTTTTTGCTCTATCGATAATATTGTTTTTTCAGACTCCTAAACTGGCGAGCCTCGGGCCCTTCATACTTTTCATACATTTTATACCACTTTTATATTATTTTCAGACCACTTTTACACCAAATTTCCTTCACATTTCACCTGAGGCCATTCCATGTACCCGCTCCAGCCTCTCAGGATTTGGCAGCAGTTGATGTTTTGGTAGATTGGTAACAATGGTGGTAACTGACACCCTGACGCCCCGCACTGAGGCTCCCAGGCCACGGGTCACTGCTGTTTCATTTATCTTACCTCACCCCACCTCACCTCACCTCATCTCATTTCTTCTCACCACAGCTTAACTCACCTCGCCTCACCTCAACTCTTCTCGTTTCACATCACCTCACTTCACATCACTTCACATCACAGCACAACACATCAATCTGCCACGCTTGACCTTACCTCACTTCACCTTATCTCTCCTCACTTCATCTCACCTCACCATGTTTCACTTCACCTTACCTCTCCACACCTCTCCTCACATCATTTTACCTCGCTTTGCCTCATGCCACCTCACCTCACTTCATTTTACCTGATGTCCGTCTGTGCCAGAGTTAGTTGGCCAGGATATGATAGTTAACCCTTCTGTACCGCACTGCTGCATTGTCTTTTAAAAGGCTTTCTAGAAATAGGTTTTGGCCTTAGGCAGTCTTGCCGTTTCAAATAGTTATAAATCTGCATTACAATTTTCCAATTATGTTTTCAGAGTGCTATTTGAAAACCTTGCTTGAAAATTGAAAACTAATAATACTCAGGTGTATTTGGATATGAAATAAATGCATGTGCTTTATTTTTGATATTCAGCATTATCATTACTATCATTACCATCATCATCCTCCCAACATTGTCTTTTCACTAATGTATGGGTAGCGATGAGGCCAGAGACAGAAGCAGAATAGCGAAATGAGAGAGAGAGGGAGAGAGAGAGAGAGAGAGAGACCTACCTGCAGAGTGACAATTTACTGGGCCACAACTTCATCCACTCATTCTTCAAGGATTAGGAATTCTGTGCTGCGCTCGCTCTCTCTCACACACACACACACACACACACACACACACACACACACACACACACACACACACACACACACAGACTCTGCATTTCATTACGTCAATTGAATAGAGGAGTATAGGACATTTTCCCCTCTGGACATTTTCATCCTGAACATTTACCCCCTCCGATATTTCCCCACTGACGTATTCTTCCCAGACATATTTCTATCAATATCAATCTGTCTATATAGTGCCAGACGCCTTATTTCCGTAAAAGGTGACCACAAACATATCGTCTCTATGTCGCCTTGTCCATCACCTTTAGGTTGCCCTCTCCACAGCTCACAAACCCCTCTCTCATATATTTTTCTACTCCATCCCTCCATCTCATCCTTGACCTCTCCCTCCCTCCAGAGCCATAGAGTAGGAATGGCTCTGCCTCCCTCTCCCCCCCCCTCCACCTCACTCACATACACTCTCCTCGTTGGTCTCTCGCTCTCCATCCTCTCCCTCTCCACATGGCCAAACCATCTCAATGTATTTCACCTAACGCTTTCTATGACATCCAAATCCACACCGCAATCCTCTTTTACTTCCTCATTTGCCATTTTTTTCTCCGTGTAACTCCACATGCTCTTTTCAGATTACTCGTTTCCATTGCTTTCTCTCTTGATTTCTGTCTTTCCAACAAGGTACAAGCTTTGCTCCCATACATCAGAGTTGATATCATAATATTATCATGCTGCAATTTTGTTACTTCCATGATCACTTCCTTATTTCTTATCACCGCTTTCAAAGAACCAGCAACCTTTTTTCCCTGGAACACCCTTTCATGCACCTCATCCTCCAAACTTCCATCCTTGCCCATCACACTACCCAAGTACTTAATGCACTCACATTTTTCATTTCCTTAACATCAAACCTCACTGTGCATTCTGTGATTTCATTTCGTTCTAAGACCACAGCGTCTACACTTCCCTACATTCACCTTTAGATTCCGTTTCTTTCTTACTCTCCCAAACTAATTCACCAAACCTTACCCCTTCGCCTTCACTTAACAATACAGCATCATCTGCAAACAACAGAAGAGGAAGTTTCCAAACACTGCCCTCTGTTACTGGGCCCACTCCAGTATCCACCGCCCTACCTCGTATCTCGTTTATAACCCCATCCATGTACAGATTGAACAGTCATGAAGACATGACTCATCCCTGTTTCAGTCCAACATTCGGAGAGAAACTTTCATGCAGTTCACCATCCACACGCACTGCAGCCTTAGCACCTTCATGTATACTTTTCATGGCATTCAGCCGCTTCCCATTTACTCCAAATATTGTTAATAATTTCAACGTCCCTAGTTTGTCCTCTGTGTCATATGTTTTTTTCTAAATCCATGAAGGTCGCCTACAACTTCTTTCCCTTCTCAAGAAACTTTTTCACTAAAAATCTAAGGATGAATATCTGATCTACACGAGCTCTTTTCTTCCTTAAATCTCCTTGTCCTTCTCCGACTAATTCCTCTGTTATTTCCCTAACTCTGTCAATAACTATCCTACCATAATATGATATACATTCCCCATTACACTAAGAAGACAAATGCCCCTATGAATACCACATTCTTCTGTTTCCCCTTTCCCTCCGGAAAACTCTATCTTCCTCCCATGGTAATCTGTACATCTTACATATCCATTCTACTACTATCTCTCCCCCATGCTTCAACACTTCACTACACACTCCATCAATTCTTGTTTTTTTTTTCTCTCTCTCCATTTTGACTTTCTTCATTGCTTCCACTACTTCCATCCCAATGATTTCTTTCTCTCTTCTCACCTTCCTCCGTTTCCCAGTCATTCCACAGTCACTTATACTCGCATTACTTTCATTCTGGATGTTTGACAGTTCCATAAAGAGTTCTCTCCATCTGCTCACTTTTTCTCCCCTCTCCACTAGCAATCTACCACTTTTAATTTTCGCTTCCCAGCTTAGCTCTTTATCACCCTGTTTAACTCTTTACCTCCTTGCAGAACACTTTCTTACATTCCCGCCAATTTGCACTCAAATTCCTTCCAAATTTTCATCCACTCTCATTTTACTCTGCTATTAATCTTTTTACCTCTCTCTTCCTCTCTTCTCATAATTCTCTTCCGTCTCTCAACTTCCTCCATGCCTCAGCTTTCCATCTAATCACTATATGTTTTCTTCTTTTGCGCCACAGTTTGTCTCACCTCTTCAGTGCATTATGCTGTTTCTTTCAACTACTTTTGTCTTCTCTTCACCTCACACACCACCTCACACGCTGCACTGATTTCTTTTGTAAATATCATGCACATAGCTTCCACCTCCCCAATCTACACCTAATCGTATTTACCCAATCGCTCCACCATTTTTCTCCTAAATTCTGCCTTTTTTCCTTCCTCTTGCAGCCTTTCTACCCTCTATTTCCTCCTGTCCTTCTTTCCTTCTATTCACTTGTCGCATTTGTACATTGGCTTTCACCATCACCAAGTGGTGGCCCGAAAGTCCACTCCCCCAACCTCTGTACGCTCTTGCATCCATTACGTATCTTTTCATTCTCTCATCCACGCATACATAATTAATCATTGCCTTCCATTCATTCAGATCACCACCCACCCTTCTCATCACTCGCCATCTATACCTGTGGATCATTTTTTGCCTAACGAGGGTTTTGGCTGTTACCAACCCCCTCCCCGCACAGATGTCCACTAGAACACAGCCATTCTCATCCACTACTGCAGGCACACCCCACTCAGCAATACCCGACCCACCTTCGCATTCCCTACTTTCCCATTTATATCTCCAATAAAACACACTCACTCATTCCTCTCAAACTTTTCCATGCACGCTTCCACATTTCCCCTGAACTCTTCTTTCACCGTGCTTGTACTGTCTTACGCTGGCGCATATAGACATACAATCGTCCACGTTTGTATTCCTACTTTTAATCTTACCCAAACAATCCTTGAGCTAATTGATCCATACTCTCTTATAGTCTCCTTCCATGTCTTGCACACAACAATACAAACACCCTCTTTTGCCCTCTCAGTCTCACCTACATCCACACATATAGCCCATCCATACTCCCACTCGCTTACACTCACGCCTATCCATTTAGCTTCTGTCGCTCCATATATGTCCACATTTGCACCCTCAAACACCTGGACACTCTCTCTCTCTCTTTCACCTTATCATTCGCACCCATTACATTCTACTTTGAAATCCATAACATGTCCTTTGTATTGTCTTGGTCGTCACCTGTTGGTGTGTCCTGGTCCGAGGCATTTTGTTCGTCATTTTATTTAGTTGTTTTCCGGGAAGGTGCACTAACCCTCCACCAACCCACTTGTTAACATGTAGGGAACACGTATGTATATTGGTTGACTATAAGGTATTAAATGATTTCCTGGTTTACAGGGAATCGTCTGGCTTGTCACTCAGTGTAGAGTTGCCCTACAACAGAGTATCACTACACTGAATGGGTGGATGATGAGCGCCCCTACCAACCAATTACATTTTTCCTCTTGGATATATTCCCTCTTGGACATATCCCCCTTCTGATTTATTAACCCCTGGACATTCCCCCGCCCAACGATATATATGCTCACTTCCTACCTCGATTATTATAATAACACTTACTTCAATTAGACTGTTTAAAAATAAATTGCTATTAACACCGCATCATACCCATGTCACAATATTTTTCATTTACATAAAACACGAGATTAATATGGTCATATCAATTAGTCTTTAAAAATCCAGTTGTACGATGAGAATAGTGTGTCATTAATAATATATCAGATTAAGGTAAATGCTATCATATCATTCGAGGTGGAGAAGCAGGAGGAGGGAATACATAAACTGAGGGATATCCGTAGGTGAACAAGTCTCTGAGGGAATATGTCCAAGAGAGAATGTATCCAAGGGGGAATATGTCCGCTAGGGAGTAATCATCATCATCATGGAGGAGCAGACGCCGTGGTGCGCATGGCATCACTCACCCGCCAATTCCACCCAGAGGGATTCCTTCGTGCAACCCTATAACCAGTGACTCTTCCACTTCTAAGTATCTCTCGACATGAATTATCAACCTTCTCCAGCCATGAGTTCCTTGGAGTTCTCCTTGGTCTCCATCCCTGGTTAACTCTGAGAGATCACACTGAGGGCAGGATCAGTCTAAGGAAAACGGACCACGTGCCCATAAAACTGGAGTTGATGCAGACGTATTATGTGGGCAACAGGCCTCGACTCAGTCTCACGCGAAATAACCGAGCTCAGTGAAGTCATAATCCAGTACGCCAGACCGGAGCGACTAGAAATCTCATCGTCTGACCTACCATTGTTATATACCACACTACCAAGATAACTGAATTTTTCCAAGACTTGCACATTCTCATCACATGCTTGGACAAGGGTTTAATTAGATGGAGAGAGAGATTGTAGGTGCATCGTAGAGTATCACCAGTGGAGTATAACGTGGGCTGCTGCCAGTAAAATGGAGAGGCTTCGAGTAAATAGGTAGGTCTCTCTCTATCTCACCTTCCCTTTCTGTGTATTCTTTTATCGTAAGTGAGGTGAGTTGCAGTCACTTCTTGGGTTACGGAGTTTTATTGTACACAGTTATATTGACATGTGATTAAAGTGGGTAACGTAACGTGACGGCAAATCTAACTGCCCTGTCCTACTTCCATCTAGGATCGTTTTCTCGGGCTCTCTGCCTTTACAGCTGCTTTCCCTGGGATTATAATACGACCAGTGCATTGGTGTGTCTATATCTGGTACATATCCATAGGTATTTTCCCATGACGTCAGACAACTGGCTCAAGTTGGTTATACTGCATGTTCATGAAATATTTATATTGTCTGGCTAACAGGGTTTTGTGATGCATCGGGTGGTCCGACATTCCTGTCTCGAATTATGGCACGATATTTTCTGAAATGGACATATTCACTTACATTACATATACCGATTCCTATAGCTATATAGTTACGTAGTTACATATTGCATATTGATGCCTACATACCAGTGGCTTTGTATACTCGTGAAAATACTCAAGTAAGGGCACTCAGTTGTATCTCCAGTGACTGCTAGGATAACTTCATCATCAGCAAAGTCAGCTTTAGCAGCCCTGAAAACACCAGTTGAGGTAAGACAGTGTGCAGTGTAATATTGTGGGCTGTAAAGTATGTCTGTGAGGTTTAGCTGTGTGAGATGTAACAGTATGAAGTGCGTGTGAAGTATATAAGTGTGCAATGTGACAGTGTGTGAGCTGTGGAGACGTAACATCATGAAGTGCCTGAGGTATGGTAGTGTGTAATGTGACCGTGTGTGGAATACGGTTGTAAAAGGAACAGTCTGAATGCGCGTGAGATATCGTAGTATGTGATGTGACCGTTGTGAAGTATGCTTGTCAGAAATAACAGTCTGAACGGGTGATGTATGGTAGTACGTGACTGTCTGTGAATAACAATATTACAGGTATGTAATGAGGCAGTGAGTGTGAGATATAGTAGTGCCTGTCTTCTGCTTTGATAATGGCCTGTCAGACAAACCGTGTAAGACCTGCTGTAATTCTTTCCCAGTTAATGAAGATAAGACGTTGGGTGAGGTTTGTGAGTGTGGGTAGGGAGGGGGCGGGCACTAGATAATTATGAGAAAAGTTATGACACGGAGAAAAAGATAGAGAAAGGAAAGGAAGGGAGAGGGAGAATGAGTGACGGGACAACATTAGGGTATAAAGTAGGGGAGGTGGTGCTAGACAAACGTGTTTGGGGTGGGAGCGTATAGTGTAGGAGGCTTCAGCGCTCCTACCTCACACACAAGAATGCAAAGATTTAAGGGCCTTAGTCTCGTCAGTTTAATCAAGGCTCTCAGACACTTGTATATTATTAGTTATTCCTTTCATATGACGCACTGGCACTGGCTTTTTTGTCGTTGTACTAACAGTTAGTCGATATTAACATATCATATCGCCGTTAACAGCATGCGAAGAAGATTCATAGCCTGAAAGCCTGCAAAATGCGAAAAAAATCGCTAAACAACAAACGTTATGAAGTCTCCATGCCACCTTAAATCCGGTCACTGTTTTATTTTTTTTTTTTATGTGACCGACTCTGAGCATAGGCTTCACAGCCTGCTCCCAAAGCCCAATAGTCTTCCTACGTACCGTACACCTCTACAGGTCACCACTTCGGCGCTAACACCCACCGTCCATACTGAATACATGCTAGGGCTGTCTCATACAGGACTAGTGTATTGATATTAGAGGGGGTATTTTTACGACATGTCGGTGGGTCTTCTGGTAGATCAGTAAAGTCTGATATTTATGAAATTTAAATCCTGTGACACAATGAGGTGCTTACGAGTTCCATATGGCAGAGCTGCACACACTGTTCACTCCCTCGCTTTGATCTTTTTATTTTACCCTCTTGATGATCTATGGTCGGAAGATCTGGGACCATATTTATCAAGTCTACTAAGAGTAAGTTGTGTATAAATTTGCTTGTTTATACGCTTGTCTTCACTCACAGATACCAAATATTTTAGTCAAATCTAAGCCAATGCTAACCTGGCAAAATAAAGAAAGCAAAACAATTTGTGATAACTGTTATCTGTTATGGATTTGTTTATCGTGTAAAAAGACTAGGTTTCTATTCAGATACAACCTCTCAACATTGGAGGTGGTTTTGCAACGTGTCTGTTGCGAAATGACTGTCCTTGAACATCAAAATGTTATAAGGCCACACGTTGTGTCATGGGTGGTACATTAATATCAAAACGTTTGTAAGACCAAAACGTTGTGTCATGGGTGTTACATTAACATCACAACGTTATCAGGCCAAAACGTTGTCATGGGTGGTACATTAACATCACAACGTTGTAAGACCAAAACGTTGTCATGGGTGATATATTAACATCGATACGTTACGAGGCCAAAACGTTGTCATGGGTGACACATTAACATCAAAACGAAATCTTAGCCGTTTAGGCCTATTTTTGGGTCGAGTTCTAGGTGACATAGGAGGCTTCTTAACACCTTACTGTATAGCGATTTGCCTTGCCTAGAAAGCCTTGACATCTCCTTCCATGTAATTAATATAACTTTAATATAGACATCGTTTTCATCAGTTACATAGAAGAGGATACTGAGGTGTAATGTAAAGAATATATCGCTAAGGAAATGGAGCCATTTAATATCCAAGGAGGCTTCGTAACACCTCTATGTCAGTACTTGAAATACGTTAGTAATATAGCAGAAAACTAAGGTATTATATGCAAAATAAATCGTTAAGATGCAGTACTACAAGATCAGCTGTGCCATTTATAATCTGCCCGAAGGAACAGTGAGATACGTAACCAAATAACGTACCAAATGATGTCATCAGATTTCCTGTGTATGTCACATGACCTTTCAGTTTACAATACTGGGATGATGATGTTGATAATGATAATGATAATGATGATGATGATGATGATGATGGTAAATATGATACTATCACTGAGGATGGTAATGATAATGATGATGATGATGGTGGACGTGTTGAACATGAAGCTATCACTAGGGATGGTGATGATAATGATGTTGATGGTCATGGTTGCGATGATGATGGTGGTTGTGAACATGATGCCATCACTGGAGATGGTGACGATAATGATGGTTATGGTGAACATGATGCTATCACTGGGGATGGTGACGATAATGATGGTTATGAAGTTGTTCGGGATAATGATGATGTTGCTGCAGACGGTGATAATAATGATAAGGATTATTATGATGATGATAATGATGATGAAGAGTATAGTGATGTTCAAAATTGCAAGTATCTCTTCCGTGCAATGGGAAGACGAAGGGAGAAGAGGGGAAGGGAGGCAAAAGAAAAGATAAGGGTTGTGGTTGGGGAGGGGAGGGGAGGGTATGAGATGATGTAGTGTGAGTGAGGATAATTTGAAAGATGATGTCAGCATGACAAATGAGAGGAGTGAAGGGAGGCAACGTTGTGGAAGAAAGCGAAAATAGGAGAAAATTGCTGCAGTACGAGGGAAGAAGACTTATCCCGCTTCATTACAAACTGAATAATTCGAGTGACAGGAGATAGACACCACATTAAGAAATGTCTCCCCTGAGCCGAATGGCATCGTCTGGCGGTAGTAAATATAAGTAGTAAAAGATCGCCAGCCTTCTAAGAGATAGGGCATATGGGACCTGCATGGCTGGATATACTGATAGTTATCTTAGTTTCGTATTTTCTTCTTCCTCGTTTTTTGGATCACGTCTCGCCCTATCTTTACGTAGAGTAGGACAGGATGATGATGGTCATGATTATGATGGTGAAACTATCAACGTCTTTTCATTCTCTCAATCATTTGCCACACACTCTTTCTGTTACATTTCTTTTCCCATAGTTGCAATGCAGCCACAAGTCTAGACTACACACAGACACACACACACACACACACACACACACACACACACACACACACACACACACACACACACACCAAACACAGTATCCCAGCCAGCCCCATAAAAACCGCAGACTCTCCCATCATAACTCTTTCGTACACTATATATTTGCCAGCATCCATAATATTTTCTATGCACTCTCCGTTACCTTTATTCATGTGTTCTTAAATCTATAGACGTTAATCATAATATCCCGCACTGATAAAAACCTGTAAAATCAACCAATATCTCCACTTCCTGTATCATTTTCTGTGTGTATTCTCTCTGTCATCTCTGTCATTTTCCTTGCATGCCAAATCCTCAGGCTAAGCTTAAGCATAATGCACCTTGCTTATTAAATATCATTAACACTCATAACGGTAATCACTTGCCAACACGCACAATAATACTTCCCGTACAGACATGATATGGTTGGAGAATGAAGAAGAAGCGCTGAGTACAAGGTGCTGAGTGTAAGCAGGGTCTGGTGTGTGAGCAAAGGTGTCGTGGTGTCGCTATAAATCATCGTCACAGCACCGCCTTGACGCCCGCCACCGCCACACTGCCACCCATGACACCACCCCCTCCATAACTGATGAATAATGACACCAGGGTAGGTTCAGTAAGAAGGTTTCTTTTGCTCTGAATAAGAGTAATTGCGTGTGTGGATAACTAATATAAATCACTGCTTGGTGAATCATAATTATAACTCTGTATTGATATCTCATAAAAATAACTTCTCTTCTCCCTCCACCTTACAACTGCATTTTTTCACTCCCACCCACCCCCTCCCAGTCCCACTCCTCTTTCTGCTCCCCCTATCCCTCCCAATCCAACTCCACTTACCCCTTCGCTACCCCTCTCCCAATTTCCTCCCTTTCCCCCTCCCAACGCAACTCCTCCTGTCGCTCCCCCTCCCCCACCCAATTACACTCCTTTTCTCCCTCCCCCTCCCTCTCCCAATTCCACTCCACTTCTCCCTCCCTAAGCATGAGTTACCCGGTTGCCTTATGGTATGGGTGACAAGAGCTGCACATTTCGATAACTTTGGGAGTATGACTGTTTGTATGGATGAGTCAGAAAATAACTGTAAAGGTGACTCGGAGAAATAACCATGACATGATAACAAATCAATAATGAAGGCAAGTCTGGTTCACAGAAAAATTATGTTTCGGATGAAGATAACTGCTTTGGTGTTACAGTGACTTCAGTTGTTGAAATGCAAGAATCACTCCTGCAGTGGGGAAATAATTATTCCGACAATTGAAAACAGGTTTATACGGGAGATGTAACAGATTTGGCTCTACTTGGACGCTCTTGGACCTGCACAGGATCCAGGTAGGACCGAAACTGTCTTATTTCCTTTATAAACAACCATGCCCGATGTAGGTGGACTGTAATTCTTCCAGCTCCATGTATGGGAGATCTACCCTCAAGGACGTCATCAGTCCATAAAGTATCAAGGCATCTGATGTTCTGTACATAAATGAAGCTGCCAGGACGCCACCGCTTCTTTAGTTTGTAGGTTCATACCCTATTAACTCGACGGGGATGACAGATTTCGTCTGTATGGAATTTAGGTAAAACCTTTAATTGTAAAGTATAAAATCCGCCAAAAACAAAAAAAAGTTACTCTCAGTTTCTGCCAATTAAACCAACGTTAGATATACACAGTGGACTACCCGAACCATATCCAGGAAAGCATTTGAGTTTTGAAAAAGTTCAAATACATCAGCGTCCAAATGTGTATCGCTGTCAGTGCAGACACCTGTCACAGGGATGCAGACGAGCATCTGTCATGACACAGCGTTAGTTGCAGTGATTAAAGGTATCTCCAGGCATCTGTCTCTCATCAGCAACGTCCTTACTTGCCACGAGGAATGATAAATGTAATGATAAAAAGATAAACAAATACGGAAAGAAAAGTGAAAGAAGAAGGATAAGAAAGAAGAAATCAAATAAAGCGATAAAATACAAGAAGTTTCTGTATTTCATTTATTTAATATCCATTCCTGTGGCTGCAGCGACAATCTGTGCTGGTATTTACGACTGTGGCTCCTTCTCCTTTCCCATTCAGATTCAACACCTACAACTCGAGTGGGTCTTTTCTATTCTATTCTTCCTACCTCCTGACGTTATGATTCAGCGTAGGAGACACTTTTTACAGACTAAGTCTGCATTCGTTAAAAGTCTAAGTCTGCATTATAAAAGATTAAGTCTGTATTCGCTAGAGAGGCGTAGAGTAAGGGGAGACTTAATTGAGGTGTTAAAGTGGATGAAGGGTATAAATAAGGGAGATATTAGCAAGGTACTTAAAGTGAGCATACAGGATAGAACTAGAAATAATGGTTTCAAACTAGAAAAATTCCGTTTCAGTAAGGAAATCGGTAGAAATTGGTTTGGTAATAGAGTAGTAGACGAATGGAATAAGCTACCTAGTAAAGTAGTTGCTACCTCTTCCATTGAGAGTTTCAAGCATAGGCTAGATAAGCATATGACTAATAAGGGGTGGATATAGAAAAAAGAAAATCTTATAACCAATACTAATTCATAATTTTTCCTTTTCAGATTACACTATGATAGTCTCTATTCTCCTTTCACACTTTCATGTAAAATGTCCACGCCAGTTTTTCTATACGGCGTGGTGTTCTTTCTGACTTTTTCCTGCCGGCTTCGGCTGGAGGGTTTGGAGGGCGGGGGAGAGCCTTCTTCTTTGCTATTCTTATCTCATTCTAGTAGTTCAGTTACTCTTCTAGGAGCTGCCTAGCATGGGCCAACCGGCCTACTGCAGTTACCCTCTCTTCTTATGTTCTTATGAAGGTGTTAGATGCAGTCTGTATAAATCCCTTCACGCCGAGGACGTCTGTAAATTTATCCTTACCATCTCAGGTGATACTACAGTATTCAAGTTGGGAAAGACGTCTAGGAGTATAGGAATTAATAAAGGCTGTATCTAACTTTTTAGATTTGATCAGTATTCCCTAAGTTGAATATGACCGTCACGGCAAAGCAAGAATGAAAGGAAAACACGTGATGTGGTAGAGAGCTCCATTCATCACGATGTCATATACCCTCTCCGTGTCACGAAGATTTCATTCAGTTATGGATAGACTTACCGACCTGGAAGTGAGACGTACAACCATTATGAATTCTTTATCCGGTTTTATTTTACTATGAAAAAAAAAAAAAATGTCGGGTAGCAGCAAGAATATGCCATAAAGAGACGTCCTTGGACTGAAAGGGTTAGCAGCACAGCCACATTCCAACTGCATCTCTTTTTTCTTGATCTCTCACTTCACCTGACTCCCTCCACTTCTCCAGCTTCCATTCACCACCTCCATCATCATCATCATCATCATCATCATCACTCTCTCGTCCGCTCACGCCTCAGTGTACCCTCACATTCATTCAAGCACGCTCAGATTTGCACTAACTTACATTCTTACACAGCTCTGCCCTCTTCTTTGTCGCCGTTATTGATCCCTATCTCTTCTCCTTTCTCTTTTTGTGTTTATATATATATATATATATATATATATATATATATATATATATATATATATATATGCAAACTAACCACAGGAGAAATGAAAGGAGCGACAGTGAGTACTTTCGTATATACATCTTCAGACAGAGTGAGACAGAAACGTAAAGGGTAGAGGTCTTTTATGCACACCCGTAGCAGGTAGTGGCACACAGAACAATGGATGACCTGAATCTTTACCTGCGGCTTAACTTAGGGTCACCTGCAGCAGGGAGTGGAACACAACAAAGGATGACCTGAATCTAAAAATGCACGTGACAAAGGAGGAGGGAGTAGGAGGGGAGGAAAGGGGAGTGGGAGGGAGGGGGAAGGGGAGAGATGGCAGGGAGAAGGGGATAAATACTGCTGCTTAACTTAAGACCTAGAGGATTAATGCTTGGTGTGTCCCACACAGGTGTGACTACACTACCAGGAGATGACAGGGAACAATCACGTGTTAGTCTGGGGGATACTGCTTTAAAATTAATTCAGTTAACAATTTATCACACTTAAAATGACCATAGCTCATGTTTACATTCTTTTCATATGTGCCAGAAATTAGACAAGATTCTATTACATTTCTTTCATCTAAGCTTTTTGATCTTGCTAGAATCTTGGAGCCTGTCCAGTCAATATGGTGATCACTTGATGCTTTGTGATGAAATAAACCAGAACATTCAAAGAACCCTTGTCCTCCCCTTCCATGAAAATTTTCTTGATGTTCACATACTGAGGAAACTCAATGTACAAGTAGTATTCAAATATGAGAACACCATCAAAAAAACCCTCATCAAGAACAGCCCTTTCAGTAATTCAGGCGTTGTTTACAAAATCCCGTGTAAAAGCTGTAACAAATTTTACATAGGACAATCTGGAAAAGATTTAGAAACTAGAATCTCACAACATAAATACAGTGTACGGACAGCCCAACAGAGTAGTGGTTTATTTCAGCACAAAGCATCCAGTGATCACCATATTGACTGGACAGGCTCCAAGATTCTAGCAAGATCAAAAAGCTTAGATGAAAGAAATGTAATAGAATAGCTATGGTCATTTTAAGTGTGATAAATTGTTAACTGAATTGATTTTAAAGCAGTATCCCCCAGACTAACACGTGATTGTTCCCTGTCATCTCCTGGTGGTGTAGTCACACCTGTGTGGGACACACCAAGCATTAATCCTCTAGGTCTTAAGTTAAGCAGCAGTATTTATCCCCTCCTCCCTCCCCCCTCTTCCCTTCCCCCTCCCTCCCACTCCCCTTTCCTCCCCTCCTACTCCCTCCTCCTTTGTCACGTGCATTTTTAGATTCAGGTCATCCTTTGTTGTGTTCCACTCCCTGCTGCAGGTGACCCTAAGTTAAGCCGCAGGTTAAAATTCAGGTCATCCATTGTTCTGTGTGCCACTACCTGCTGCGGGTGTGCATAAAAGACCTCTACCCTTTACGTTTCTGTCTCACTCTGTCTGAAGATGTAATATACGAAAGTACTCACTGTCGCTCCTTTCATTTCTCCTGTGGTTAGTTTGCATACATATCTTCACGGTGAAGTGAAGTCTCTGCAAATATATATATATATATATATATATATATATATATATGTATATATATATATATATATATATATATATGTATGTATGTATAATCAGCCATTGCAAGTCCATACCTGAACGAAGGGCTCCCCAACCTTCTCCACGAATTCCTTGACTGAGCCAATTTCTGCCGGGTTTTACTTGCGAACTTCCTTATTTCAGCTCTCCACCTCCTGCCTGGCCTTTTTCTGCTACGCATGCAGTCTTTTGGAGTCCAGTCAGTCAGCCTCTTGCTTCGTTGGTTTCTCTGATTCTTGCTACATGTCCTGCCTACCTCCATTTCTACTCTTTTAAAACTTTCATAATGTCTTTGATTTTCCTCTCCTCTCTCACCCAAGTTGATGTTTTCCAGCCTCAAAGATATTCCCATCACTGATATTTCCACTGTTCATGGAGAAAGGATTAGTTGATTTTCTATTTAGTTTACCAGTTTCCAGGTCTCACAATCGTATGTCATAGTTGAGATTATGCATTCGCTTTATAGATTTCGTTTCATACAAACTGGCAAGATATTTTCATGATATGTCTGTGTTTACCGATAGCTTTCCCTCTGACCGTATTTTTTTTTTTTTTTTTTTTTTAATTTCGTTAACATGGTCTTTAATGGCTGGATGAATCTCACCTGTCTGGTAGTGTCCCCCCTTTTACCCCTTGGGGAATAACCTGCTTACAATCCACCCCACCTCATCTCACCTCTACCCCACCCTCCCACACACGCATAAAAAGGAGCCTTTGTATTGTCAACATGTCAATCCTTCTCTCTATCCTGACCACTGAAGATGGTGGCAGTGTCCACCGAGACTGTTTGGCAAATATATTCTTCGTCTACAAGTGTGGGGTTTATTTACAATGATGGTCTTTAGTTAGTTTTAATATTTGCCCCAAGTAATTGTACTCCTCAACCACTCAAGAATTGCTTTGGTTATTTTGATGACGCTTTTTGTGTCTTTGGATAAAACGTTCCTGTAATTTTACTCTGCTTCATCTTCAGCCATGCATTGAGACTTTCTCTTTTATGGTCATTTCTTGTAATGCCATTGCTGTTTCTGAGATCAGGACTATGTCCTCTGCAAATCATAAATGGTATGAGTATTCTCCTTCTATTTTTACTCCTCTGTTCTCCCTCTGTAGTGATGAATGCTGTAATTAAATCTTTGTGAAAATGAATCTCCCTGGCGCATGCCTTTCTCCGTCATAATTTTTCTTGAGTCTTTATGTTACATAGATGTAGCAGTTCCCTCTTTGTATGTATTTTCGAGTAGTTTTACAATGTCCCCATTTACTCCTTTTTCCCACAGTAAATTCATGAGTGCTACGGTACGTGCTCCACTGGTCTGAAAGCCTCTTCGTAATTGACCAAACCTAAGCATGTGGCGTTTTATATTCTGTAGTAATATATATATATATATATATATATATATATATATATATATATATATATCTGTGTTAGTCTTCCTTGGTGTTACCAGAAGTAAATTAGGGCCACTACGGAATGCTGCAACCCTCGCCTTTATTATGGCCATAAATTTTAAGCCAGGGCGTGGTGGTGGCCACATGATTATAAACAGGTGTCACTACGCCACTCTTGCATATCTAATTATGGTTCAAATATTTAAGCAAAATAATGTACAGGTCTCTAACCGTGTTCACCGTGAAAATATACTGGGGGCGTAGGGAATGTTACCTTGTTATTTCGATTACTATATTTTCTATTTTTCTTGCTGTGTCTGGGCGAACTTTTTTGTAGTTTGATAGAGTTCCTTGGTAGCGAAGAGATCGATGAAAAATTATTGTACTCCAGTAGTTCGAAGAATAAATCCTGAGTTGAATAATATCGTACCTATCAGGGAAAAAGGAATGTGTGTGTGTGTGTGTGTGTGTGTGTGTGTGTGTGTGTGTGAGTGTGTGTGTGTGTGTGCTATTAAAGGAGTGCTCAGACGGGTAACTATGCTAAACACGATACTTTCTCCCTCATACCTCTTCTAGTGCATCTCCCAGAGTGAAATTCCCAAACGTTTTTACATTTTCTACCCTATTTATACTAGGCATCACACCTTCTAAAATCCAGTGCAATTCCATATTTTACACCCTGCCACATCACCTTCCACGTATCCATAAGCACACCACACATAATCATTTCACTTCATATTTTACCTATTCACGGCACCCTACACAAATCATAACCCATTCCATCCCATACCCTCATCTCCCTACACCTTACACCACTTGATCCATCCCTCTCCCTTCACCACATACATCACCACAGCACCCCTACCTCTCATTCGATATCACACCCTAGGCAACTCTGTATCAACCATCACCCACACCTCATGACTAAGCCAGCGCACTTATCTCACCTTACTACCATACCGTACTCATTACACCAACCCTACCCTCACCCATCCCCACACACTTCCATTGCTTTCCCCCACACTTCACACTTTCAGACCAAAATTCCCACCCACAACTTTTCACTCACCCACATCATTCACCCGTTTCACCACACAATCAAAGCTCCCATTCACACATTTCCACCCTCACCCAGACCTCTCATCCACCCACCACCCACACCTCACACTATCAGACCAAACTTTCTACGTACAACTATCTATCAACAGTCACTTCTAACCCATACCTATCACTTGACAACCAAGCTTCCTAACCTCATCCCACCTCCCATGCACAACCACATATTACCCTATTCATCCGAGGTATCGATTTCTATCTCCCAGCGTCCGTTTAACATCTCCAACCCATAACTTAACAAACACACTTACGTTTCACTCCCACCCCATCCTACATCTCTCACAACCCCACGTCCACACCTTACCACCTCCCAAACACTACCGCATATCACCGTGTCTATCCAAGGTATTAATTTGCATCTGCCTGGATCTCTTTAGGACATCCCACACACAGCGTTCCAACCACTCCCACACTTCCCACTTCACCTCACCCAAGCCCACTCACACTCCATCCACACCAGCACCTCACCACCTCCCAGACACGACCACATATCACCCTGTTCACGCAAGGTATCAATCTTCATCTGTCTGTGTCTGTGTAACACGTCCCCTCGGCTCTGTCTTATCACCTCTCTCCCTCACTTCCTCCTGCTATCTGTCCACCAACGCCACTCTCAGATAACACTCGACGGCCTTAGTCCTCCTCCGCTGTTTGCGTCAGAAAGAATGGAAATGACTTCGTGGTGTGGTGTGGTAGTGTTTGGTGTGATAGTGTGTGATGGTGGTGTCTGGTAGTGTTGTATAGTAGTGTGTGGCGTGATAATGATTGGGGTGGTAGTGTGTTATGTGGCAGTGGGTGGTTTGATAGTGAGTGGTGTAATAATAGGTGATGTGGTAATGAGTGGTGAGGTAGTGAGCGGTGTGGTAGTAAATGGTGTGGTAGTGGGTTGTGTGGTAGTGTGTGATGTGGTGATGAGTTGTTTGGCAGTGTGTGATGTAGTAATGAGTGATGTAATAGTGTGTGATGTGGCGAGTGATGTGGTCGCGTTGTTGTAGTATTGTGCCGTGTGCTAGTGAATGGTGTGGACGTGTGTGATATGGTAGTGAGAAACAAGGTGATGTTTGGTGTGGTATTGTGTGATGTGATAGTGAGTGGTATGGTAGTGTGCGATGATGTGGTAATGAGTGATGTGGCAGAGTTGTCTGTTAGGTGAGGTATTGTGTGGAATAATAGTGAGTAGTGTGGTGCAGTTTGATGTGGAAGTGAGTGGTGTGGTATTGTGTGTTATGGTAGTGAGTGTATAGTGTGGTAGTATGTGATGACGTAGTGAGTGGTGTGGTAGCGAATGGCGTGGAAGAATGATGTGGTAGTGAATAGCATGTGTGATCTGGGAGTGATTGGTATGGTAGTGTTTGGTGTGACAGTGTGTGGTGTGGTAGTGTTTGGTGTGACAGTGTGTGGTGTGGTAGTGAATGGGGTGTCAGTGTGGTGTGCTAATGTAAGGTATGGCAGTGTAGTGTGTGGTGTGACATGACTCTGTATTCTAAGTGCCACAGAAATCTTCCTATACATACATACTGGTGTGTGTTTGTGTGTGTGTATATATATATATATATATATATATATATATATATATATATATATATATATATATATATATATATATATATATATATATATATTGTATGCTTCTACTTTTGGGAAACATCTTTAATATAATACAGTTTACTGAGAACATTTTCTAAAATTACCTAGATTCCGTAGTATAAGAGGTCCATCCAAACGAATATAAACAAACACAGCGGTGCCACGTTGCTCGAAACTTGAAGCCTGGCTGTAAATGCACATAGGGGTGGTGTGGGGGAGAGGCTATATTAAAGGTAGCAAAGTCTTTTCACCGTTCCTACTTTCCTCTTTATAAACTTTGGGAAGGAGTCTAGTGAATCCGCAGCAAATGACATTGATGACTATGACCTGTGGTCAAATATTCATCAGTGTCAGTTGTTGTGGATGCATGATCCTGATTGTCAAACTGTATAGAGAGAGAGAAACAGGAGAGACACCAGCGGTTTTGTCGCCGACTTTATATGTGCCTCATGAGGTAGGAATCACTAAAGAGCGTTACTTGACAGTGATCCATTACTCGTAGCTTAATGGACACAGAGTACCGTACTGTGGGGATAATCAATCATCGTATGACAGGAATACATAGCACTCTTCTTCTACCTAATCTACCTTCCTGACTTTTTTTTTTTTTTTCATATTTTGCAACCACCCAACGCTTTTTTTTTTTTTTTTTTCTTAGCTAAAGGAAAGTTTCCTTAAGTTAATGCCTTCACTCCGAGGAATTATATTCTGTTTTCTTCCTGCTGTCTCTAGGCGATTTTATTCGGTTTAGGAATGGTCTCTAAATGTGAACGTGTTAATGAAGACTGTATCTTACCTCCTCCGGTTCGACAAATCTCTCATCTGCTGAATGGAATCATCCTGAGTTGGCAAGAATGAACTTTAACAAATAGTTACCGGACTGAAGGAGCTACAGCAACGAACATCTTGGGATAAAGATAACCCTGCCCAAAGGTATCATGACTGAATAATGAACTTGTAATTAACTCCCTACATTCCAGTTAAGTATTTTGTTGTTTATTCTCGGTATCACTAAACGATTTCATCATATCTTGGGATAGACTTCTCGCACAGGAGTTAGTGGATACATCCTCCATTAACTCTATAGCTACTACTGTATAATTCCATTCTGAGCCGAACAAAACCGTATGGTGACAGCCACATTAAAATGAAAAAAATAGTCGCGATACTAAAGGAGTTACAGAGTTGAATGGTGAAGGATGAATAATTTTTCCTTCCTCTTGGGAGAGTATAAGCCGGTTTTAAAACGAATATGTTAGAAATTGCATAAGAACTCATAACCTACGTATTAAATCAGACTCTCACCAGGACGATGTAATATCCAGATTTATTTATATGCAGTACCAACAGCACGGCAATGTGATCCCCAACCTCTGCTCAACATCGACCAGTTATTCATTGTGATAGATTTGTCAGTTAACGCATTGCTATGACGGCAATAGCTATTAGCTGGTGCAGATGAAAGAAAAAAAAAATGCTGCTGCATTACAGTAAGTCAGAGAGTAAAAAAAGGAAGGCTTAAGATTGATGCCTATCGACTACAGTACATGAGGGCAGGGTAGACAATAGATTTATTTTAAAGCCACAGCCTTCCCCTTGAATACGACACGTAACAATTGAATTAAAATTCAGGTGCCAAATTACGCTGCTGGGTGAATGGAAACAGGGAAAACAAATTTTGATTAACCCGGATACCAAGCTCACGTTTTTCTAGTTGTGAACTGAATGTAGTAAACAGGATACTAGTGGTAAGTATTACATTATAGTCTCCCCGTCATAGAGGCAAGAGGTTCACAATCAATTTGCGTTTATATAAACAGCACTCGTATCACGATGATAGATCCAGTACATAGCAACCATATATTCACACTGTACAGTTTATTAAAGTACCAGGTAGCTCTACTGTAACTAGCCGTATGAAATTCACTGCAAGACAGGACCTTCCCCTCGGTGGGAGAATATTATCGAGAATGAATCCTTCCTCATGCTGGCGAAGTACGAAGGAGGCGCGGGTTTGTGGAGTGAGTTAATCATCAATCCATCTCTCTAACTAATTGCTAGACGCCTTTATCCAGCAAAGGGTGGCCACAAACAAATCGCCTCCATGTCGCTTTGTCCTCTACCACATGGCTACCCTCGCTCTAGCTCACACCCCCTCCCTCATTTATCTCTCAGCTCCATCCCTCCATCTCATCCTCGGTCTCCCCCTCCTCCTCCACTCAAGTTACAGTCCAGTAAAACAATGCATCGTGTTGATAAAACTGACCAGGAGTAACAGAATAATCATTGAGAAATATTCATCCACAGAGGAAGGAGCATATGAGTAATTGAAGGTACTCCTGTTTGGACTACTCCCAAGGGATACAGCTTCAGCCAATAGACAGACAGATATATACATATAAAAAGGGGTAGATATAGATACAGGAAAAACACACAGATAGATAGAGGAATATGGATGGATGGATTGGTAGATAAATACATCTATAAATAGACAAATAAATTGATAAATAAATTTGTAGCCTGACAGACTGCCATACTAATTATTAGAGAGATAAAATGATAAACAGAAAGCTGTATAGACTAATAGACTGACATACTGATTATTTTTCAGACAGATAGATAAATAGATTGATTGGTGTTCACGACTGTGAAAAAAAAGCACAAAATGATAACTACTGAGGTCTGTGTCCTGTGGAAGGGACACACACACACACACACACACACACACACACACACACACATATAAAAATCCATGCCTCCCCCTTCACCTAACCTTGTTCACAAAAGAACTCGAAGGCTGCAGGTAACATTAATATCTTTCCTAAATCATACTCCCCATTCAGGAAGGTCTCAGCCTCCACCACATCCCACACCCTGAGAACGTTGTACCTGCTAACCAAGCAGCCTCATGTGCCTAGAAAATCCCTGAGGCAGACCTATTTCTGTAAATTGCCTTGAGTTTAGGTTGTTTATAAGAATGTGCGTTTATCTTTTCACCCTCTCCCGCACTGGCACAAATAAGAATGTGCGTTTATCTTTTCACCCTCTCCCGCACTGGCACAAACACTTCACAGCCAAGTAGGAGTGAGTATGTACGTGAGGCAGTACATAGATTTATATACAGGCGTACACAGGAGGTACAGATAACAGACGCAATAGCCCATAACGAGGATATCTGTTGGGGTAAAGGGGAAGCTCATTCTACTGTAGGTCTAACCAACGTATAAGAGAAATTGATGGAAAAGAGGAAGTACAACCAGACTAAATCGTCATCTGGTGTAAAGACTTGATTTTGCGTCACAATGGGCCTGGATCTTTTATAGCTAGGACATCCTCTGGTAGCGCTACAACTACGAGAGCAACTCTTACCCCTGTGGCTCATTTATGTTTTTCTAGATATTTGTTTATTTGTACGTAGTACAAGGCGGGGTTTTGACCAGGGATTTGACCCTCACTGTGATGACCTGTTGTTTTATTCATGGTCGGGAACTTCTCTTTTTTTTTTTTTTTGAGCTGAGGGTGTTGCATACAGCCATCATTAACCCTTTCAGTACGTATCTTCTTCCCGTCTTTCACCCTTTTCTTTCCTCAGCCTCCTTTCCTCTTTCCCATAAACTTTCCCATCCCAACCAACGTCATATTTTCCGTCTCCCGACAAGCACTTAAGTGGGTGATGAGACCTCAAGTGGTACTTGAGGCAGGGCAGGGAACGAGGGCTGAGTGGGAAGAATTAATGAGACTAGCATATAATGAGATAAAGAACAGAAGACGAACGGAGAAAAAGACAAACAGAGAAAAAGCTTAGAGATGCATTATAGCGAACACTGGAGGGCCGATAGCACCTCTTCCATAGCGATTTAATTAGCATAGTATGCCATAATGCTATCTTCCAAGTGGATGAAGTGGATAAAGGAAATTGATAGTAAGTTAAGACAAACAGACAAGAAGGCTTAGGACCTTTTACATGGGATAGGCCTCTTAACGTTTCTTCCATGCCGATTTATTCTATATATCACATCTTATCACATATGACATCGAGTTGGTTTTCATAAGATTCATAGAAAAGGAGACTGAGGTGTCTTATGCAAAATAAGTAGCTCAGGAAAAGGCACTGCGATATGTCTAAAGCTACTGAAAATATGACCCAAAGACTAACAAAGGAGGAAGAGTGTAAGATTACTGCCTGTTTACCGAGCGAAGGTAATTAAGGCAGACAGGTAATGATTACTGAGTCCTGGTTATCCCGAAAACACGACGTGCAACAGGCGATTTAACAAGAGGAACCAGGTAGCAGTATTGCACAGACAGTTGCAGCTCATTCCACGCCTTAATTTAGAAGTGGGCAAGGCACGCCCTTGTTCTAGGCGGATGATGACGGTGATGATGATGATGATGATGATGAACAAGAAGTTCGATCCAAATATATTGCCTGGCAACGGTCAGAGAAACCGTATTTAGAGAGAACTATGACATTGATACATAAACCTCTATTGGGCTAACTATGCCATTATACAGTTTTGCTGTGAGTCTCTATGTTTCATACAGTCTTCCGTTGGGGAGTGGAGCTGCACAGATTTTCAGTGCCTGTTCCGCTTATTTATATTTTCTACTTTTATCATTCTTTTCCCAAAACTTCTGACAGTTTTATTAAGTTTGGGTGAGACTTACTGAACTGAAGTAGTAAAATACAAGCTTCACTGAACAAATAATAACAAGGGATCTTCTCCTTGTTAAAAAAAAAAAAAATGTCTGAGATGACAAAACACATCACAGTGAAGGACTTACTAATCTCTAACCCCAGTATAGGGGACACGGTGGCTCAGTGGCAGAGCATCAAGCTCGTAATCGGGGGATTGCTAGTTCGAGTCTCGCCCGGGAATGCCGTGCCGGGAGTGGTAGCGCGCTCCTGTAACCTAGCGGGGCTATATGATCCAATACAGGATCTAGCTCGGAGGAACGCCATTTCCCCCATTTAACTCTATGAATAGTATATTACTCAGCTTGGCTGAAGAGGGAACATGTAAACAGATGAACTGATGTGCTCATAAGTGTGTGTGCGTGTGTGTGTGTGTGTGTGTGTGTGTGTGTATGTGTGTGTGTGTGACAAATGAATGTGGGTATGTGTATAGCCTACGTGTATAGACCATGATATACACTGTACATGTTTGTGTGTGTGTGTGTGTGTGTGTGTGTGTGTGTGTGAGTGTGTGTGTGTGTGTGTGTATGTGTGTGTGTGTGTGTGTGTGTGTGTGTGTGTGTGTGTGTGTGTGTGTGTGTGTGTGTGTGTGTGTGTGTGAACCGCAACAATACAACATTTAAGAAAAAGACAGACGTACAGAGAAGGGAGCGGATGAGGGAGAACCAAACGACAAATGAGGTCTGTGGACGAGTGGTTGGGAGGTGAATCTGATGTAAAGAAAGAGAGATGTGTCCAGTAAAAAGTACACAGAAAAAGATCCATAACAGGCAGGTGAATCTATTCGTCTAATCTGTGTATTCTCTCTCTCTCTCTCTCTCTCTCTCTCTCACACACACACACACACACACACACACACACACACACACACACACACACACAAATACCAGACATTTGAATGCGCAGGTGAAAAAAAGGAAGAAAAAAGAAAGAAGAGAAAAGCACTCAAGTGAAACGCCAATTAAGGTGGGAGTGTGTGTGTGTGTGTGTGTGTGTGTGTGTGTGTGTGTGTGTGTGTGTGTGTGTGACGGGAGAAGAATGGCTGAGGAAATATTTACTCTGCAGTAGCGCCAAATTCATGTAGTACCGCTTTGGAGTTTATGAGGGAGGGCGGCGTGCCTTGGGAGGAGAGAGGGTGTTGATAGTTTGGTACAGGAGTACCAGGAGGTGAATGAGTCAAGGCTTCTGCTCACATGATTCTGCGTCAAGCATCGGACACAGAAGTGTGGAAAAAATGGTGATTGTTTTTGGGTGTGTGTTTTAGGTGATACGGGAAGTCTTGCAGTACTGCATCTTCAGTGAATTACTTTGCATTTTACACGTTAGCATTCGCTTATATGGACATAGTTTGCGCTGGAAGCATAGATGATACTGAGGTGTAATGCACCAAAGATAACGGTAATGGAGAGATGTTACAAATTCTCAATGCCATCTCATAATAAGGGCTCTGACACGACGTCGGCTAACAGAAAAAAAATGTAAAGTTGGAGACTGGCATCATCCGTAGGCTATCCCTTACATTATGCTACGTGGAAACACATATTCAGGTAACAGCACGAACTAGAAAGCACTCAGAGAGCGCATACTTCCGCCAATGCCGGACCCGGATTGCTATACGCCCAAAATTTAATAATTTCTTTCATGACCCATACCCCACCCTTCCACAAAATTTCATTAAAATTCATTGAGAACTCATATTTTGCGAGATACATGTAATCAGGATCCGGATCGGCCCCCAAATTTTATCAAATCTTTTTTGGCTCATGGCCAACTCATCCAAAATTTTCATTGACATTCATAGAGAACTTTTGTAGATAACTTGTGGACAAACAAACAAACAGACAAACATAGTTGAAAATCGGAGAATGCACCCATACCACCCATACTGGTTTCCAAAATTGGTCTGAGAGAAAGAGAGAGAGAGAGAGAGAGAGAGAGAGAGATGGACCCGGTTTTTCTCATATTTTTACCCCAATAAACAAACTTCCTGTCTCCTCTTTCTTTCTTTTCCCTTCCACGCCTACCCCTCCCCTCTCTCTCTCTCTCTCTCTCTCTCTCTTTACTTTCTCTTTTCCTTCCTCCTCCTCTTCCAATCTCTGCCTGTCTCTTCCCTACTCTTCCTTCGTTCCCTCCTTCCTTCAGCTCTACCCCTTCTCTCTCTCATTCTGTCCTTGTCACTCTGTCCGCCACCCTGTGCCCAGTCTTTAATTCACTTCCTGCTCAAATGTCCACAGTTTTCGTTTCTTCATCATTCTAATTCCCTTTCTCCCCTTTTTCTTTCTCCTTCTCCTTTTCCCCTTTCTCCTTGTTTTCATTCTCTCCCTTCTACTTCTTATTCTCCTTTTCTCCCTCCTGCTTCTTCTTCTCCTTCTCTCCTTCTTCTTCTTCTCCATGTCATCTTCTTCTTCCTTCTACTCCTCCTTCCTCCACTCCTGTACCTCTTCTTCCTGCATTTCTCCTTCTCTCCTTCCTTCTTCTCCTACAATCCTATCTTTTCTTCCCTCATCCTTCTTCTTCTTCCCTTTCCTTCATCCCTCACTTTTTCTCCCTCCTTCTTCCTCTATTTTCTTGTCTTCGTTTTTTCTCTTCCCAGTTCTTTCTTTCTCATCTTCATCCCTCTCATTCTCCCACCCGTTTTTTTCCCTCCTCCTCTTCTTCCCTCCCTACCTCTCCATGTTCCACCCCTCTTTCCCCTTTCATCTTTTTGTCTTTCTTTGTCCTTCCTATACTTCTTTCCTCTTTTTCCTTCTCATCTTTTTTCTTTCCTTTCCCCATTCTTTTTATTTTTCTCCACTGCACTACCCTCCTTCTATCTCTTTCTAATTCTCCTTCCTTTCTTACTTCCTCTGTCATTTCCTTGTCCTCGCCTTTTCTAACATCCAACCTTATTCTTTCCTCTTCAGAGTTTCCCTCTTCCACTCTCCTTCTACCCCTTCTTTCTTCCTCTCCTATCCTTTCTTTTTCTCTTGCTCCCTTTGACTTCATCTCCCTCTCCTTCTCTCCTCTCCTCTCTTTCCCTCTTCCTGTCGTTCCTTATTCCTTCCTCGCCCATTGATTTCCTTCTCCCCACTCCCTACCTCCTCTTTTTACTTGCTTCCTCCTCTCTCCTTCCTTCTTCCTCCCTCCTTCCTTTATCATTCTCCTCTTCCCTCTTACCTTCTGGGCGTGTGTCGGTAGTGTCTAAGGGCAGGGCGTCTGAGAACTCATATCCACTGCTTTACAATTCGTTCCAACCTGCGTATTTGAGGTCCCTTAACTATATTCCCCCCCCCCCTCTCTCTCTCTCTCTCCTAATTTCCCTAGCCTCAGGATAATAATGGGAGATATTTTAAGGATATATTGATATAGGTAAGACACGGATAGACGAGAAGGGAGGATGAGGATAAAAGGGGAAGGGGAGAAAAGTGAAGCAAACCCGGGGGATGAAAGTTAGGAGTTTAGGGGCCTGGGTAGGGTGAAAAAGAAAGGAATGGAGGAATGGAAAGACGGGCAGGATGATCGTAGGAATTCTTGTTGGGTAGGATGGACGGCAGGGTGACCGAAGGACAGAACACAGGAAGACAAGTCCATGGATAGAAAACTGGAAGATTGTAGGGTTCTTATATGATAGGAAATAGGATGGAATCACAGTAGGACAGAGCTAAAGGAAAGACGAAGGTAAAAGCAAGGACTGGATGCGCTGGACACAGGAATGGGCAAAATTTCGCCAACAATCCTCTGCCTACATTGTGTCCTGCGATCTGTGTTTCTCATTTCCCCTTAAGCGACAGAGATTATCCATCTTCCTCTGACTTTTCTCTTGTGAACATCATACTGCAATCACATAAAAGCAGTGTGTGCAACACCTGTCAAAGTTGGCAGAGAATTGTCCGCATTTTACTTATGATTGTACATAGTTACACAGCCAACACAAACTCAACGGTCTTTCCCACGTGATCCATCCTTTATTTCACTAGAGAGACTTTTCCTTTTATTTAAGAATTAGACATCAAAACTGATTGTTGAGAAAGGAGGGTGTGTGTGGGGGGGGGGGGAAGCAAGGCGAGAGTAGAGCAAATAACAAAATAAGATTAAGGAAGGATAGAAGGAAGGAAAGAAAATTCTTCAAAGCACCTTTATGCACGATTTTAAAGATGAATGTTAAAACTTCAAGTGAAATTTAGAGATGAATCACAGAAAGAGAAGGTGGCAAAGAGTAACCTAGGAATGAAGGAAAAAAGGACTGCAGATATCACAGTGCACCTTAACATTAACGATTTGAAAGCTAAATATTGACCTTCAAACACATTCTTGAGCTGAATCAAAGGTAGAGAGAAGAAATAAAGCAAGACAAGATTGGAGTAGTGGGACAAAGTACGATCTGAATGGAAGGAAAGAACAGCAAATATCTCGCTTTATCATTTCAACAATGACCAAAAAATGTTAAGCCTGAGGTGGAATTTACGGATGAATCTCTACGACCTGAAAGACAGGCGAGGATTAAGTTGAAAGAAATGGGGGCAAGGTGGCGGTTCGACCCAAGTTTGTGGTGAGAAGTTGAGTTAGAAAAAAGGTGGGGCATCGAATGGAGGTGTGTGTGTGTGTGTGTGTGTGTGTGTGTGTGTGTGTGTGTGTGTGTGTTTTGATAAAAAGCAGGGGGAAGTGGGGAGAGTATGAAGTTGGGAGTGGGGCTGAGGTAGAAATGAGAGTGAGGTTGTGTTGCGAGTGGAGCATGTATAGGGGTGGGAGGCTGGGTGAGACAGGAGCGAAAACACAATATGAAAGTATGGACGAGGGAGAGGAAGAATGGAAGTGGGTGTTTACTGGTAGGAATGAGGGTGGGAGTATGTGTGAAAATAGTAGGGACAAATGCTTGTGGACCCTTCGGGCCCCTCGCACTTGCTCCTGCAGAGGGCTCTCGCGTTTATGTGTTGTTCTAGTGTAACGTTGTCACTTGGATTTTTTGCAGCTAAGCAACTGATCGTGTGAATTGCAGCTTCGGGAATGGAACCCAAGTTGTCCGAACGCAAGTCCGAAATACTTTAGTTGTACCTCTGGGCAAAACATTTTACGGAGATCCTATGCTGGGCACCGGGAGCGGCGTTTTTTTGGTAAAAATGTGATCGCACATTGAATATAGTAAAAGTTTTTCAATCGTGATGGGACCAAGTTTTTTCACATCAGTGATTTTTTTGCAATTTCTGTGCCAATTTTGGTGCGATTTTAATGTGTAGTTTCGGCTGCCCAAAACATACACACACACACACACACACACACACACACACACACACACACACACACACACACACACACTCTAAGGCATCTGAATATCCTAAAATATTAGTGAAAAACATTTTTCCTCCGAGCAATTGTTGTGAGTTCTCAGGGCTTTCCGGCTTTTGACTCCATTTCCTTCCCACCTGCCTTCCTTCCTTTCCTTCTTCCCTGCTTTCTTTCCTCTTTTCCTCCGTCTTTCCTTTGCTTCTTCTTTCTTTTCTTCCTTCTCTCCTATGTTCCCTCTCCAACTCTTTTCCCTCTCCCATTCACTCTTACCTTTCGTCCTTCTCTTCCCCATTCCCTCATTTCCTGGCTCCCTATTTGCCTCCTTCATTCTTGCTTCCATACTCCTTACATTCTTACCCTCCTTCCTTCGTACTTCCTCCTGCCTTCCTTCTCTCACAGAATTCCTATGTGTGTGTGTGTGTGTGTGTGTGTGTGTGTGTGTGTGTGTGTGTGTGTTTGTGTGTGTATGTGTGTGTGTGTGTGTGTGTGTGTGTGTGTGTGTGTGTGTGTGTGTGTGTGTGTGTGCGTGTGTGTGTGTGTGTGTTCTGATTGGTTTTGTTGCTTTGTCTCCACCTCTCTTCCTTCATTTCCTTCCTTCCTCCCTTCCTTCATTTCTTCCTCTCCACAGCATTCCTAGTCACTTCCTCTCACATGCCTTAGCTCGTTCCCTCTTGTTAGTGTCTATGCTCAGTTTTGTATTATTTTCTTATCTTTGTTTATCTCTCCTTTTCTCTTCCCTACCGCTCTCTAGTCACTTCCTGTCATAAAGATCGTTCCCTCCTTGAGTGTGTGTGTGTGTGTGTGTGTGTGTGTGTGTGTGTGTGTGTGTTTGTGTGTTTTCTCGGGTGTAAGTGTGTTTTCTTCTTTACTGTGCTGTTTTTGCCTCAATTTCATGATTTTCCTCCATTGATCCATGCCCTTGTCTATACATTCTTCCTTCTTTTCTTCTCTGCATTTCCTTGCAAGTTTACAAGCTATGAATCTTTTGTAACGTGTGTGTGTATGTGTGTGTGTGTGTGTGTGTGTGTGTGTGGAGGAGTGTATGATGAGGGTCTGACACATCATTTTTAACTTGCTAGGCGAACTTGCTAATCGTGGGAATGGCTATTAATTTTGACAGGTAATTTTAAAGATGCTAGTGATAAGCTGTACAGGTAGCAATGAAGTGGAGCCACGATGCATGGGTCTTGAGTGGTGAATTAATGGGTGTGTGGCTCATATCACTGGACATTGTGTTGATTGATTTTTTCCAACATCATACCTTTCCCTGACTCTCTGCACTTTATCTCAACCCACCTGCTGGGGGGTCAGTAGTCGGAATGATGATGAGAATAATAATGATGATATTGAATTATTTCTTATCTTATTTTTTCAGTTTTTTTTTTTTTCAACTATTCACTGTTTTCTTCTGTTTCTACTTCTAGTCTCACTCCCTTGTCTCCATTTCCTTCCAAAAAATGTCCAACTTCACCTTTCCTATATGAATCTGTTCACTCAGTATTATTGCCTTGAGATTCATTGGCAATCATTCATAAATATGCTCTTTTCAATTCTTTGTTTATAATTTCTTGTTTTCACTTCTTGATATATTATTTTTTGAACGACGCAACATAATTTTTAAAAGCATATGATTTGATGGCTTGTATCATTTTCTTTTTCTTTTTTTTTTCTGCTCTTTTTCATTTCTCCTTTCCTTTGTTTTGCCACGTTTGCTGTCCCTCTCCCTCCGTAAATTTCTTTTAATTCTTGCAGCGTACCTCTGAATAGGCATTACATTTCTACAACTTACTGTCTAATCAGCCATCTGTCTATCTATCTGTCCGCCTGCCTATTCATCTGTCTACCTGCCCGTCTATCTATCGCTGTCTATTTATCTATCAGTGTATGTGCCTATATCACGGTATGTACAGTGAAACTTTATATTCTTTTTTCCTGTCCCTTGTTATTGTTAGATTAAAATTCATCTCTCTCTCTCTCTCTCTCTCTCGCTCTCTTCCAGTTAAAGCTTTTTTCCTCTCTCCACCTCCACATCTCGGTAAGAACACACAAGTTTTTAGTCTTCTCGAACCATCACTAATTTTTCCTCTTTATCACAGCAGTTATTATGTGATTCCTTTGTGTTCCATCTTCATTTTTTATTTAATTATCTCGGTGTTTGCTGTTCAACTTTTTTACATATTGTTGCGCCCAAGCTATTAGTATTTTTCTGTTTTCTTTTAATTTCATAAGTGTTATCTGTCAAATTTTTATCTTCTTAGCATTTTTTGGGTTATATGATGTTACTATCTCCTCGTAATTCTACATGCATTTCCCAGTTTTAATCTATATCTGTTCCCCAATTTGCGCTCTACATAGTCAAATGATCGTATGAAGATGATATATATATATATATATATATATATATATATATATATATATATATATATATATATATATATATATATATATACTGTGCCAAAAGTTGCTCTCTCTCTCTCTCTCTAATCTCATCAGCCGTTTGAGTGTCCACTGCAGGACCGGCCTATCCCTACAGAAATGGGGACGATACAGCCAATGTATCTCTACCAAGTGGCTTAGGCTGTCTGGTAGAGACTGTATGTAGGGTGAGAAGTGCTTGTAAGTGTAATTGTAGAGTTGGAGTGGCTTTGGATGTGTGTGTACTCTGTGAACCAAGTGTAATTGGCCCGCGCAAGCCGACTGCGCGCAAGCATAGTTTATAGTATGCGACACTGTTTCAACCACAGCACCCCTTATGTCCGCCAAAGCAGTAAGTGAACGGTGGCCGAAAGAACGCTCCAAAAGTCTATTACCTTGGCGGGGCACGAACCCTCGTTTTTCCATGTATGAAAACGCACACTCCCACTGTACCACAGAGGCTCATATATATATATATATATATATATATATATATATATATATATATATATATATATATATATATATATATATATATATATATATATATATATATACATATATCTTTGGCTCGTCTATATTAGCCTTTATTGCATTTTCCATACTTCTGTTCCCTTTTCGCTTACAGACATTCATGTTTTAGTTCTATCCATCTCTATCTGTCCAGTCTCTTTCTGTTTGTCGTTGTCAACATCAAATGTTCCCTTCGCCAAAGTTTTTTCAAATCATCACCCTCACTGTTTACATGTTTTCCTCACCTTGTTCTACTTGTCTTTCCTTTTTTGCTTTATTTGTCTATATTTCTATGTTTTTCGTCTACATTCCTCCCATTTCTCGCTGATTCTAATTATCTGTATTTCCGTCTAATGCTCCTGCTTCCGCATCTCATTTCGCTCTCTCTGCCTATCCCTTTTTCCATCATTTTTGTCATGTCTGCTCCCCCTTTTTGATATCTCACTTCAATTGTATCCAGCCTCTTCGTCTACGCCAGCTGCTGTATACTCGTATGCTGTAACTCATTTGTATTTTCCATATTAATTTCCACCCTCTTCTATGTCTGCTTAGTTGTTTACTCTCCGTTCTATTTGTATTTCCTTTCTCTTCATATATTCCCGCTTCTCTATCTTGGTCTGTGTAGAACCAAAGATTGAATGTAAAGCTTAAAGCCCCCGCCTTGAAAAATCTCAGACAATTAGCTTCTTTCTGAGTGCCCATAAAAGCCGACAAGAAGACGCCAGCAAAAGAATTTCAATCTCCTTTTACCCACCTCTTAACACTAAGCTTTTAGACCGAAACATAAACACGGGATCTGGGGGCAGATAATGGCTACATTTAATATATTATTAAAAATACATTTTACAATATAAAATGTAAACAGATGGAGGGTATCAATACTGATCAATGGATATCAAAAAAGAGGTACTGAGAAACGTAGAACTGGAAAAATAACTGTGTTTAGAAAGACAAATAGGTAGAAAACTGATAGAGGTTTAGATAGATAAATATACAAAAGCAAAACAGCTTCCACTTTACTTTTTTTCCCTTTACCCCCTTCTCTCTTCCGTTTCCCTCTGTCTATCCTTTCCTCTCTCTCCACTCCCTCTTGCTCTTCCCTACTCCCTCTCCCCTTCCATCAGCCCCACTATTCCCTCTCCTCAGCCCGTCACCCACTCACCCCACCCTTCCACACTCAGCTGGTCGACCACTCAGAGAAAGTGAAGCTCACACCTGCCATCATCACTCACTCTGCCCCCTCCGTCTCCCCTGCTTCTTCTTACCCCCCTGCTCCCCCTCTTACATCCCTGCCTTTCCTCCCTCCTTTCCCCTTGCCACTACCCCCTTAACCCTCTACCCCACATTTACCCGCATCCCACAATCCATCCCTCATCCCTCTAAATCCCCAGCCCTTCTTCGACCCTCATTACTGTACGTCCCTTGCTCCTTTCCAATGCCCCCACACCCCGTCCTTCCAATCGCCCTGCCCCTTTCAACCCGTCAGCCCACCCTCCAACTCCCTTGCCTTTCTCCTGTTCCCGGGTCACCTTCTCCCCGAAGCCCTTGTCCCTCTTATCTCCTGTTTCCCTTGCTCATCTTACCCCTCTTAATACTTCAAATTACTCTGTGAACCCCAACCCCTCCTACGGCCATTGTCGCTCCCAAACTCCCCTGTCACCCAGTTCTAATGCCCTATCCATTTACTACTCCCAGCAGCTTTCATATCTTCATTTCTCTCTCTCTGACCACCGTGTCTCTCCCTCCTACTTTCTATCCCTCCCTCCTATTCTTTCCCTTCTTGTTCCCTTCCATCCCCCTTTCCTATGGCCTCTTTTCCTCATTCCAGCCTCTTATCTCTCCTGGTCTTTACATACACCCACATTACTCCTGCACTCACTAGCAGGCTCCACCCACATTCTCACCCTCACCTCTGCCCTCGGTGACAACACCCACAATCACCCTTGCACTGTTAACCCTCACCTTTGCCCTAACAACATACATTCATCCTGCCCTCACACTTTCATCATTCTGCAATCCCTCGTCTCACAACAAAACACACTTTCACCCTTGATGTCACCTACTATGACAACACTCACTCAAGTTTGCCCTCTTTCACACACACACACACACACACACACACACACACACACACACACACACACACACACACACACAGACAAATCACTACTTTCACAACATCCAGTCACTCTTGGCCTCACTTCCAACACTCCCACATTCCTGCTAAATCAAACAGTCTCATTTGATCTCATTTTCCAGCAACTCTTCCCTCCAACTTTACACTTTATATCACTCCGAGGTTCACATACAACATCCTCCCTCACCCCTCAGCCTTCCATACTTCTGCCCTCTCCATCTACATCCTCTTTTACTCCTACCTGGTCCCTTACCTGCGACCGTACAATCTCCTTTACTCACTTCTACACACACACAACACCTTTTCTCATTCCCTAACTCGTTAGCATTAATGTCATACAAATACAGCATCGATTTCACTCAAGTATATACCCTGGCCACCCTTACCCCTGCTTCACAAACGTTTTTCTCCATACCCCTGTCTTTACTCATCCTCATCTCACTAGACCTTCATCCATACTATTTTCACACATACTCCCACCCTCATTCCTACCGTTAAATACCCACTCTCATTCCTTCCTCGCCCTCGTCCTTACTTTCACATTCTGTATTCTTCGCTCCTGTCTCACCCAGCCACCCATCCCTATACATGCTCCACTCGCAACACAACCTCACTTTCATTTTCTCAAACTCACTCCCAGCTGCATACTTTCCCAACTCCCTCCTAATTTTCCTAAACACACACACACACACACACACACACACACACACACACACACACACGCACGCACGCACGCACACACACACACACACACACACACACACACACACACACACACACACACACACACACACACACACACACACACACACACACACACACACACACACACACACACTTCCCCATTCGATGCCCCACCTTTCTTCTAACTCAGCTTCTCACCACACACTTGGCTTGAGCGGCTACCTTGCTCCCATTTCTTTCAACTTAATCCTCGCCTGTCCTTCAGGTCTTAGTTATTCATCCGTAAATTTCACCCCAGGCTTAACATTTAGCTTGTAGATCACTGTTGCAGAGATAAAGCGAGGTGTTTGCTGTTCATTTTGCTGTTCATTCCTTCCTTTTAGATCATACTTTGTCCCACTTCTCCAATCTTGTTTTGCTTTTTGTCTCCCCTCTGTCTTTGATTCATCCCAAGAATGTGCTTGAAGGTCAATATTTAGCATTCACATCGTTACTGTAAAGGTGCACTGTGAGACCTTCAGCCCTTTTTTCCTTAATTCCTAGGGTACTCTTTGCCACCATCTCAATTTCTGTGATTCATCTCTAAATTTCACTTGAGGTTTTTAACAATCATCTTTAAAGTCATGCGAAAAAGTGCTGTGGAGAATTTGCATTCCTTCCTTCAATCTTTCCTTAATTTTACTTTGTTCTTTGCCCTACTCTCGCCTTGCTTCACCCCCCCCCCCATACACACCCTCCTTTCTCTGCATTCACTTTTGATGTCTAATTCTTAAATCAAAGAAAAAGTCTTTCTAATGAAATAAAGAGCGAATCTCTTAGAAAAGACCGTTGGCTCTGTGTTGGCAGTGTAACTACTGTGTGTATAATTATAGGTAAAATCCAGACAGTTCTCTGCCAACTTTGACACGTGTTGCATACACTGCTTTTATGTGATTGCAGTTTGATGTTTACAAGAGAAAGGTATGAGGAAGATGGATAATCTCTGTCGCTTAAGTGGAGAGAAACACAGATAGCAGGACACAATGTATAGGCAGAGACTGTCGCGAAATTTTGCCCATTCATGTGTCTAACAAATCCAGTCCTTGCTTTTAGCCTTGTTTTTCCTTGAGTTCTGTCCTACTGTGATTCCATCCTTTGTCCTGTCCTAAAAGAAACTCTACAATCTTCCAGTTTTCCATTCATGGACTTATCCCCCTGTGCTCTGTCCTTCGCTCACCCTGCCGTCCATCCTACCCTCCTAGAATTCCTACGATCATCCTGTCAGTCCTCCTGTTCCTCCATTCCTTTCTTTTTCATCCTACCCAGGCCCGTACACTCCTATCTTCACCCTTCATCCCCTGTTTGTAGTACACTTTTCTCCCCTCCCCTTCCCCTTTTATCCTCATCCTCTCTTCTCGTCTCTCCTGGTTTGCCCCCTTCCCCTTCTCTATCCCCCCTCCCCTTTTTTTTCTTACCCGTACCGTTTGCTTTTTACTTTCCACCTCCTTTTCTCAGCCCCCTCCTGTGCTCCCTCCATTCTCCCCACCTTCGCTTTTCTCCCCCCTCCTCTTGTCTTCCCCATCCCTTTCTCTCGCCCCTTTCCTTCCCTTCTCCCTTTTCTTTTCTCGTCCTCTCTCTCTCTCTCTCTCTCTCTCTCTCTTTGCGGCTCCTATTTGAAGTGATTTCTACACTGGCCCTTGTTTGTACGAGTAAATTTGTGGGTCACGTGTGCCCCCAGAAGACCCATTTACAGACACAAAGACCTGCTGATGTTGGACCACTGACCCTTGACCTGCCAGGCCTCTATTGGCGATAGATCGTCACTCGCTTTGTCGGGCCGAGAGTGAGAGAGAGACAGATCAGTGAGGGATGATAGCAGAAAGAAGGATAATGGTAGCGCAGCACAGTGTAGTAGTTTTGGTATCCTGTACTATATAGCTACTGTCTAAAGATATGGGTATTTTGGTACTTGAGATCTACTCAACCTTTCAGTACGATTATTTTTTTACATTCTTTCTGCATTTTATTCTTGCTAGCACACGGTTTTACTGGCCATAGAACAAGGTATGATAATAAAGAAAGTAATCTTTTAATATTATTCACCTCAGGAGAGACTGTTCGAACTAAAAGGTTAGATATCGCCTTCAACTACCCCTTTCCAGCTAGGGTGGCCTTCTCGGCATCCTGTAAGAATTAATAAAATATTGAGAGCATCGTTGCGCTGATGTAATTAGTTTCTTTGTTTTATGAACATGACAAAACCAAGTAAGGACAATAAATATTTGGTTCCTTTATAACCAATAGGAGTTGGAGAGGGACATTTGCATGTTGGCACTGATATCAGGGGACGGCTCCCCTGCACGGTTACAAAACAGTTCCTCTCTCCCCGGCCGACAGCTTCCAAAGAAAATTGTATATTACAAAAGAGAAACTTCAGCCTGTAGTCCACTGAGTTCACGTCCACATAAACGTGGGGCTACTCTACTTACAAGCTATTCAAATATAACAACCGCTCGCGACCTGTCTGTTTGTCTGCTAACAAATGCACCTTGTTTAGCATATCCAGATTACACAAAATCATTTCTTATTTGTACAGACGCATCAGTTAAAGGATTAGGGGCTGTACTGATGCAGGAAGATAAAAGAGGAAAGAATCAACCAATTGCATTTGCCAGCAGACAAACAGACAGGTCGCAGGGAGAAGGGCTTGGCAACTTGAGAGAGAGACAGAGAGAGCGAGACAGAGAGATAGCTAGCGGGACTCTACTTTATACTCCGCTCTGTTTGAGAGACTTTGTTAATATTTCCAAGACAAATAAAAATAGTCCCATACTATTCTTTACCTCTCCTGTCACTACATGACAAATGGGAAAGAAGATTATCTACTTACAAGCTACTCAAATATAACAACCGCTCGCCCACAAGTCTAATATATATAAAACTCCACTACAAGTAACTACAAAGTCTTTTATGACACTACAACAGCAACAGTAACATCTTTCAATCCTTGTAGTGCGATGATGTGATATTATATTTTGTTATTTTGACTGCTGATATGAAAGGTACTGGGGGGGGGGAGGTAGTACACATAAATTTTTCTTGACCACGAGCAGCAAATGACGTTCGTCAGCTAGAGGATAAGATAACTGAGGAGATGATTTTCTTTGTGTATCACTACCCAGTATAACATGATATTAACCACTTCACTTCAATTATCTTCTCTCTCTCTCTCTCTCTCTCTCTCTCCAAGCTATAACCAGACAAGTTTATTCAAATTAGGAAGAACTATTAATCAACGTTATATTAACTCCTCCAGTTCTGAAAGACTCTCTTAAGGTGACTAAATCGTTTGAAAGCATAAAAAATAAACAAATTAATAAAGCTGAAATACACCAAGGATTCAAGAGATTAACGTTTGACCACTTAAATCAGATGATGTATTTTATTCCTTTAGTTTTGTTGCTTCCACCTGATTATTCATCGCCTCGCTGTACAGATAGACAAGTGTTTTGTCTATATTCACACTGGAAGAGGGTTCAAGTCGGGACAGAACTGCTGTGGCTTCTCAATACAAAGCAATTTCGCAAATGGATAAAATTACTCCATCTGAATAATTAAAGGCACTGTGAAACAAATACACATGACGTGGATTGGCTATTATCGTTTGACTCATCCCATCTTTAGCTCAGCAAAAGTGTCCGAATGATGATGATGATGACAGTGATGAAACTGTCAACCACTGCACAGATTTATGTTAGGGAGTTTGTTTTCGCTCGCCGCAACTGGGTCACTCATACCACTTGAATACTCATTCGTACCTGCATGAATTTCGGTAAGCCTTAGTACTGAGGTATGAATGAGCGCCTTTGGCTACTGCCAATACCTAACTACACTTAGTCATGAACTGGGCTATAAGAAGTTAGGGATGATCGTCAGATTAGAACAAACATAGTGTCCATACCTCTGTTTAAGAAAACACAACTAAATTCTCTTTTATTCAGTGTACATTAACTTGAGAAATCTTACCCATGGAGGCTCACCAGAGAATTTGCGTAAGAAACAGAACGTTGAGGATGTGAAGAAAATGACAGAAAACAAACTGAAATTTGATTAAAGTGACTGTTCTAGTCAAAGAGAATATTTACTCGTACCTATAAACAGGATAGGTCAAACGTGACGTTAGGTTAAATTAGATAATGTTAGGTTAGATTAGGTTAGGTCAGCTTAGATAAGGTTATATTAGGCATAAGTTAAAAATAAGATTTTGAATTGGGTTAGGTAAATGTCTGCCAAGAGGAAAGTATTCTAGTTGAAGTAAATGCTTGCATGGTAGTCAAAATAAAATATTAAAGCCTGAGATGGATGAGGCCAGGTGAGAAGTAAGGGAAAATAGCTTCGTATAAATTCTGTTATCAGATATGTATTTCTTATATTGTTTTTTTGTTATCAGAGTTAAGTTTGCTGAAAATACATGTTTATAAAGTGACCAATTTGTCGCCAGTACTCGTATATCACTAAAATAAACACAAATGACGAAGGTTTAGTTTTTAAGGGTTATATTTATCAGATTTGTTCTATTTGTTTTTATTTTCTATGAGGAAAGTTTGGCTGGCTGAAGATACGTTGGTATGAAATGTTGAATGATCCACCAATATATTACACCGGGCCATAATGTAGATGGCACAGGAGGCTTCGTGGCACCTATTCCTTAGCGATTTGTTTAGCTATTTCACGTTAATATTATCTTGTATGTACTTTACGTCGCTTTAATATCTACATAATTTGCACCAATAACATACAAGTGATATTCAGGCGGAAGGTGCTGATTAAATAACTGAGGACAGGAAAGAGATTAGTGGTGTCTTTTTGCAAACATTTATCATATTTGTAAGTGCTTAAGTCCCGTTATGTAATATACCTGGTACATTACAAGGGACCTGGAGTCGTTTTACAGTTGTCTCTGGTGATTTCTTAATACCTCATCCTAGGCGATTTATTCAGCAAATTACACATCAATATTTTGTTGCATGATACTAGCTCAAACTATGTTGCTATAAACAAACTATATATATATATATATATATATATATATATATATATATATATATATATATATATATATATATATATATATATATATATATATATATATATATATATAGTACAAACGAGGATGTTCAGTTTTAATAAAGTAAATCGGTAAGGAAAAGGTGCTATGAAGCCTATTGTGCCACCTATAATACATCCCCTAGTCCCGTATCCGATGCCGTACAGCTGGGACAAGTGTTCACCTAAAATATACTTTTGCTTAATCCCGCTTCACGTGTCAATCTTCTTCTAATTGTGAAAGAAACGAAGGAAGAAGGAATGCACGAGATGAGAAGGAGGATGAGATGTGAGGGATGTGTAAGGAATAGATATGTTTCTCCCACATTAAGGAGAAAGCTAAGGAGGTTTTGAGTGAGGTTAATGCAAAGAAGTGTAAGTTTGTTTTGGAGGCCTTTTTTTATATGAATACAACATTAAAGATGTCATGACAAAACAGTTTCTAAAAATGTCCTATGAGTACTTTTGGCTTCAGGCTTATCTGAATCTGAACCCAGTGCAGTGCAGGTTGAAAGTACCCTTCTCCTGCAGCTCACTACCCAGTTTTCGGGGAACAGGGAGGAAGTTAAGGGAATTTTATATGCTTGAGCAGAGGAGCTGACCAACAATATCTGCACCACCACGGAATATAGTCATGAAGGATCTAATCAAGAGGAGAAATGAATCACGTGAGTGGGCATGTCGGTGAAGAATAGTCAGTAAAAGCGAAACAAAAAGAAATGCAGACCCTGGCAGATGACATGGACAGCCGAGTAGACATGACAACAGCTGTAAGCGTGTTGAATGAGGACACGTAGGAGGGGGGGGGGTGTTTGTGGAGGAGGCGGAGGGGAGATGGCGAGAGAATAATGGAGTGGAGGAAGAGGGGAAGATAAGCAGGTAAATATTACCAGGTGATTTGTGCGTTGACGAGGAGGTTTTAAGGTGGCAACACTGTGGTGGACAAGAATGATGATGTTACGGATGAACGGCGACAAAATTATCACAGTTTAAATCACAAAATGAGCCCCATTGAGAAGTATAAATTAGAATACAAAGCCCATGCTTCAGTATATTAAGTAATGTTTTCTTTAACCCCATTGCTGTAGCAGTGCTGTTGTTGTGTTTGTTGTTGTTTTTGTTGTTGTGCTACCCCAGTCTGTCTGATCGAGCAGACCCATCAAACGCAGGCAAGCAGCCGCCCCTATAGGGCCGTCTTATGCAGTGAGCCGATATTCTCATGTGGCTACCAGCGCCTCGTCATAGCGATGCGCGGGTTAATGTTCAGGTTTGGTTCCTGGATGAACACCGCGTTTGTGTCTCTTCACTCAGTTAACAGGGGCATCGTAGCAGACTTCACGTCGCCCAGTTATTTGGCTATATGATTATCACCCAACGTTGTACTTAGATTCCTGAGTTACAGGAAACCATTTGGCTTGCCATTCGGTGTAGAGCCACCTGAAGTGGAAAGAAGAATAATGAATGATGACCGGAAGGATGGAAGAATTAGGAAATAAGGAAGATGGAAAAAAAAAAAAATGAAAGACATGAAGGAAGAAATAGACAGGACTACATCAAGTGAGTGGATGATGAGAGCCCCCACCAATCACCATTCCTACTATATCGAAGCAATGTAAATCGGTCTTGTGTTAATCTAACGTACACATTACTTATCAGTTGAAGGAATTTATAGTTATTATTACTATATTTTTGCAAGGTTACCACGACCATGACATTCATATTATTTATGTTCATTAAGCTGGCCGTGATAAATGGAATACTGATTCAATAAACATTAATTGTAGGTGTCAAAGGAGATGTGCCGCCTTCAGTCCCTTGAGACACAACTTGATGCTGCCAGATGCAATGGAGGCGCCTTCTTTTGCCCCACAACCTGTTAGCAGTTTATGATCAACGACTGACTTAATGTAACAAGTTTTAGTCATATAAACTCAGGGGGCTCGGACATATTAGACTATGGAAGTACCTGTTAACGTCAAACACGGTTCATTCTTTATATGATTTATCGTCCAATTGATTTCAATGAGGTTTTATGATGGTACAACAGAGAGTAATATGTGTCGGTTTAAATTAATGTTTGAGCACGTTAAGTAACAAGGAAAAATCAAGGTTACGAGGCGCCGTGCTTATATTTAACCACAAGTAAAGGCTTTCATGATTAAGTATTCTTACATGATTTCTGGGAAGTTCTTACGGAAGTGCAGGAAAAAAATAACAATAATAATTAAAAAAAAAAAATGAACTGAAATCGCTCATAAGGGACACATTCTGAGACACGCACTTAGTTCGACGAAGTTATTTGTTTATCAGGTAATGTTTTCATTGATGTTAATATTGGAGCTTCAATATGGTAACACATATCTATGTCACTTTTGGTCTCTCCGAGCTATTTTATATTCCTGTGGGTTAACCTCATAGTGATGTATAAATATTCAGCAACAACCAACCAGCGCGTATTTTCAGGATTCAATATGTCACGTAGAAGTCTGTGTTATGCTTTTGCCTGACATACATTCTCTGTGCATTCAGTCTAAAGTTAAATAAATTGTACGCGGAACTTAAAACAGATTGAATTAGAACAGCTTCGGTTATATTGGTTTAGATCACATTAGGTTAAGGTTCGGTTGTTTAGATTAGGCAGATAGTCACATTCTAGGCAGCATGGACGGCTTCGTAACATCTCTTCCCAAGCGATTTACTTTGTGTATTTCACCTTAACTCTTGCAGGGTTGAATCTTTGTACGGTAATTTCCCTCCCTTGATTCAGTGTTGTATAACCAAAAGAAATTGTATCATATATGAGGGAAGCAACATGACCCATGGAGTTCTTCAAAATGCTTAATATGAGGTCTGCACCTCTGTCAGGATAAATATTCTTTTGTTTGTCATTTATATCGTATGGACGCCGACATAGATTGAATCAGCAACATAAAGGTCGATAATAATGTGTAACGTGCAGAATAAATCGCCAAGAAATAGTTACTAAAAAAATAATTCAAAGCCACCATAAGATAAGTTAGGATTGATTAGGTTAGGTTGGGATGGGTAAGCCTGCTTGGATTAAGAGAGCACTCTAATATTCCCTCTTCACTTTCACAACTCTTCAACTGATGTGTCCACCTGACTTCACCTGTTCTCCCCTGACGTCTATAGTCAACTGATTCTTTCAAGTTGTTCCCGACTCAAAACTTCAGCGTAAACCTGAAACATTTGGCACGGCATGTCTCGGGGAAGTCGCAGCATTTTACATGAAACTTGTCTTTTGCTTTGCGATGATTGAGGTGCTGATGTAATGTTAATGGTGTGTGTGTGTGTGTGTGTGTGTGTGTGTGTGTGTGTGTGTGTATTCCCCTGCATATTCTGAGTGTGCATTTCTGGGTTAATATGAATCAAGTTTCTTTACGAATACTATGTTTTGTATTTTTCTGTTTATGCAAGTATATCCAAGCAACGTCCTAACTCAGCCAACAAAAGACAACAACACTCATATTAATCTTTACACATTCTGTTGCATTCATTAATTTTGTTTATACATTTTCTATTACCCACTTCAACATCAGACAACCACATTTACGTAAACACGACACCACATATCAATACTTAAACTTCTTTGAAAACTATGCGCGCAATTACATGAATATATATACACAAGTACACCAACTCAGAAGGACTTACGGTTGCACACACCTCCATTCCATAACCATTTCTGTGCTAAAGCCATCATTCGTTCATACTCACACTCCATTTACCCTCATTAGTTCCACCCTTTCAGCTACATTCATTCACACTTACACCTCTTATACATTCATTAATAAATCACGCATTCATCAGTATCACCCATAATCGACACACACTCCTCTACACTCATTCATACCCATAATCTTTCACATCTTTACTCGCACCTACCCTCATTAATATCCACGTTCTCTGCTACCTCATTCATTCCTCACAGTCTCACATACGCTACATTTATATTTACACCCATTCCTACAGTCACCCCATACTCGTTCACAAGGTTGTACTGTCAACTTTTTCAGTCTGCACACACACACACACACACACACACACACACACACACACACACACACACACACACACAATCAATCAATCAGTCAATCAATCTAGAGAGAGAGAGAGAGAGAGAGAGAGAGAGAGAGAAAATTAAGAATATGAAACATGGTACAAATATTTATGACTGCCCACAAGACTTACCGACATGCCATAAAATTATTCGACTGATAACGCGTTTTGAGTCAGAGTTGTTGCATGATTCAGTATAGACGATACGATACTGACTCCCATGTGGTGGAATCATTTACTGTGCATAACAAGGATAATAGACTTGAGGAAAAGAACTGTTTAGCCCGCCAGGAGTTTGACACAAGTGCACACTCAACACAAGCAAATTTTACAACACACACACACACACACACACACACACACACACACACACACACACACACACACACACACACACACACACACACACACACACACACACACACACACACACACAGACTATTATTAATGGGGAAGGTATCCCTGTATTGTATCAGTTGTACCTTTTAAACACTGCATACACGTACCTCATTTTCTGATTATGTCTCCTTTCGCTCACACCTTCCCTCCCTTCTTCCTCCTTCCTTTCCTCCCTTCCTCCCTCCCTCTCTTTGTCCATTTATCTGTATATATGTCTGTCATCCCCCCTCTCCCCTCTGTCTGTCTGTCTGTCTATCTGTCTGTCTGTCTGTCATACAGGTAAAGCCCCCGATCACTCATATGATAAAACCAACAAGTCATCCACCGCCACACTCTACGCCAGGCCAGGCTTATCAAATTATACGCAGCCGTTTGTATGCACTTCTTATCTACCCATGTACCCGCCTTCACAATAATACCCGACGCATTTAATCCCCGGATGACAGTGCTACAAAGGGAGTGAATTATACGGAGGTAACAACAAAGACAAACTAATTTACTAGGCAGTTGGCAAAGGTTGTCTGAGAGAATGTGTTGAGTATCTCACTCTCTCTCTCTCTCTCTCTCTTTTTTTTTTTTTTTTTTTTTTTTTTTTTAGGGACCCTGTAACTTCACAGCGTGATTTTGCCTGCTGGGCTGTTACACTGATGAGCCAGGTGTGATGGCGTTGGGTGTGGCTGTAGCTGGACTATTTGTGACAATTTATGCGACGAAAATGTAGTTTATGAGGGGAGAGGAGATTAGAGATGGAGATGAAGAAAGGGAGAGAATGGGAGTGTGAGTGAAGGAGAGTACAAGATAGTGAATATATATATATATATATATATATATATATATATATATATATATATATATATATATATATATATATATATATATATATACATCATCAGCCGTTTGAGTATCCACTGCAGGACTGGCCTATCCCGACCGAAGTCTAGACGATACAGCCAATGTATCTCTACCAAGTGGCTTAGGCTGTCTGGTAGAGACTGTATGAAGGGTGTAAAGTGCTCGTAAGTGTAATTGCAGTGTTGGAGTGGCTTTGGATGTGTGTATAGTCTGTGCACCAAGTGTAATCGTCCCGCGCAAGCCGACTGGGTGCAAGCATACTTTATAGTAAGCGACACTGGTTCAACCACAACACCCCTTATTTCCGCCAAGGCAGTGCGTGGCCGGGTGAACACTTCCAAAGCTTATTACCCTGGCGGGGCAAGAATCCTGGTTCACCCGTGTACGAAAAAGCACACTCAACCTCTGTACCACAGAGGATCTCTCTCTCTCTCTCTCTCTCTCTCTGGAAATTAATCACTTAACGCATGATTCACAGATATGCTGATATCGACAAGGAAAACGAAACTCGAAATATCCCCAGCGCTTTCGCGTATTGGTATCTTCAGAGGAGAGCAAGGTGATTTTTTTTCCTTACTGTGCTCTCCCCTGAAGATGTGAATACACGAGAGCGCTCGGGATATTTCGTATTTCATTTTCCTTGTGGATATCAGCATATTTATATTTATGAGACACAGAGTGGTGAGCAAAGGATAAAAGAGAGGGAGAATAAAAAAATGGATATGAAAGGGAAAGAAATAACTGAGGGAGTACAGGTGACTCCCCCCCCCCCAAAAAAAAAGGGGATAGGAAGGGAAAGAACTGACTGAGAGCAAAGGTCCTCCCACCCCCCGAAACACACACACACACACACACACACACACACACACACACACACACACAAGTGATATGAAGGGAGAGAAATGACTTAGGGAGCAAATGTGATAAAAAAAGAACAGGAGATTGGGAAACAAATGACTGAGGGAGCTAAGGTGACAAAGACAAGAGCAAGAAATATGGAGAGAAATTACTGAGGGAAACAAGGTGAAAAAAGAGACTGGAATAATGAGGGAGATATATGACTGAGGGAGCCAAGGTGAAAGAAAGAACGAGATGGTAAGGGATAAAACTGACTGAGGGAAAGGAGTGAGGGAGCAAAGGACCCCCCCAAAAAAAAAAAAAAAAAAACAGCTACAAAAGGAGAGAAAACACTTAAGGAGCCAAGTTGACAAAAAAAAAAGAGCAACTGATAGGAAAGGAGAGAAATGAGTGTGGGAGTCAAGGCTACATAAAAAAATGGAGCCGTATGACAGGTGATGACGAAACATGTACAATGAGATGGATGCACAAAACAAAGGACATACGCAAGAAACAAACTAAACACAAGGTGGAGAAAGTACTCTAAACAATTCTGACATTGCAACAGATCGGTGAAAATAAACTTAATTTTTACTCTGGTGTAATAGTATTGAAAAAATAGATGGATGTGGTTGTTTCGTGTGTGTGTGTGTGTGTGTGTGTGTGTGTGTAGGAAGGTCAGGAAGTTACCGACAAACCAAAGGAGGACTCACTGGGTATGGAGGGAAGGGGGAGAGCGTGTTTAGTAGTGCACAGCAAGTGGAGGTCATAGGGGGTAGGGCGGAGCACAGGAAGGACGGACAGGGAGGGGCACGGTAGAGCAGGCAGGGGCATGAAAATACGAGGTAGGGAGGGGCATGCTAGGAATTGGTGCTGCATGGTGGGTTTAGGTGGGGCATGGGAGGTCAGAACAGGAAGAATCATAGTAGGACTGTGCTGGACATCGCAGGGCGGAGCTTGGCGAGGTGAGGCAAGAAACTGAAACGAGACTTTAATTTGATGAGACAGGGGAGGGGTAACAAGGGCACGGGGGGGCATGGTGGAGCAGAGTAGAGGTGAAGCAGGGTAGGAAAGGGCATATTGAGGCAAGATAGATGTAAGATAAGCCAGTGTGGGGCATGAGGAGACAGGGTAATGATAAGAAATGACAGAGAGAGACATAGTAAAGCAGAGTATGGGTAAGATTAGGCAGGATTAGGCAAAATAAGGCGCGATGGGGTAGACGACGGCAAGTGGGTGAAAGTGAGGCAAGTTGGATATTGTTTGGTGGGATGAGGCAAAGGTCATGAAGTCTTCTCCTACCTTTTATTCTCTCGCACTTGATTCTTCCTCCTTTATCTCATGCCACTCCTAACCCTTCTGTTTTCACTCTCTACTTAACGGTAGAACAGTCGGTGTCCAATATGTAATTTTGCAAGCCTGCTTGAAACTGATTCCATTGTGATTCATTCCTCACACCTTTCTTCACTTCTCCCTCTTTCTTGGATTGTGTCGTTTGTGATAGGGTAATTTCAAGGCAATTCATCAGAAACTGTAGAAAAGAGGAATTAAGGACGGTCGAGGAGACATCAGATAAACGCATCCAACGCTGGTTCTTTGTTTTTCCCTATTTTCTCACTTTCTGGAATAATCTTGCTCGTTTTTTTTCTTCCTTTTATTTGTATGTCCCGCTGTTATCAGTGCTTAAAAGACAGACAGACATAGGGAGCTGCGTAGAGGGTGTTATTTTGCAAACATGCTGGACAGTATCTCTATAGTCCTTTCCTTCTCCCTTCTTTTCTTCACTTCTCGGCATTTCTGTTTATTTTACGTCATTTAATGTTTACCATGATGAAAAATGCAATTCGGGAAGGTCGAGTGACCCGAACGAAAATACGTGCATCGCTGAGTCTTAGTGTTTTACTTTCTATTCTCTCCTGATACAATTCTTAGCGGTTTCTCTTCTTTTTGTCTCTTATTATTTTCTTATGGACTAAAAATGTCTAAAACAGAAAAAAAATATGTGGTGAGCTACAACGAGGATGTAATTTTGAAAACATGCTTGTCACTGATTCTGCATTCTTTCATTCTTCCCTGTTTCTTTTCTTCTTTCTCTCTCTCTCTCTCTCTCTCTCTCTCTCTCTCTCTCTCTCTCTCTCTCTCTCTCTCTGTCTTTTTCCTTTCATGTCAAATTTTCACTGTTATCCGTCAAAAAACATTGGACAATAAGACCGAAAGGAAGGTCGAAAATATTGAACATTAACAATTTAACATACCTTTCATTGGCTCCTTGATAATTTCTTTCGCATCCCTCCTAATTTAATCCTTCCCAGTTTCTTTCTTTCTTTCTTTCTTTTTTTTTTTTTTTTTGATCATGTTACTTTTAGTGTCATACAACAGAGTAAACTTGTAATTATTTTCATCCCTTAGCCTTAAATTTCCCCTCTGTTTCAACTGCTTCCCTCCGCTACTCTCCTTCCCCTTTCCTCTCCTGTGTTTATCCTAGTTACGAGCGAGCGAGCGCAGTGAGCAAAGCTATGTTTACTCTTCGTTCAGCTGAGTATGGGCGGCCCGACACAACCCGGCGCGGTCCTACATGACACTGCCCGACTGCTATGGTTTTCAGAGGATAACTTTTCTACTAAGTGAGATAGAGAAGAGATTCATTCAGCAGGTAGTAGATACATTCGATAAATTTGTTTTTAGCTATATATTTACACATGAGACCAAAGAAGCCCCTTAGAATCCCAGCTTTCCAAGGGAATGTACCGAGGGCTTCAATTGCCATGCTCCACCATGAAATCGAATTGAAAAAGATTTCCTGGTGTAACACGAGTTTTTTTTTTTTTTTACATGAATTCTAACAATTAAATATCTGATATTCGCTCATAATTATACATGCACATTTTTTTTGTATTTTAGGGGGTGAAATCAGCAAGGGAAATCGCTTCATTTCATTCGACCAATAAATAAGCGTTTACCGACGCAGTTCGTTGATACGGCAGGTAGGGAGCAGAGAACTGAACATTGTGCGTGTGATAAATGCTAAGGCGACTCGCTATATGAACATCCAGAGAGAAAATGTGAAAGAGAAAAGACATGAGAGAGTAAATATTTTAGCTCAATTATTCTTCTGTTATTGTTCAACTACTTCACCAGAAATATTGAAGGTTTACATCAAGATGAAATTATGATGATAGGCCCATGTACGAACGCTCGCTCGCTCGTCACGCGATCACACAGCGCACTTTACTGGTATATTACTATTGTGGAGGGGAAAGTCCGGGTCAGTGAAGAAGCTTGTAAACTTGTTCGTCGTGGGCGCTTATTTCTTCCTCTGTTTCGCCTTATTTCCTTTTGCTTTTTCCATTTCTTTCCTATGTTCTCCTTCTCTGTTCATTTCTCTTTATAAACCCTGTTATTTTTACTATCATATCCTCCGAAATATCACGGAAGGAAAAGGTGGGATCAGAAAGGCGGGAGAAAGAAGGTAGGAAACTCTGCGCTCGTGCCTTACCAGTTCCCGCCCTCCGCACTCCAACCTGAACATTTGCACGTATTACTGAGCATAATTTATAAAAGATCTTTAGCAATTCTTACAATTAGCAGCTGACCAGATCAGTGATTTATTGTAAGAAAGCACTGGATTTTGTCATATTTTTCATGCAATTATCTTCTCTGGTGATGATATGTTTGGTAACCTTTCTCAGTTGTATGAAATCATTAAAATACAACAATGAACACAACCCAAACTCAAAATGTTTAATAAATATTGCCGTTGACCTCTGCTTTCGTATCTCTCTCTCTCTCTCTTTCTTGGTAATTACGGGTCTCTGTCTTGGGTGATGGATTGAGCAGTTAACGCCGTGACTGACTGCAGGTTTAGTTATTTCTGAACGAACTAATTCCAGTCTTCGTGGCTATCTTTCGTGTCGGCAATATGTCTCACGCCTCACGCCTGCCCTGCTACAAATGAGTGCCGTTGGTGACGATTTTCATCACTTCAGCTAATGGCGCCTACTGTACGAGTATAGCCAGATTATTTTCTAAAGTCATGTGTTAATGAACGGACTGAGTCCAGATATTCACAAGTACTAAAGAGTCTAAAATTATCCCGAGGAGCTCCAACAACATCTGACACATTTTTACTGTGATTAACGCCAGACGAGGTTATACAGCAAGAGTCTCCTTCCACCAGATATCAAAACAAGCAGAAAAGAAGAACAATCATAGAACCACTGTTTACAGGTAACTTGCCTCACAAGAAGAAACGAATATCACATCAGCCATAACTCTTAAGTACTCAAAGCCCTCAGTCTACTCTCTCCTTTAGCCTTATTGCTTTCTTTATGGTGACCTTTTCTTCTGTATGTAGAAGATGTATAAGTATTTTGTTTGTCATACAAGTAAGTCATTTCATGTTTTATTTTTAATGTTCATAACGCTTCTTAACTATGATCATTCCTTTCTTTTAAATTTAGTAAGAGCTTCCTAATTATTTGTATAAAAATATTTTCACTAACTTTCTACTAGCAATCAATAAATCCAGTGTGACGTTGGACAGTTGCTGCAAAGTTACTCCTCTCTCTCTCTCTCTCTCTCTCTCTCACACACACACACACACACACACACACACACACACACACACGCGCGCGCACACACACACACACACACACACACACACACACACACACACACACACACACACACACACACACACACACACATTCATTATCCGACTTCTCATTTTCATGTTTACCATATCTTCCTACTTCTTTGGAGAACTGGAAGAAAAAATGATCAGTTAAGAGAGTAGGGAGTAGACTGTAGCACCAGTCGAATAGGGCGGTACTCCGAGGTGGATGGCAAGCTGGTGACAGGGAGAGCTGGAGCTCCCATTTCGCCAGCCCTTAGGACCTGCTCCTGACCATCTCCCTTTGATGAACATTTTCAGTGTTTTCATTAACAAAGAGAGCAGGCTAGCATACTCTCATAAGACCTCTACCTCCAACTGTTTACACCACACTACATGCACATTACATAATTTTCACACCTATTTCCACGCCCCCTTAGCAATGGCCGCAGCATTACTATCAGCAGATCATGTGGTATCTCGGATTTCCACCACCGGCAGGGTAGGGCTGGCGACACAAGGTCCTCCCGGTCGCAACGAAACGACTGTACCAACTCCGGCTATTCCAAACCCCATTCATGCTCGTCAGCGCAGAAGCGCAGGTTCGGCCTAATATTTCACTAATATCCATGGCCTTAATACATACCCGACCTCCATTCACTTTTTCCTCTAATCCATATCCGCTCTAGCCCTGTTCCTTACAGAAACCTAAATCTCTCCCTCTACTGACATATCCCCATTTTGTTTACATGGTTACCATCTCCTGAAAAACTTCCATAACGAGGGTGGCACCTGTTGTTATATCAAATCTGAATTTGCAGTTGACACTATTTCGAACTTGGCTTCCACTAAATTTGATTTTTCACTACATAAACTAAAATATCTAGATGTTACCAATCATATCTGTAGTTTATTGCTCCCGCAATGCTTCTTCCGAACCCACTGTATTTGATTCTGTATCCACACAGTTGACTAACTTTCACCCTTCAATGAAATTACCGTTTCGGGTGATTTTAACGTCCTTAATGTAGAATGGTAATTGCATTCTGCCAGGACTGACGATACTGGTCTAGAATGTGAACTATTTCTTGAATCGTTTAACCTCATGCAACTGGTAAAACAACCAGTCAGAATGCCAGATAATCCTGACAATAACGCCTATGTCTTGGACCTGTTCCTGTCAAATAATCCAGATCAATACAGGGTAGAAGTACTGTCACAGCCTGGATCCTCCGACCACAATCTCATCAAAGCCTCATTAGTTAGTTGCCCCTAACCTCCCTGTTCTGAACCAGTCAGGGTGACCAGATGGAACTTTGATCGGGCAAACTGGGATGGATTTACAAATTATCTTGCTCATATTCCATGGCAGTCTTTCTTCTCCAGTGACATCAATTGTACCCAGTCCCACTTCAATGAATTAATACAAGTTGGAAAGGAATTGTTCACTCCCAGTCAAAAGTTCACTAAAAGATCTGACTCACTAAAATGGTTTGATAGCAATTGTGCCAGAGCAACTATCCAAAGTTCTTTAGCTTATATCTTTTATTTAAATTCAGAATCAACTGATTCACTCAGTCAATTTAAAATTGTTAGAAACTATGCTAAAGCAGTAATTAATCTTTCTGAATCAAACTTTCATTAAAACCAGGCATCCAAACTACTAAACAATCCTAATGACTAAGGTCAACTTTCAATTCTTTCAATAACTTTAACAAGTCATCACCTACTCCCCTCTTAAAATCATCTCATGGTAACACTATAAATGACCCACGTGGTAAAGCAAACATCCTAGCCAATACCTTTGCCAGTAATTTTACTTCAGCGGAAGTAGGCCAGTTCGTCCCTGTACTAGAACCTGACTCTTCAAAAATAGCTCCACTTAAGATACAATTAGATACATTAAATCCATTCTAGACAGTTTATCAACCAACAAAGCCCAAGGCCCAAATAGAATTTCTCCAGTTGTTTTGTAAAAGTGATCCCCTGGCTTGCTGCTGTTCTAGCTAAATTATTCAGACTATGCATACGTACTTCTTCATTCCCTAATTCTTGGGAAGAAGCCAATATCCACCCAATTCCGATAAAAGGAAGTTCCTCTGACCCCTCTGATTACAGACTAACAGCTATCACGTCTTCTCTTGGTAAAGTATTTGAGATTGTAATCTACATGCACATAGTCAAACATTTTGATATATTTGAGGTTGTAATCTACAAGCACATTGTCAAACATCTTGAATTCAACAATTTAATTAGTGATAGACTATGGTTATTGCTGCGAAAGATCCACTGTTGATATAATTAATCTCATGATTCATACCATCCATGAGTCAACTGACCAATATGAAGAAACCCATGCAGTAGCCCTTGATATTTCTAAAGCTTTTGGCAGAGTGTGGCACCGTTCCCTGCTATCCAAACTCCCTTGCTTTGGCCTATCATCGTTTATTCCTCTGATTTCCTCATATCTTAGCGACAGAAAGATAACAGTAAAAGTGAATGATGTATGTTCCAATTTCCACTTGATTAATGCCGACGTTCCACAAGCATCAGTTTTGGCTCCAACTCTTTTCCTAATTCATATTATTGATCTCTTATTTGTCATCCGTAATCCCATTCACTCACATGCAGATGACGAAACACTTCACAGTTCATTCACACTGAAACACCCATTGATAAAGTTTAATTTCTCTAACTCAGAACTCAGTACAGCAATCTCCATAAATCAAGACTTACGGTACCTAAGATCATGGAATGGGAACAAAATAACATTGTATCATTTAATGCTCGGAAAACCAAATATATACACTTTACTATTGGACTGATATTGCCTGATTCCAATATTACCCTCAATATTTCTATCTCTAAAAGTATTGAAAATTCTTGGTGTTTCACTTAAGAGTGCCCTCACCTGGACCTCTCATGTTACATCACTTGCTAAAACTGCTGCAAAGTAACTTAGATTATTGTACACAGTCCGTAACTTCACTGACGAACAGTTAAATATAACTTACAAGAGTCATGTAAGCTCTCAGCTGGAATATTGTTCACCCTTGTGGAATGGATTTGGAGAGGTTGCACTAAATCAACTGAACAAAATTCAGAACAAAGCTATTAGAATTATTAATAGCCCTAATATTACTAATGAAGTACCTCCACTACAGGTAAGAGGAATGTTGCCTCCTTGCATTATTTTACAGATACTTTTCTGCTAAATGCTCAGACAAAGTTGCATCCATTGCGCCACCACTCCACGCCTTGCCTTGCACCACACGGGCATCTTGTAGCGCTCATGACTGGACTGTCACACTGCCATATTGCAGAACATCTACCTATCAGGATTATTTTATTCCCCGAATTGCATCTCTTTGGAACTCTCATCCCCAGAGTGCTTTCTCCCCAGCCTTCAACCTATGGCTGTTCAAGTCCAACTGTTACAGATTTCTTTTTTAATGAATGGAAGACACCTGTAATCAGGTGTATGGATTATTTTTATACTTTTTTACTTTTCCTTCTTGCCATTGTTCTGTTATTGTAAAAGAAAAATTGAGATAGCATAATAGATGAGAACGAAAAAATGGAATGCAAAGAACGAATTCGAATGGAAAGTGGGGAGAATGGATCGAAAAGGGGAATGAAAAAAAAAAAAAAAGATAGGGAAAAACAAAAATAAAATAATCATAGGCAAGAAATGGGAGAGGTAAGATTCATTAACGAAATGAAACACAGAATGGAATAGACTTAATGCAAGACTAAGAGAGAGAGAGAGAGAGAGAGAGAGAGAGAGAGAGAGAGAGAGAGAGAGAGAGAGAGAGAGAGAGAGAATGTTTTACTATTTTCATGTTATGTGTCCCAGGTCGTCTTCCTTCCACATTCCAGGAGATCGTCCAGTAGCTGTGTGTGTGTGTGTGTTTTGTTGTTGACTCAATAGTCCATCCCTTCTTATATATATATATATATATATATATATATATATATATATATATATATATATATATATATATATATATATATATATATATATATATACATATATATATATATATATATATATATATATATATATATATATATATATATATATATATATATATATATATATATATATATATATATATAAAGAGCGTTCCAATATTCCTTTGTCCAATGCTGACAAATATTTATCAGTATGATACAAGTTCATTAAAAAGTATGTGATGCATTTCAATTGTTATACGCCGTACTAACTGCAGTAACAGCTATTTTTTTTTTTGTGTGTGTGTCTTTTCTAACAAAAGGCAATGTTTTTATCCCTTTCAGACACCCTTGAATATAAATTGGAGCCGAAAAAGAAGGGGTCAGAACCCCCAGCACACCCACCCCTCGTATCCTCTATTTTTTCCCTTCTCGAGCCTGGTTTATTCTGTACGCATCAATTACTCGACCAGGAAACACTCCATCAAAACACTTTATCATTTCTAATGATGACGTATTTCTTCATTTTATTTTTCCTGTATCCAGACGATTTTATTCAGCTTATGGGAGACTCATGTAGAGAAGGGGATGATGAAGTCTATATCTAATCCCTCCAGATTGAAAAGTCTCTCCTAATATGAATAAAATTATCTGGGAATAAAAAAGACTAAAATAAAGAGTACGTCGCCGGAGCTAAATGGTTAGGTGGACAGAAAACACAATACCAGTGGAAAGAGTAAGGCAATCTTTCTCTATATTCTTCCTACTCTATCTTAGTATGTAACTGCCATGTCTCCACCTTAAATGCTGAGTTGAAACAAGAAAATTCGGATGTGATTAAGTCGCGAAGTACTACGGAAAGAATGTTGGCCGGCGCATTATCTTATACCGTCTTTGTTCTACGTGAAATAGCCTCAGAAGGAAAAAAGTGTGTCTTTTTAAAGTATAAGAACTGTATGCACCTTTCCCTTACAACTACTCCCCGTCTTTTTATTCCAGATGGTTGCAATTAAAAGATTTTCACGTTAACTAATCCCGAATCTGGACCCTGATTCACAGACAAACTGATGATGAATTCTTTCCCATCACTCAGATTTTAATTTGCAGTACGAACAAGGTGCAAAGAAATATGTACAGTTTTGCTTGTCCTTCATGCAAAAACCAAATCGTTTAACCCTCCATTCTTAGTTAAGATTGTTTTTGCAGAACTGTTTATATATCTGAGAATATCAACTTCACGGTGCTCCAGCACTCCCTTTAAACCATTATTCCCTCATATACTTCCTAATTAATCACCACCGCCAACTGTTTCCACCAACAAATCACCAGAGAACACATTCATTTGCAATGTGCCTCACTAAATGATCTCTGCCTTTCATCAACTCTCTCTTCCCCTTTACCTCTCGTTGCTTCTACCAGCTATTTACTCACTCTTTGTCCAGTTTTTGGCACTGCATCTGTCTCCTCACTTTCCTCCGTCTCTCTGTCTCTCTCTGTTTTTGCTTCTGCCTCCTATCTTTCCCACACATTACTTCGTTCTCTCTCTCTCTTCTACGTTTTATCTATGTGCAGTACATTAACCTGCTTATCTCTCTCTCTCCCGCTCTCTCTCTCAGCTCAGCAGGCAAATGAACATCCCAGTTTCTCTAAAATTCAGGCAAGTAGAAGTTTAGCAGAGTCTGGTGTATGATTAACGACACTGCGGTTGTGTTGGCAGCCGTGCGAGCGTGACAGATGGCTGGGGTGGGAAGGATGTAAGATTGGTGAACCAAGTCTGGAGTATTTGTTCCTTGGAAATTTAATGATTCCGGAGGTGGTTAAATAACACCCAGCCTCAGGCAGTTCCTTTTAGAGATGAAATTGAATTTCTGGAATGGAAGAATCATACCCACGTACTAAACACCTTCTCTCTCTCTCTCTCTCTCTCTCTCTCTCTCTCTCTCTCTCTCTCCTTTTTTAATGAGGAAACCCCGACTTGGATCATATTCAGGTATCAAATGCGAAAGAACATTTACGTAAAGTTTGTTCCTTTTTTGTCAGAGTTTATATAGTGTAAACTTGACTCAGTTCATGGCAGATTCCGCCAAGAAGTAGAACTTTTCATTTAAATGGGATGAGTCGTATCTCAGCACTTAAATTATGACGGGTTGGCATAGGAGCTGGCACTCTCAAGAGAGAATTCAGCGTCTGTCAACTCAGTAACCATAAGGAGAGTGGAACTTACGACCCAGTGAATATGAATCGATCTTTTTGCACTGAGATCCACAGGTGTTACACTTTGTGCTCGTATATAATTCTTGGTTATAAAACGTTCATCCACTGACGGGCTGGCAGCAAGTGTGGTTATTTTTCTTACTACTACGTTAAGCAGTCTCCATCTCTGGCCCGTCTATCTTGTCTGAACTGGGCACGTGATCTGATCTGATATTGTCAATCATTGGGTCATATCTTGGACTTATGACTTATCCCCATTCCTTCATTAAATATGTAGCAACCTCCTCAACATAATATGGCGGGTTTTCGAGGAGGTATACAACTTTAAATACTATTCCATTCAATCGTAATTTCAAATCTAATATAGAAATTTGCCGTGGTGAAGACTGACGTGTGTAGACGTGGCCAGTTGTTGGGGTATCCAGTGGCTGGTGTGAGTGATGGTTAGTGGCATCAGAAATATGGATGGGCGTTTGTGTGTGTGTGTGTGTGTGTGTGTGTGTGTGTGTGTTTACAAGAAGGCACGATAATGTGTGCAATTGTGTATGTGAATGTGTATTGTACTGACTGAATGATGGGTTTATTAGTAATTGAAATAGATAATGTCGGTAACACAAGCTGTGTGTGTGTGTATGTGTGTGTGTGTGTGTGTGTGTGTGTGTGTGTGTGTGTGTGTGTGTGTGTGTGTGTGTGTGTGTGTGTGTGTGTGTGTGTGTGTGAAACTTTTAAAAGCCCTGTCAGAGATTCGCTGGGTAGTATAAATAACATAGTCCAAATCCATCTTACGTCTCCGGTGACGTGGTTTAGCTTTGTGTTAAGAGAAACATTTATTCTGAAATCAGATGAGCATAAGAAAATTATTGCACTTACAGTCGTGGACATAAACATACCTATTATTACAGTCCTGCTTCACACTTTTCTCTGCTGGTTAACCTTTGTATAGAGGGGCTTGGCATGCTTCTGTGTCCATAGACGATTTTCCTTGATATAATGGGTCAAGAAGGAAAGCACCGGACATGCCCGAAGTATGAAGTAAACTTAGTGGATTATTACACGAATTGTTGGCCCTGACTGAACATTCATATCTTGTTCTTGCCTATTATAACTTGCATCCCAATTTGTCTTTACTAAGTAGTATTCCTCCTCTTTTTTTTTTTGTTCTACCTGTTTCGGCTGGAGAGTTGGAGTGTCATAAGCTCGTTGTCTAATCATAATACAAACTCCTTGTGCTCTTCCTGCTCCTTCCCTTCCCCCATGTTCCATTTAATTTCAATCTCTTTTCCTCTTCTACCCCCATGAATCTTTCATCCTTGCCTCACGTTCTTATGTTCTTTCGCTCGCCCCCCCCTCCCTTTTCCCTCCTCAATCTCTCCTCCTCTGGTACCTCTTCAATCATTTCTCCCTATCGCCATATTTCCAGTCTCCCCCTCCCCCTCTACACTTACGTCTTCATCCCTCTGCTTCTAACCACTCTTCCGCTCTGCTTGTTCCCAGCGCCCCAGCCTTGTTTCAGGCGGGTAGTCATGACTTCCTCCGTCCCCAGTCTCACTCCTCGCCCCGTACCCAACACTGCCTGACCCCGCCACACCCCACTCAGAGCTATCTAACCTCACCCTACACCACACACCCTGCCTCCGCTGAACTTCTCCTCAGATAATGTTACAGTACCTGACCCCACCAAACCTCACCCAGCCTCACCCCTCCTCACCCAACTCCAAACTACCCTGCCTCATCCTCTCTCAACTAACCAAACTCCCTTGCCCTGCTTCTCCTCATCCTGCTCTAGCCCACCCTACTGCACTCCTCCTCCTTTCAATACCTCACACAGTTGACCCTTTCTCTGCCTGGCTGACCTCGCCTAGCCTCATTCCTGACACGTGGCAAGGTTTCAGTAAAAAAAAAAAAAAAAAAAGAAAAGAAAGAAAACAGAAAAGAAAAGAAAAGAAAAACAGAAGCAAATCGATATTGAACTTACTCCTCGTCACTCAAAAGTCTTTCGATACCTTCAACCTCTCACTCAGATTTAACTTCTTACTGAGTCGTACTCTAGGTGACTGGAGGTTTCGTTCAGTCTTTTCTTTGCTATGTATCCTGTACATTACGCATCAATATCCATTTGTATGTTATCAGTGAAAGCAATGTCGATGCAGAGAGTTTAAAAAACCATGCAAGAGCATGTTAATCTTTAATAAACGAAATAATGCAAAGGATAGGTGTTACGAAGCCATTCATGCTGCCCTGAAGACGGCCCAGAGAACTATTGTACTGATGATACACTTATGGCTTTTGTGTTGTATTCTCACCACCATCAGATGTTTTAAGTTAGGAGTAACCCCGCCACTACAATGGTGGACTGCTATGCTGTGGAGAATGTTTCAGTTCAACAAAAATATAATGTAAAAGTTGACATTCTGATAAAAAGGATATACAGACAGAAATGTGCAAACTGTTCTGTAATATAGTTTCAACTTACCTTCCTCATTACAGTGTTTTCTCTCCTCTCACACACACACACACACACACACACACACACACACACACACACACACACACACACACATTCTCTCTCTCTCTCTCTCTCTCTCTTGTTTTTGCCTCCCTGAGCTATCGCAGCGGCATGAAAAGTGTGTTTGGACGTTCCCACCGCTAGTTGGAGAGAGAAAGAGGTGTGTGTGTGTGTGTGTGTGTGTGTGTGTGTGTGTAAGAAAACGTCAAAACATGCCCGCTGGGAATAACCTGAACCAAGGCCTTGACCTGAACTTATTGGGTACATTAGCTCCGTGTGTGTGTGTGTGTGTGTGTGTATGTGTGTGTGTGTGTGAGAGAGAGAGAGAGAGAGAGAGAGAGAGAGAGAGAGAGAGAGAGAGCAAATATACACAATCATATTAATACTTCCGAGGCTGTTTATATCATTTGAAATAGCTAATCTTCTATTCCTATAATAAAAGCAAATATTCACAAATGTACTGAAGTTTTCTTGGATGTTACCTATGACCCTGATGTCTATTTTTCTAAACAAAGAAACAAACAGTGAAACTGAAGACACACTATTTTCTCACATCAAAAACGACAGGATATTGTTTGGTGAGTATTATGACGGGAAAGAAAAGCGTTGAAGAACAATATAAAATTAACTGCCAGTGAGGGTAGGAAATGACCAACGTTCAAATATGAAATGCTATCTTATTGAATTCTCATAAAAATTCATACTGGTCGTTGAAAAAAAAGAAAAAAGGCAACAGTCTTCATCTTAACTATAAGACCTGTACTTAACATGGACCGTAGAAGAGAAAGTAAATAAAATAATAACACAGATAAATGCTACTATCATTTTTTCAGTGAAATGGAACAGACTGACAGCCAGACAGAGGGCCAGCTGGAGGTGCTACAGTAGGTAGGGTCAGTTTACCATAACGCAGTGCCACGTGTTGGGATAAACGAGCTCTCTCTCTCTCTCTCTCTCTCTCTCTCTCTCAATTATTAACCGCCGTCTACAGCACCTTCACTTCAAATCGTCTCGCATAACTTAAAATGTCGTGAGACAGGACAAATTAATTGTCGGAATGAATAGGTAAATAAGCCATAGGATTGAGATGATGGATAACGGAAGGATGGACACATATTTAACCCATAAATCTGGTGCAGGAGTTAATGAATGCTGTAGCAGACTCTGAGGCTCGAAATTTTTAATATGAATAAAATCGTTTGGAGATAACATGAGTAAACTAAGAACTCAAGAATGTTTCAAAAGTACACTGTGTAGAAATCATATGCCAAAGGAGCAAAATCATGAATAAAAAAGACGTGAATGATGAGTGGCTGCATCATCCATTTCTCCTCGTAACTGCCGTAGGTTTCGTACTGTTGTGGATTCCTTATCTTGTTTCTTGATGATAAATACTCTAAATTATAATAAGGTTTGGATAATTAATATGGCGATAAAGATGATGATAATGATGATGAGGTGGTGAAGGTGAAGAAGGAAAAAGAGAAAGAGAAGGAACAGAAGGAATAGGGTGTGGAGAACATTCAGTAAGAATATTCCTTGTAAGGACCCACCCCATCTAAAGAATCCTGGCTTTGTAGATTCATATATAAAGCAAACATGATTCACAAACACCACAGGAAATTCAGCTTCGTAAATCCGTATGCTTAACGAGGAAATGCGTATAAAAAGCACAGACTCCACCTTTAAAAAAACATATGCTTATGTTTGTAAATTCACATGTTTAACGAGAAAGGAATTATAAGTACTTACCACAGCTTTGAATGTCCAAGTTTATCAAGAGATTATAAACAAAGACCACAGGAATACTAGCTATGTAAATCCATATGTTTTAATCAAGGAAGGGATTATAACTCCTAACTAAATGGATGGCCAGGTCGCGCCCTGTGCCCAAAAATGCATGGTTCCCCATGGAGGCCACGTAACTAGTTTTTTACAAACTCCCCAGTTTCGCCTCTCTCGTTGTTCATTGGTGGTGGCGACGGTAGTGGTTGTCCTATATAACTAGAGTGGGAGGAGAGGGAGAAGGAAGAGGGATAGGGGTTGAAGAATAGGTGAGGAGGGGAGGAGAGAATGAGGAGGGAAGGAAGAAGCAGGGGTGGATGAAGGGTTAGAGGGGATAGAGAGAGGGGTAGGTGAGGAGAGAACAACCAAATACCCAAACCTACTGTACCTCATGCCACTGTCTACTTGCACCACCTTCTGTTTCATCATCTGTTACTTGCATTAATTCTTCCCTCTTCTTATTTTCCTTTTGACATTATCCCTTTTATTTTTTCTGTTTTGATCGATATGGATGTGTGGAGAACGGAAAGGGGGTAGGTAAAGAGACAGGGACAACTGGAGGGAAGGGAAAGGTAGACAAGTAAATGAGTATAGAAATGAGACTATGGAAGGGAAGAGATTGCTAGGAGACTGAATGAAATCACAGAGGTAGGTGATGGGAGAAGGTGTATGGAAGAGAATAATGAGGGAGGAAATACGGTGACAAAAAAGGAGAAGTGGTGGTTAAACAAGAAAATAGTAAATGGGTGGATCAGAAGACGAAGGGGGGACAAAAAGAGGGAGAGAGGAGGGGGAACGAATGGAGGTAAACAAAGATGGGGAAGATGGAGATTAAGTGGAGTAGGAGGAAGGAGTAAAAAAGGAAAGGGAAAAGATGGATCAAGTGGAGGAAAGCTAAAGGAGGAAAAACTACAAAAAAGTGGAGTTTGGGACGGAGGAAGAATGAAGAGGGAGGAAGGGAGAGAGATGAGTAAATGGTAAGGAAGAGGGAAGGGTAGGGCAGAGGAAGAGGGAATAGGGAAGGCGGAGGGACCGAAGACAGTGAAGAGAAAACGAGGGACAGAGTGGGTGGAAACTGTAGGGAAGAAGAATAAATGGTAGTAAATGTTGGGGAGGCGCATGGCATGAAGTCGGGAAGACAAAGGGAAGAACGGGGAAGGAAGTACGCAAGGAAGGGGGAAGAAGAAGAGGAGAGGATGACAGGGGAAAGAGGGCAAACTAAAGAAGAAGTCGTAGGAGGAACAAGGGATTTTGTAGACAAGACAGTGGGTAGGTGGGGATGGTATGTCCAGTGAGTGAGATAAATAGAAAACAGTGTGAGGGGGAGTTTAAATGAGAGATGTATAAAAGTGAAAAGATGGGGGTGATGCAGAGGATAGAGGACGCGTGAGGGTGAAAAGTGATAGGACAGAAGGAAAAAAATAGAGACCAGAGAGGAGAGAAGTGAACATGACTAAGATAAGAGAGAAGGATAAGTTATACAGGGAAGGGGAAAGGTATGGAGAGCAGATTGAGGAGGATGGTGGTGGGGTTGGGTGTGGGTTGTGGTGGGGGGAGAGGGAGGTAGTGAGATCATCAGAGTGTGTGAAGGGGAGGAAGAAGTGTGAGGGACGAAGAAAAGTTCTAGACAGGAGGAGAGATAAAAGAAGATGGGTGGGGGGGGGGTAACGGAGACTGAGGGAGAGAGAGGAGAGAGGGGTAAAACGATGGAGGTGAGTAAAAAGGAGAAACAGGTGAGAGAGAGAGAGAGAGAGAGAGAGAGAGAGGGGGGGGGCGAGGGGTGGTGTCAGAAGGAGAGGTCAAGGGAGATGAAGAGATTAAATGAACATGAAAAGGAATGGGGGGAAGTGTGAAGAGGAAAGGGGAGGGAAGAGATGATAGGAGAGGAGAAAAAGAGATAAATGAGGGGAGAAAGGAGGGGTGAGTAAATGGGAAAAGTAAGGGAGAACGAAGGGTATGACTGATTGATAGGGCGGAAGGGAAGCAGAGGGATATAAGAAGAGAAGAGAAGAAAGAGAGAGAGAGAGAGAGAGAGAGAGAGAGAGAGAGAGAGACGAGACGAGACGACAAGAGGGGTTAGGGGTGAGAGAGGAATAAGGAGATATGAATGTGCAGTAGCAAGGAGATAAGTAAGTGGGGGGATGGAATTAATCCCCGAGCTAGTCCTCATCAGATCATATAGCCCTGCTAGGGTTACAGGAGAGCGCTACCCCTCCCAGCACAGCAGCCACCGGGCGGGGCGCGAACTCGCAACCTCACGAATAAGTAGAAAAAAAAAAAAAAAAAAAAAGGAATGGCATATGGGAAGGAGAGAATGGGATGGGGCTGGAGACGAAATGGGATGTGAGGAGAGGAAAAAGGTGAAAAGGGAAGGGAAGGAAGATGAGATAGACAGGGAGAAAAAGGGAGCTGAGGTGAGGAAGGAAAGAAAGGAGAAGGAGGTAAAAAGGGAGGGAGAGGAAACGGAGGCAGAGAGGAGGGAGGAAGAGGGGGGAGGAGGTAAAGAGGAAGGGTGGGAGACGAAGAAAAAGAGGTAACAAGGGAAGAAGAGGATGCCGAGAGGCGAGAGAGAGAGAGAGAGAGAGAGAGAGAGAGAGAGAGAGAGAGAGAGAGAGAGAGAGAGAGAGAGAGACGGGGAAGAAAGAAAAGAGAAAGAGAAAGCAAGAGATGAAAAGGGAGGGAGAGAGTAAAGAAGTGAAAAGGGAGAGGGGCTGGTAGGAGGGGTGTAAATATGTCACGATGGGAAAGGATGGGTGATGGTGAGGGATGAGGGAAGAGGCAGAGGGAGGAAAGAGAGGCTGAGAGGAGGAAGGAAGGATGAAACGTGAAGGCAGTGATGAAGAGGCTGATTTGGTAGTAATGTACTGGTCTTACATTTAGGGGACTCGCCAGAGGAATGAGTTCGAGCCCCACCGACTGTTAATGAGGTTGTGAGACAGACAACCACAAGCAGTTGGAGAAGTGGTCTGGTGTAAGACAGGAGGTGAGTTCGATCCGAGGCTGGTGGCAAGCAACAGTTCGATTGGCTGAATTTCGCTAAAGCGAGTTGACTGATCTCTCATCAGATCCACCGACATGTTTTAAAAACATATCTAGGATTAAGTACGTACGGTGGGTGTTGACAAGGGCAAGTGAATGCTTGGGTGTTAGCAATGAAATGGAGTCGAATGAAGGTATGCGGTATGGAGGAAGACTGCCGGGCCTCAGGTGTGCTAGCAGTTACACACCCAGCCCCACCCCACTCCTACAGACGGAAGAGGGAAGAAAGGAGAGGGATAGATGCTGTAGAGAAGGAGGGTGAGAATGAGTGGAGGGAGAGGGGAAAATTAAGGGGAGAATGAGACGCGGGTGCAATAGAAAGGAGAGAGAGAAAGAGTGTGGAGCATGAACAGGATATGTATGAGGTGGCAAGAGGGGGGGAGATGATGAGTAGATATCAAAGAGATGTAAATGGTACGAAGGATACAGTAACTATCAAAACGAAAACAAAAGAGGGAAGGAAGGGAAGAAAATGCCCAAGGGAATGGGGGTATACTTAGGAGGGTAGGGGAGATAGGAGGTAGGTATAGGAGAGGTACAATACAAAGAAAAGGGAGAGAAGAGGGAGAAGAAGAGAATGAGGAGGAAGTGGAGAGAGGCCCGGTTAGATTGGAAAGAAGGTAAAGGAGGGTGTGAAACTAAAGTGAAGGGGAAGGAGGGAAAAGAAGAAGGAGAATAAATAGGAAAAAAAGGAAAAGAAGGGAAGTGAAGATGACGAGATGATGGAGAGAAGGAGACAGAAATGAAAGAAGGGAAGGTATAGGGAGTATTAATAAAATGCAAGGAGAATGGAAAGGGTAAGAAGAGGGAGCGAAAGAGTGGGAAGAGAGGCAATACATGGGAATAGAGAGAGAATTGAGGTGAAAGTAAGACAAAAGGGATGAAAGAAGACAGGGGGATGCCTGAGGAAGAGAGGGGGAAATAGGAAAAAAAAAAAATCAGGTAGGGAGAGAAAATGTAGTTACAAAAAAAGAGAGCGGAGTGAAAAAAAAAAAAAGATGGTGAGGGGGGAAGATGAGAGAATAGAGGAAGGGAAAAGGAACTGGAGAGAAGAATGGAAGACGGGAGGGAGAGAAAGGGAAGAGAGAGTGAAAGGATAAAGCGGATGGTACGCAAAAAAGGAACACAAAGTGTATGAATGTGGCGCCACGGGGTATGTGTAGTTTTGGTAGGGATGCAGAATTGGTTTTTGTTTTATGTGTTGAGGACATGTTTAAGAGGATGGGTATGGTGGATACTGACACTGGGAGGCTACTTCCTGTGGTACTGAGAGAGAGAGAGGTTGTGATTATGCGGTAATTTTGAGGGGACCTAGCGTTTCTTCCAGTAAAATAACTTGTTCACTAGCCAAAGAAAACATAAGTATTTAGCATAGCATTGTGTGTGTGTGTGTTTGTGTGTGTGTGTGTGTGTGTGTGGGCTGTGTTACTACACTTGTGTGCGTGTATGGTTGGTTGTCTACCTGTGTGGTCCTCCTTTGGGGCAGTAAACATAATGTTGGCAGCAGTGTGGTGTTTTACCTTTAGCTCCCAGCGAGTACTCTGAACCCTCCTCATCCCTTATTGTGCGCCATAAACCCTACTGAAGCCTCACTCCAAAAGTTTCACTCAAAATGTCTTATTGGCTTCCGACATTTTGAAGCACATACTGCTCTGCGATTTATTTTGTCTGGTACACCATAATATCGTCTTGCATGTCACTGGAGCAAATTATTTCGATATTAAATGTTACATATTGTCTATCACTGATTAAACCATATTGTCTATCCACGGCTGGATTAAGCATGTGGGAGGCACGGGGCCCGCTTGGAAGGGAGGCCCCCTTTCCAACTCCCCCAGTGGCATACACCACAGACTGGTAACCTAAATCCTAATATATAAATAGGACACTTTTAGTTAGGAAATACTGAACGGGGACTATTCATCCAATGCTGTAATATGTAATGCATAAACACGAAATGAAATGAACACAAGTTGCTCTGGTGGGAGGCCCCCTCTTGGTGGGTGGCCCAGGGCCCGGGCCCCTTGGCCCCCCCCCCCCTTAATCCGGCGGTGTGTCTATCACTCATCACGTTGTTGGATTCAAGATGTTTAAGTATGTGCCTATTAATTACAATTTCAAATACTTTACCAAGAGATGTGACAGCTATTGGTCTGCAGTCAGAGAGGTCAGAGGAACTTCCTTTCTTTGCAACTGGGTGGATAATGGCTTCTTTCCATGATTTAGGGAATGAAGATGTACGTTTGAATAGTCTGAATAATTTAACTAGAACAGAGGCAAGTTCAGGGGAACACTTTTTCAAGACAATTGGAGGAATTCCATCTGGGCCTGGGGCTTTGTTGGTTGGTAAATTGTCTAGGATGGATTTTACGTATCTTGTCTGTATTTTAAGTGGAACAGTTTTGGGAGAGTCAGGTTCTAGTTCTGGGACGTTCTGGCTGGCTTCCTCTATGTTAGAATTTCTGGCAACTATACTGGCAAAGATATCTGCTTTCCCACGCGGGTCATTTGTAATGTTGCAATCTGATGGTTTTAGTTGGGGAATTGATGATGACTTGTTAAAGTTATTATTGAAAGAACTGAGAGTTGACCAAAATATTATATTGTCGTTAGGGTTGTTAAGTAGTTTTGATGCTTGATTTTGAAGAAAGTTTGATTTAGCTAGATTTATTAGAGCTTTTGCATGGTTTCTAGCAATTAAATTGCCAGAATGATTCAGATGTTTTTATTTTAAGTAGGAGTTATATGCTAATGACTTTTGGGCTGTTGCTCTGGCACAGTTGCTACAAAACCATTTTGGAGAGTTCGATCATTTGGTGAACTGTTGACAGTATGAATAAATCCATAACAGCTAGTATTTAGTCATTAATGTGGGACTGGGTAGAACTGACATCACTAGAGAAGAAAGACTGCCATGGAATGTCAGCAAGATAATTTCTAAATCCATCCCAGTTTGCCCTATCAATGTGCCATTGGGTCACCCTGACAGGTTCAGAACGGAGAGGTTTTGGGGGGCTAACTTATGAGGCTTTGATGAGATTGTAGTCAGAGGATCCAAGTGGTGACAATACCTCTATCCTGTATTGATGTGGATTATTTGTCAGGAATAAATCCAAGAGATGGGCATTATGGTCAGGATTATCAGGTATTCTGGTTGGTTGCTTTACCAGCTGCGTGAGATTAAGCGATTCTGCAAACAACTTGCACTCTCGACCAGCATTGTCAGTCCTGGCAGAATGCAATAACCATTCAACATTATGTACAGTACGTTAAAATCACCCAAAATGGTAATTTCGGTGCTAAGGGCAAGGTTAAGGTTACTCAACTGTGTGGATATGGTGTCAAATACACTGGGTTCTGAAGAAGCACTGGGGGAGCGATAGACTACAGAGATATATTTGGTAATATTTTGACAATTAAGTTTATACAGTGAGTAATCAAAATTAGTTGAAGAGAAGTTTAAAACAGTGTCAACTGCATATTGAGATTTGATATAACAACAGGTGCCGCCCTTTTTAAGGAAGTTTGTGAGATGGTAACTAGGAAAACAAAATGGGGATATTTCGGTAGAAGGAGAGATTTGTGATTCTGTGAGAAATAGGGCCAAAAGGGATATAGACTGTAGGAAAAAATGAACTGAATTTAAACTGGTGCTAAGACCACGGGTATTGGTGAAGAGTAAGGCCGCGCCCGCACTTCCCCACTGACGAGCATGACTGGAAATTGCAACAGTCGCTGCCGGCACAGTCGCTTGATGGCGACCTGGAGGACCCTGTGCCACCAGCCCTACCCTGCCGGTGGTGGCAACCCGAGGTGCCACTTCGTTTGATAGTAATAATGCAGCGGCCATTGCTAAAGGGAGTGGGAATAGAAGGTGTGATATCTTATGTGCATGTAGTGTGGTGTAGACAGTTGAAGGCAGAGGTATTTAAGAGAGTATGCTGACCTACTCTCTGTGAAAATGAAAGCACTGAAAATGTTCAAAACTGGAGATGGTCAGGATCAAGTCTTGAGGGCTGGTGGAACAGGAGCTCCCGCTCTCCCTATCACCAGTTTGCCATACACCTCGGGAGTACTGCCCTGTTCGACTGGTGCAACAGTCTACTCCTCAGGGATAAATAAAGAAAAAACCTAACCATGTCTCGTCAGACTCATCTTCATTATCACTCGGTCATCTCTGAGGGTGGATGGTTGCCGCGGACATTTGTGTGGACAGGATAATGGCCAGGTGTGGCGTGACTGAATCCATTACACCAGTGGAGTCCGTCTGGCACCACTTTTAAGGGTTATCGTTATGTGTGTAACGCTGGATGGTTATATCTGACGTTGGATACCCATAGTAGCTTCCTGTGTGTGTGTGTGTGTGTGTGTTAAGAGAGTTGCATGGTTTCACAGATACACAGGCCACACAGACCTTACAGTCACAACGAGATGATCTGGTCTTAGCCCCAATAGATAGATTAATATCATTCGATTTACTGAAGGTGTTGAAGCGGCTGTGGCTGGGAGTGTGGACGAGTCACCAGAGGAATATGAACAGAGTGTGAATGTGTGAGACCACATGAAAGAACATTCTGCTGCTCCCTATTGCATGTCCTGTATGAGTGGGATGCAATCAAGGACATGAGGATTAGGTTTTGCCAAGGTTTAAGAATCTATAAATCTCTTGACACACCAGTTTTTAGCCTCTTGCTCTTGCTATTTTTCTCTGTTGGCTCATGTTCCTAAGCTATCAGTGACAGTATGTTTTTCTGCCCTTAATGATTCTCTTTGATATGATGTGTCAGGGAGGAAGGTGCAATGCCATATGTATAAAGTAGACGGACTGAAATGATAGGCAAACTGTTGTCCTTAATTGTACTCCCGCACCTTGCCACTACAGCCATCCTTCAAGTGCACCAAAATACCAGATCAAGATAACTCCTGATGCTGGACTAACTCTGAAATGTGACTTACTTATTTCGACGACGCCCAGGCAGACAAGGTCGTTCATAGCAATTAATGTATGGCATCGAATCACACGTGCAAGATATCCCAGACTACAATGTTGCTCAAACCTTGCTTTGCACTACACACATACATGTGAACATACAAATCATCTTCATCATCATTATCATCATCACCGCAATCTAATTTTCAGCTTTTCCAGAGGTATGAGTAGTATGCAAAAATAGGAATTATAGAAACGCTAGAGTAGGTATCACTAAAGACCAGATGCCTTTATATCACAAGCATCTTTCATATCATTCTCCTCCTCGCCAATGTTCTATCCATGATATGGAGACTATCACATACAGTAAATCAGTCTAACTTTGAACACACACACACACACACACACACACACACACACACACACACACACACACACACACACACACACACACACACACACACACACACACAAGAACCATCCACCCGACCCTGACCACATAATAGTTCTCTGTGACTGCTGGATTCCCCTCCATTAGAGAGAGAGAGCTGGTGTCGTATTCTAAGTGGCCATGAAGATTTCATAATCCCTCTTCCTTAGCAAGTATTATGCACATTAAGCCTCAATATCCTTAGATGGTTAGTCCTACAAAGCAGCATAGTATCATTTTTGGCACCCTCTACTGAACCGTTGCTCGAAATGCAGCTCTCTGTGTGTGCTTTAACTCTTCCAAAGGAATTTGATGGATCTGAATGAAACTTCCCAGCTTAGTTCGTTTGGTTGCTGGGATCGTCGTCCACTATATGTAACTTTCCAACTACGAGATTTGGGAGTTCAGCCCCGCCCCCTCCATCAAATAAAATATTCTCAGAAATAATGAAACTCTCTAGGTAGGCGTCACCCTGGCTTCATCAGAGGGATGTAACTTACCTTGGTGTTTATATAAGATGGCATCGGGGTGATTAAGTGTCCGAGGTGCATTACGTCCACAGTTAGACCAGCGCGGTAATTATTTACAATCAAGAAACACCAGACCATTTGGCCACGTATACGTAAAGGAGCTTAACCAGTTCTTACGATAAATAAATCTCTTTTGCAAATGAATACTGTAAGAAATCACGTCTCTAGGTTGTACTTTTTTGCTTCAACATTCATTCTAGTCTGATAGTGAAGTGTTTCAGTGCTGTACGAGTAACATCGGTGTAGTAACTCACGACCCCATACTCCGTTCAAGCCCAGGAAAGTTTGTGAATGCGATTCCAGCAGGGTTTGGTGTGAGGATGGCAGTGTGGCCTGGCTGGCTAGAATTTGGTGGTCGGGTATTTTATGTTAATGCATCTTCTGTTTCGCCTGACCATATTTTCCTCAAGTGTTTGCCTTCAAAATCCATCCAGGGAGTTTGATGTCACTTGGTTTCTTTATTGCGGACATCCAGTGCATTTCTCGCAGAGATTAACCTACATCTGATTGACGTTAAGAGCTTCATGCTGAAGACATGATTTATACCTTATTCTTAATACAGTTAGACGATTTTATTGAGGTAGGAGACTCATCATCTACTTACTCTATGTGGTGCTTTATTCGGGTGACCCTATGGAGAATGACAAGCCAAATGGTTTTCTGTAACCCAGGAAACCATTTACTACGATGGGTGCTAACCACAAAACCATATGATGCCTGGTGGTCTACTGGGCTAAGGCGCTCGAACAGGATGGGGCCTGTAAAGGTTCACATCCGAGCGACGGCTGAGATTTATTGCTCGCATTATGCTACACAGGGGTAAGGAGGGCTGCTCACCCTCGCCTTAAATGTTAGGCTGAGTAGCCTAACTCCGGTTCCTGCGCTCCTGATGGGCCATTCAGGAATAGATAATAGAGAAAGAATAGCACCTTAAGTAGTGATATTTATTTAATTTTTATTTATTTATTTATTGCATTTAAGGGCTTTTCTCACCGTACTTAACATCTGATTGACATTATTTACTTCAGTCTGAGGACACAATTCGTATATTATTCTTCCTAAGGAAAGCACTCAGGTAGAGTATTAATAACGGCTGATGCAGCCTTTCCATTTAGAAAACTCTATCAGTAACTGAATCATGTCAACAGAAATTGCCTGTGAGATTTATGGCACAAGTAGTCTTTTTTACGAATATCTATTGCTTTTCTTACCACAGTAAATCTCCATGTGACTGGCATTAAGGGTGTGGGTGCTGACAGGCGCGAAAAATATGAGTTTACGTTATGGCTTTCGGATGAACTGGCTTTGTTACCCTTTCAGTCCGACAATGTCTTTTGCATTTTTAATTCGGTTATCGTTAGGTGGTTGTATTCACCTGAAGAGAGAGCTCTTATAATAAGGGGGTTAAGAAAAGCCTCTCTTCAAAGAAATTCGTATCGTCTGGTGGTAGTATTAAAATGCAAAAGACGTTCTTGCACTCCCATTCCAAGCCTCCCACCTCGCAGTATCTCTTGACTGAATAAAATCCTCACACAAATACAAGAATAAAGTTAAAATTCCTTCCTCAAAGCCTAGTTAAAGAGTCTGACTGTATGCCCACATTCAAAACTGCTGTGCTGCACACCCGCCTGTTGTCCATGGCTATCTCCTATGCCTTTCTGTCCCCTCCAGATCGAAAAATCTCCCTTAGACTGAATAAAATCGTCCAGCAATAGAAGGAATAAATGACGTTCTGGTATTGAAAGAATTTTATAGTAAGCCTCCTTCCTAAACTGCCTTGCTAATGTATCCACAGCAGTGATGATACTTCCCCTCATCCAGGTCTCTTCTCCATGCCTTTCGCTTCTCCCATTCTCATCATTTTCCCCCAATGGCGTGAATTACGACGCAATATTTCTTTTGTATCCACGTTCTCGAGGAAAAATGTAATGTTTGTTCCAGAGCTGCGCATCCTTGCCCCCCTCCATCCATCACCACACACACACACACACACACACACACACACACACACACACACACTTCTTTCTTTCTCATTGTATCTCGCCAGTTTGTTCTCTGTCTGTTTGTCTGTCTGCTCTCTCTCTCTCTCTCTTTCTCTCTCTCGTGCAAAAGTTCACAGAATATCAGGGGTGTTTACGGCGGGGTATGAAAATTAGGAACATTCTGAAGATAATCATTGAATTTTCAAATCAAAAGTGACTCATTATGGACGTGAGTTCAGTCACCAGTGGTGCAAAGAGCAGCTTGGTGATTTAATTTTTTCTTTTTAAACAGACTTCCCTGTTCTTCCATAAACCCCATTCTGGCATATCATAGAAACACCGCCGCTAATACCTTCACACTGGTCTTGAGTAAGACAGCCCTGCTATGTATTTAGTATGGTTGGTGGGTACTGGCGCCAAAGTTATGACAAATAAAGGTGTGTGGCACGAGGAACACTTGAGTTTAAAGAATCGGATTAACAAATTCGGACACTTTAACCCCATTGGTACGATGACTTATTTTCGTTATATTCTTGCTGTTGGTACTGGAGAGGGACGCCTTCGCGCTGTGGTATGACATAACTGGGCGGCTCCTCTGCCTGGTTATGTAAATGCTCAACTCCCTCCCTGTTCCCTGAACCGGGGATGATGGAAGGACGGCAACTTTAGCATGCAGTTTACTTGGTTCACAAGCAGATGAACCTGGTGTTACAGCTACTACTATTACTACTATTCTTGCTGCTAGCAGATATTATTTAGCCTAGGACAAGACCGTCCAGGGGGAAAAGGGCTAATGGAGGCTTTAACTAACCTCTCAAGTCATAGGAGTCCCTCTTAAGCTAATTAATAGACTGAACGTAGCAGGAAAACTATAACATAAGTTACTGGATTCAAAGGATTAAGAAAAAAAAAAATGGAATACTTGATGCCAAATGCCAAATACAGGCGTTGCGTGTGAGAGTTCAGATATCTCTCACGTTTTTCCTTTTTCTCCGCCTTATCTTTCTCCTTGGCTGCACGTTCTCCTGTCCCTGTGTCTCACTCTGTCTCCTCTTCCACATTCTCCTCAAATTGTTACACTTTTATTTTCACTTCTTTGTGTCTCTTTGTTCTCTTTCTCCTTTATTTTTGTTCACGTTTACTTTTTTTCTCTCCTCACGCCAGTCAGTCACGTTGTGCATTTCTCCTCTTCGTGTAGTACCTATAACACAGAGTCTGCAATATTCCAAATGCCGCTTGTTTTCTGTAGCCTACTCCTGATGGTATTTACAGGTATTTGAATAATGGTTTTGTGTGTGTGTGTGTGTGTGTGTGTGTGTCAGTCAGTAGCGTACCTGAAGGGGGGGAGGGCTGTTTGAAACTGCCCCCCGGGCCCCCAATTGAGGGGGGGCCCCAAAAAAGCCTTATAAATTTATAAGCTTTTTTTTTTATTAATATTTAAAAATATATGTATATTTATCATCCCGACAAATCCGGCTGAGATATTAGATCAGTTTTGAGAATGACGTATCTGGCAACTTGTAGCCAAGCGGTAGGCCTAAACCTTCCGATACATTTGAGACACGTTTCACGGTCTCAGTCGTCACCTGACATTCAAACCGGTGGGTGCAACGCCGCCGGCTCTTGAAATTTGACTTTTTTTTTTTTTTTTAACAAACAACAGTACTGTCTACAACTGATTGTGAGTATAATTTATTGGGAATACTTTCTATTGTAATAGTGTATATCAATATATATTTATTTTTCGTTTTTGTAATTATATAGAGTTGTGAGGATTACGGGACAATATTTAGAAGTTGCCATAACTGATTTTTCTATCTATCTATCTATTGCCAGACGCCTCAATCCCGTTTGGGGTGGCCACAAACAAATCGCCTCCAAGTCGCCCTGTCCCCCGCCATTTCACTGCCCTGCTCCCAACTCACACCCCCCTCTCTCATATACCTCTCCACCCCATCCCTCCATCTCATCCTCGGCCTCCCCCTCCCTCTTCCCCCCTCCACCTCACTCACATACATTCTCTTCGTCAATCTTTCACCCTCCATCCTCTCCACATGGCCTTATGTTTTACAATATTATTAGTGCTTTAATGAATCTGATAACTGTTTTTGGTGCTGATGAGTTAGGTTTACCTTAGATTAGGTTAGGCTGGGTAGGGTGAGGTTAGGTGGGTTGCTGCATCGTAACATCAGCATCAAAAATACTTACCAGTTTCATTAATAACACTGTAAAACACACCAGAAAAATGTACTTTGGTCATTAAAAACCAGTTGTGGCAAGGATTACTATTGTTAAACTGTTACACTATAAAGCCTGCCCACAGTTCTTTTAGAGTATACCTATGGCAGGCCTTAGCTTTTGGGGGGCCCCCCTATATTTAGATGTTGGAGGGGGGCCCAGCAAAGAACCTAGCCCTCTGGGCCCCCAAATCTCTAGGTACGCCCCTGGTCTGTGTGTGTGTGTGTGTGTGTGTGTGTGTGTGTGTGTGTGTGTGTGTGTGTGTTCCCTTCCTCCTGTCTTCTACCTAAATCCCTTCTGCTACTCTCCCTGTCACTTCTTCCAACGTCCCCTCCTGCCTCCCTCTCACCCTCTCTGTCCCTCCCACCTTCTATCATCCCCAGAGAGGTTTTGAAAAGGACCTCTTTGATCCTCCCAAACCCCACCCAGCCAACCCCAACTTTCACCCTTGACGTGCGCTGCCCCTGTATGGATCGCTGCCTGATAATTGTGTGTCTTGGTTCACTTGATCCCATACCAGTATAACTGCATGCAGATAATTGACCAAGTGAGTAATGGCAATGGATGATTAGGTGAAAGCTGTTTCTGGATTTTTTTTTTTTTTTTCTGTTACCATTACCGTTTCGTCCCTTTTCAGAGGTTAGTTTATTTTGCGCACCATAGTTATAAAAGACCAAAACAAGTTAAACTCTCTCTCTCTCTCTCTCTCTCTCTTTCTCAACCAGCCAATTAGATTCTACGTCGGACATGTCAAGGCAGCAACGCACCATGAACCCTAACAACTGTGTCACTGTCACACAGTCGCACTTGCGTCATTCAGCCACCGACGAGCGAGTAAGTCATTTGTCAATCTCAGTCTTATATTATTCTCCGCTTTAACTTATTTCCTAATGTCTAACATGGCTGTGCCCTCCTTCTCCCTCTTATGTGTCTATGTTTTTGAGTTGACAAGAATTATTAGATAAGGTTGTCACTGGTGCTGTTATGGGGGTAGGGGGGTTTCAAGAATACTCCCCCAGTATCCCTGCTTGTCGTACGAGGCGAATAAAAGGGTTAGTGGTGGGTTAGTGCCCCACTCCGTAAAAAGAACTAACTAAACAAGCGAATGAAGCGCCTCGGACCAGGACGGACCATACGTTGACGACTAAGGAACGGACAAAGGACATTCTGAGGGTGGGAACGTGGAATGTGAGAGGAGTGAATGATGAAGTGTAAGAAAGAGAGATTGTTCAGGTGCTAGAGGGTGCAAAAATGGATATATGTGGATTGACTGAAACTAAATGGATAGGTGAAAGGGTGAGAGAATGGGAATATGGTTTAGGTATATGTGCGGGAGTTAATGAGAATGAGAGGGCAAGAGAGGGAGTATGTCTGATGATAAGCAAGAAGTGGAAGGAGAATATAAGAGAGTATGGAGGCAGTGGGTGCAAGGATTGTATGGGTGAGGATGAAAGTAGGTATACAAGCGTGGACGACTGTATGTGTGTATGCTCCGACAGAGGACCGAGTGGCAAGAGTGAAAGATGAGTTTTGGGCGAGAGTGGTAGCATGTATTGACAATCTGAGAGAAGCGAGAGAGTGCTTTAGATTGGAGACATGAATGGCAAAGTTGGGAATGTACGAGTGGATGGAGTGGTTGGTCAGTGGGGTGTGCCAGCTGAAGTAGATGGGAATGGAAGTGCTTTGATGGACATCTGTGCTGGTAAGGGATTGGCAATAGCCAACACCTACTTTCGGCATAAGATGATCGACCGGTATACATGGAGAGTAATGAGGAGGATGGATGGTGAACTTGTTGAACGAAAGGCAATGATAGACTACGTGTGTGGGGATCAGCGAATGAGAAGACAAGTGTTGGATGCAAGAGCGTGGATAGGGTGGGGGAATGGAGTCTCGGACCATCACTTAGTGATGGCCAAGGTAAAGCTGCTAAGAAAATGGTTGAGGAGACAAAGGGGAAGACAGGAGGAAACAGCTCCTGTGAGAAGAGTGGAGAATTTGCAAGATAGGGAGAAAATGGCAGAGTGTAAGAGCATAGTGGAAGAAAGATTGGGAAGGTATGAGTTAGAGCAGATGGAAGGGGTGGAAGACGTATGTAAGATATTCACAGAAGAGATAGGCGCAGAGTGTGAGGTGGTTTGTGGAGTGAGGAGGAGATGCAAGAGTGTGCAAGGGACAGCATGGTGGAATGATGAGGTGAAACGAGCTGTGGAACAAAAGAAGAAGGCATATAGTGAATGGTTAGCGAGTAGAGGTATGGAAGATGAGAGAGAGAAGGGAGAGGTATATGTGAGCAGGAGAAGGGAGGTTAAGAGACTGGTGAAGGAGAGTAAGAAGAAAGTGGATGAAGAGTTTGGGAGGAATCTGAGTGTGAAATGGAGGGAGAGTAAGAAATTGTTTTGGAAGGAGGTAAAGAAAGTAAGGCAGTGTGAAAGGGGTAATAGTAGGGGAGTGAAAGATAGGAATAATAGAGTGTTGGTGGAGAAGAGAGAGAAATTGAGGAGATGGAAGGAGCACTTTGAGGATTTGTTGAATGTAGAGAGTGAGAGCAGTGTGAGTATAAGTGGTTGGGGAATGGCTGGGAGAAGAAGAGATGAGAGCAGGGAGGAAGAGATCAGTAGGTCGGAAGTAGTGGAAGCAATGAAGAAGATCAAGTTGGGAAAGGCCCTAGGAATTGATGGAGTGTGTGGTGAAATGCTGAGGTATGGGGGTGAGATTGTTGTGGAGTGGATATGGAAGTTGTGTAGATTGGCTTGGGAATAGGGAAGGGTTCCAGAGGACTGGAAATCAGGTATAATTGTTCCTTTATACAAAGGAAAAGGGGAGAGAGAAGTATGTGGTAACCATAGGAGTATTTGCCTTCTTAGTGTGACTGGTAAAATATATGGTAGAATACTCATTGATAGGGTTAGACATGTGACAGAGGAGCTAGTTGGAGAAGAACAAGGGGGATTTAGGAAGGGAAAAGGGTGTGTAGATCAGATATTTGTTCTAAGATGTTTAGTGGAGAAGTATCTAGAGAAGGGAAAGAAAGTGTATGCTGCCTTCATGGACTTGGAGAAAGCTTATGACAGAATAGATAGACAAGGTATGTGGAAGGTATTAAGAATATATGGAGTGGAGGGGAAATTGTTGAGTGCTGTGAAGAGTATGTACGAAGGAGCTAGGGCTACGGTGCGAGTGGATGGTGAGCTGAGTGAGTTCTTTGATCTCAGTGTGGGACAGAAACAGGGTTGTGTGATGTCTCCATGGTTGTTTAATATATACATGGATGGGGTTGTAAAGGAGGTGCAAGGTAGGGCAGTGGATGTGGGGGTGGCTCTAATGAATGAGGGTGAGATTTGGAAGATTCCAGTGTTGCTGTTTGCTGATGATACAGTATTGTTGAGTGAAGATGAATGGGAGTTGCAAGGTTTGGTGAATGAATTTGGGACAGTGTTTAGGAAGAGGAATCTGAAAGTTAATGTAAACAAAAGTAAAGTTATGGTGTTTGAGAGGAATGAAGTCACAGAATGAACAGTGAGGCTGGATGGTGAGGATATGGAGAATGTGAGTGCATTCAAGTACTTGGGTAGTGTGATGAGTAAGGATGGAACTTTGGGGGAGGAAGTGTTTGAAAGGGTACAGCAGGGAAAGAAGGTTGTTGGCTCACTGAAAGCAGTGATGAGAAATAGGGAGGTGAGTATGGAAGTTAAGAAGTCACTGCATAATAGTATTGTGATCCCTACCCTGACGTATGGAAGCGAGGCGTGGACCTTGCAAGAGGGGAACAAATCAGGAGTGAGAGCAGTGGAAATGAGTTACTTGAGGGGAATATGTGGAGTGACATGGAGGGACAGGTTGACGAATGAAGAAGTGAAGGAACGTTATGGGGTGGATGTGGATGTGGTTGAGAAGATTAGGAGAAAATAATACAATGAGGTGGTTTGGACATGTGGAGAGAATGGAGAATGAAAGACTGACTAAGAGGATGTATGTAGGTGAGGTGGAGGGAGGGAGAGGGAGGGGTAGACCGAGGATGAGGTGGAGGGATGGAGTTGAGAGGTATATGAGGGAGGGGGGGGTGAGTTGAGGGAAGGGTAATCAAATGGTGGGTGACAGAGCGAATTAGAGGCGTTTTGTCTGCGGCCACCCTTTGCGGGATTAGGGCGTCGGGCTATAGATAGATAGATAGATAGTTTTTGTGTTAACTTGTCGGACTGGATTTGTCTGGCTGGTCATTATGAAGCCATTTGTGGTCAGGTGGCCCGGTAAGATGGAACCAGGATTTCAGGGGCTTGAATGGTGGTGTGTGGCCCTTATCGCTGGCCATGCTATTGGTTAGGTATACCATTATCATAGTCTTTCCTTTGTTTTGGCTTTACGTACCCTTTCTCACCTCACTTCGGGTGGGGAAAGAGGCGCAATGATGAGGACGATGACGATGATAATAATCTATCTATCTATCTATCTATAGCCAGACGCCCTAATCCCGCAAAGGGTGGCCACAGACAAAACGCCTCCAAGTCACTCTGTCACCTACCATTTGACTCCCCTCCTCCCAACTCACCCCCCCCTCCCTCATATACCTCTCAACTCCATCCCTCCACCTCATCTTCGGTCTACCCCTCCCTCTCCCTCCCTCCACCTCACCTACATACACCCTCTTAGTCAGTCTTTCATTCTCCATTCTCTCCACATGTCCAAACCACCTCAGTGTATTTCTCCTAATCTTTTCAACCACATCCACATCTACCCCACAACGTTCCTTCACTTCTTCATTCGTCAACCTGTCCCTCCACGTCACTCCACATGCTCCTCTCAAGTAACTCATTTCCACTGCTCTCACTCTTGACTTGTTCCCCTCTTGCAAGGTCCACGCCTCGCTTCCATACGTCAGGGTAGGGATCACAATACCATCATGCAGTGACTTCTTAATTTCCATACTCACCTCCCTATTTCTCATCACTGCTTTCAGTGTATCAACAACCTTTCTTCCCTGCTGTACCCTTTCACGTACTTCATCCCCCAAAGTTCCATCCTTACTCATCACACTACCCAAGTACTTGAATGCACTCACATTCTCCATATCCTCACCATCCAACCTCACTGCACACTCTGTGACTTCATTCCTCTCAAATGCCATAACTTTACTTTTGTTTACATTAACTTTCAGCTTCCTCCTCCTACACACTGTCCCAAATTCATTCACCAAACCTTGCAACTCCCATTCATCTTCACTCAACAATACTGTATCATCAGCAAACAGCAACACCGGAAGCTTCCAAATCCCACCCTCATTCATTAGGGCCACCCCCACATCCACTGCCCTACCTTGCACCTCCTTTACAACCCCATCCATATATATATTAAACAGCCATGGAGGCATCACACAACCCTGTTTCAGTCCCACATTGAGATCAAAGAACTCACTCAGCTCACCATCCACTCGCACCGTAGCCTTAGCTCCCTTGTACATACTCTTCACAGCACTCAACAATTTCCCCTCCACTCCATATATTCTTAATACCTTCCACATACCTTGCCTATCTATTCTGTCATAAGCTTTCTCCAAGTCCCTGAAGGCAGCATACACTTTCTTTCCCTTCTCTAGATACTTCTCCACTAAACATCTTAGAACAAATATCTGATCTACACACCCTTTTCCCTTCCTAAATCCCCCTTGTTCTTCTCCAACTAGCTCCTCTGTCATATGCCTAACCCTATCAACGAGTATTCTACCATATATTTTACCAGTCACACTAAGAAGGCAAATACTCCTATGGTTACCACATACTTCTCTCTCCCCTTTTCCTTTGTACAGAGGAACAATTATACCTGATTTCCAGTCCTCTGGAACCCTTCCCTCTTCCCAAGCCAATCTACACAACTTCCATATCCACTCCACAACAATCTCACCCCCATACCTCAGCATTTCACCACACACTCCATCAATTCCTGGGGCCTTTCCCAGCTTAATCTTCTTCATCGCTTCCACTACTTCCGACCTACTGATCTCTTCCTCCCTGCTCTCATCTCTTCTTCTCCCAGCCATTCCCCAACCACTTATACTCACACTGCTCTCACTCTCTACATTCAACAAATCCTCAAAGTGCTCCTTCCATCTCCTCAATTTCTCTCTCTTCTCCACCAACACTCTATTATTCCTATCTTTCACTCCCCTACTATTACCCCTTTCACACTGCCTTACTTTCTTTACCTCCTTCCAAAACAATTTCTTACTCTCCCTCCATTTCACACTCAGATTCCTCCCAAACTCTTCATCCACTTTCTTCTTACTCTCCTTCACCAGTCTCTTAACCTCCCTTCTCCTGCTCACATATACCTCTCTCTTCTCTCTCTCATCTTCTCCCCTACCTCTACTCGCCAGCCATTCACCATATGCCTTCTTCTTTTGTTCCACAGCTCGTTTCACCTCATCATTCCACCATGCTGTCCCTTGCACACCCTTGCATCTCCTCCTCACTCCACAAACCGCCTCACACACTGCGCTTATCTCTTCCGTGAATATCTTACATACGTCTTCCACCCCTTCCATAATAATATATATTTACTTATTTATTATTATTGTTATAATTAGTAGTAGTAGTAGTAGTAGTCGTAATAGTAGCAGTAGTAGTAGTAGTAGTAGTAGTAGTAATAGTAGCAGTAGTAATAACAGTAGTAGTTGTAGTAATTATCATCTTATTATCATCATTGCTGATCGAGCGAAATTCTTCAGTAAATAAATTCTGCCTCTAGTAGAGAAAATTGGTATACGTGCATTAGTGTTTCTCATTATTCTCTGCATCATCTTCACATTCTGGTTTTTATAACTATTTACTCGCAGTTTTAGCTTTGATACCAAACTGCGAGCGAGATTATTTTCAACTCAATGGCTGACAACCCACACTGGATGGAGAATTAGTAAGTAAAAGCCAGTGTTCGGGGAAAGAGTGAAATAAATACTGGAGTGATAAATCCTGATCGCCTTTCTTGACAAGTATTTTGCTCGTTGCCTAAGTATTATGGCAACCATCACAGACTTACAGATTTCTTTTTTCTTAACATGATTGCACAACGAAAGATCCAAAAGTCTGCAGCCTGCAAAAGTTATCCCTTGTAAAGGAAGTTCAATAACAATAGGCCAAAACTAATATCCTTTCCTTTCAACATGCCTGGACACACTGAACATAAATAATTGGAGATTATAGGCAGCGGAAAAGCCGACCTAGGGAGACAGTTCCGTACATGACCGGTCGTGTATATGAAAAACTGGGCGTTGAATAGTTGGAGGGAAAAGGGGTGAAGGATCGTGGATAGACGAGTGTTTTTTGACAAAGGTTATGTGAATAGAATGCAAACAGTAAGTTCAGGATAGCAGTGGCCTTTGATATGGCGATATAACAAAGATATACAATGAAGAGAAGAAGGCCGAAGTGAGTCCTTAACAGGAGAACAGCGGGCGACCCGAGTAGCCCTTTGACACCACCTTATTTAAAAGTGTTGCTTGTGGTTACTGCCTCACCTCCTAACACACACACACACACACACACACACACACGAGCTGTGATCAACACAGGGCTCATCAAGGTCCCTATACAGAGCTTGAGAAGGTACCTAAAGAGGGAAAGTAACGTGAGTGGGCATTATTAATATAAAGGATCTGTGCCAGAAATGGCCCAAAGAACTGAGATATCTAACACATATATAGTCGCAAAGACACGTCCAGTGGTTTCCAAAGAAATCTTTCTTTTATCTGTCCATAGCACAAAATTCTCTCTCTCTCTCTCTCTCCCTCTCTCTGTACACACACACACACACACACACACACACACATATATATATATATATATATATATATATATATATATATATATATATATGAGCCTCTGTGGTATAGAGGTAGAGTGTGCGTTTCGTACACGGGTGGACCAGGGTTCGCGCCCCGCCAGGGTAATAAACTTTGGGAGTGTTCATCCGGCCACGTACTGCATTGGCGGACACAATGGGTGCTGTGGTTGAACCAATGTCGCTTACTGTAATGTATGCTTGCACCCAGTTGGCTTGCGCGGGCCGATTACACTTGGTTCACAGACTACACACACATCCAAAGCCACCCCAACACAAAAATTACACTTACAAGCACTTCTCACCCTACATACAATCTCTACTAGACAGCCTAAGCCACTTGGTAGAGATACATTGGCTGTATCGTCCCGACTTCGGTTGGGATAGGCCGGTCCTGCAGTGGATACTCAAACGGCTGATGATGATGATATATATATATATATATATATATATCTTTCCTTCTGTCTCTCTGTCTGTCCCTCTGTTTTGGTGTCCGCCTGTCTGTCTATTTACTTACTTATCTATTGACAGACGAACCCGATAGTTCATCATTTGTGGGGTGGTCGGGACAGAAACATCCTAATCCCAAAATGCGAATATTTTGTTCAAATTTTTACCCTCCTGGAACACTTTAAGATGACGTCTTCCTCACCACAGTAAGTACGTTCCTCCTCTCCTCTTTACCCTCTCTTCCTCCTCCTCTTCCTCCTCTTATATCTACGTTAATTCTTCAATGGGCCTACAGCTGTCTCCATATTTTCTAATGCTGTGGTGAGTAGGGCGTTTGGTGTTCGTATGGTTGTCGTTTACCTGTCCTCTTTACGCTGTGTTTCCTTTTATTTCATTATCCTGTTCTCCTGACTCTCCCTCTTCGTTTTTTCTTTTTTCCGTCTTTTTCCTTTCTCCTGCTGTTAACCTGTTCGTCTTACTTGTGAACGTCACCCATTTCCTTTGTCTGGGTTTCTTTTGATTTTCTTTACCTTTGCCAGTTTTTCTTTCGTCTTTCTTCTCTTTACTTTTACCTTCTTTCATATACTGTACCTTTATTTTCTTGGTTCTTCCTCTTCAACTATTTTCCTTCTTCCCATCCTTCTGATCACCTAGCATTTCATTAATTAACCTGTTCCTTCCTTCCTCTCCTCTACTTTTATCGTTTGTTTTCTTCATTAACATTTCCCATTCATATATTGTCACGTCTTTTCATTCATTCATTCGACTGACCTGTGATTTCTCCCTTTCCCTATTCTATCCTTTGCGTTTCTTCTTCCTTTGCTCTTCATTTTTCTCTTCATTTTTTTTTTTTTTCATTTTACCCCCACTTTCTCATATCTTCTTCCCTGTTTTTCCCTTCCTGAACTGCCCTTTCCCTATCCCTTCCTTTCCGTTTTCACCCTCCGTGAGCTCTTCTCTCTCTTACCCTGATTATCTGTTCTCACTTCCCTTCTTTCATATATCCCTCCTATTTTCCTTCCCTCCTGCACTGTATTTCTTTTTTTTTCTTCTTTCTTTTCTCGTCCCTTCCTCTATAGTCTCTATCCTATTCTCTCTTCGCCGTCTCTTTTGTATTTGCACATTTCCATTCTTTTCCCTTCTTTCATTTTCCTTTTTTTTTCTCTTTATCCGTTCATTTCCTCTCCTTTTCTTTTTTTTTTTTCTTTTTTAATCTCTATTCTCAGCTCTTTCCTGCTTCTTCCCCTCACTCTCTCTTCCTAAGTGCTCCCATTATTCTTTCTCTTTTTTCTTGATTTCTCCTTCCTTCTCCTCCTCCTTTTTTTTCTTTTTCGCACCCCTCTCCTTTTATTTCCTTTCCTTCTCTCACCCCTTCCTCCTTTCCCTCTGTCTCTCAACTTCATAGCTTTTATTTTCTCTCTTCCATCTTCTCTCGTACCTCTCTACTGTCCTCTTCAAGGACCTTTCCTTCCTCTTTCCTGCTTTCTATCTCTCCTCTCCTTTTTTCTTCAGTTTATTGCGTCTCTTTTTAATCTCCCTTCTTCCTATTCCTCTTTCGTCTCTTTTTTACCCTCCTCTCTCCTCACCTTCATCCCATCTCTCACCTCTGTGTCTTCTTTCCTTCCTCCTCCGTCTCTTTCTTCTCCTTTTTTCCCTTCTTAACCCACTCATCATATCCCCTTCATTTACCCGTCCCTCACCACGTTTGTTTTACCTGCTTTATATATGCGGCATCAGATGTGCGGTTTAAAAATAAACAGAGTGTGGGTGACGCCTTGAAGCGAAGACGCCGTCATAAGCCACTGTGGAGCTGTGTGCGGCTCTGTATCGGCAACTTACTTTCCTCAGCTGAATAATTCGACTGGGTTTAATCCTTAAGTCTGGGGGAAAGATTTATCTCTTTTACTCCGTCTGTCGTATTGGTATGTGGTGGCGACCATCATCCATTCACTTGATGCAGTGCTGTCTACCTTTTCCTTCACTTTCTCACTCTTTGAAGAGAGAAACCTGTACTTTACACAGGAAATATATTGGATTATCACTCTTTTTTCTGTGTCCTCCTTTCTTCCTTCCTGTTTATCTCATCATTTTAGTAACTTTTTATGATTTATCTTTCCACTTCAGGTGGCTCTACGCCAAGTGACTCAGGAAACCATGTACGTGCTGGGTGATAACCAAAACCAAATAACGGGGTGATGTAGAGCCTGCTATGGTGTCCATGTTAATAGGTGGAGAAACGCAAGTGCGGTGTCCGTCTGGAAACCAAACTTCCACACACTTCCCCTCGCCTTGCTGATGTCAGGCGCTGTCTTCCGCAAGGGAGCATCAGTTCACTGCATGGGACGGCCCGGAAGGGGTAGGCTGTTGCTTGCTTACAGCTAATGGGTTTGTTTGGCCAAACAGACTGAGGTTACTCTGCTTCACAAACAACAACAATATTCTAATTATCGGCAGACGATTTATTCTGCCGAATGGAAGAAGTTTTTTCTTGCTAATGAGAAGCCTCTTGAGGTCTGATGGTTAACTAAATATCGCGATCAAATCAAAAGAAAATATCTAAGTCTGCGTTATTTGCAAAAAGGACCAACTAAAAAAATATATATATTAGTATGCGAAATTGCATGTATTTATGAGTAACAGCAACTGAAGGTTAGTCCTGCGATGAAGCGGCGAGGGGGGGGGGGGTGAGGGAGCCAAACATGAAGAGAAATGAAGATGGGTGTGTGAGGGGAGGGAAGAAAGGAGGAAGACAAAAATAAGAGTGGCTGTTAGAGGCTAAGGTGGGAATGAGTCAGGGAGTGGGGGAGGAGGTGATTTAGGAGAGGTAAGAATTTGCGCACAAGATGAATGAGGGAGAATGGTGAATGAGGGTGTGAGAGAATAATATGAGAAATAATTGAGCGTGTACAATGATATACTCAAGAGTGAAGTGAGAGTTGAAGGAAGGTTGATCGGTATGAGGGAAAGGGTGGGACGGTGTACCACAGGTGTGGAAGTGGTAGGGTGGGGTAAATGTGTGTGTGTGTGTGTGTGTGTGTGTGAGAGAGAGAGAGAGAGAGAGAGAGAGAGAGAGAGAGAGAGAGAGAGAGAGAGAGAGAGAGAGAGAGATGATGCTTATAGCCGACCAGCTCAACGTTCGGAGGGAGCAGACAAAGGATGCTCACAAAACAGTTTAATTACATTTGTCTGAAGGAGTAACAGACAATGGACATAACTTCTCTTTTCAGTTAATCTGCATGATCCACAGGGCAATATGTTTCACTGAATAAATTATACAGTACGTAATCGAGTTGGAATGGGAAGTGTGTGTGTGTGTGTGTGTGTGTGTGTGTGTGTGTGTGTGTGTGTGTGAGAGAGAGAGAGAGAGAGAGAGAGAGAGAGAGAGAGAGAGAGAGAGAGAGATTTTAAATACAGAACCTTACAAATGTGTCTGACTGTCGTATTTTAATGGGCTAGTGTATATGCGGAGTATGTGTATGGTGTTGTATCTGAGTGTGTGTAATTGCTTGCGTCATTTCAAACACTTTCTCTTTAGGCAAGAAACTGAAACAAAAACTGCGAGCCTGCAACTTTTGTCCCTCCTAAACAAACTTAAGGAATGTAAATGCCGTTTATTTCGTGATGCCTGGATACATTGTTTTTAAAAGACTGGAGGTCGTAGGCAGTGGAATAGGAGAGACCGAGGAAAACATTAGATGAGGAATTGTGTCCATAGAAGTCTAAGAGTACAGGTGAGCATTTGGAAATGAGAGTTTTGAAGAAAAGAGATATCAGTTTTAGCGAGACGGGTGCGGTATGCCTGCCATAATGGTGGAGGGTTACAAGCAGAGTTCTAAAGAGTAGTGATCAAAGTAGAAGTGATAGATGAGGGACGTACAGTCGTCAGCACAAATTCGCTGCAAGCCTGCTCGTGTGATATGGGTCGTTTTGTCTGGCAACAATGTATGGGAACTAGTTGCCACATAGGCTTTTATACGCTTTAAAGACGTGTTCGTAGGAATTAGTACTATAAATAATCCAGAATGCAATATTCTTTATTTCTGATTTGCATAAAAATGTGCAGAAGACGACAGAAGAATGTTGTGGAATTATGAAATTTCTGCTCTCTCCCCCGTACCCATCCCATGTCCCTCCCCACCCTACCTCTCACCTCACCACCACCCCCCCTGCTATCCTTCATTTCCACTCCCCTCTCGCCGCACCATGTCTACCTTATTTTATTCACGGCGCTAACCTACGTAATGAATCGCATTCTTCTCTATTTCATGTCTATTCCTGGAACCTTTTTGCTCCTCTACATTCGTGAGATTCTTGCCATGCCACAGTCTTTTTCTCCCACTCTCTACTCCAAACATGATGGAGCAATTCGAAACATTGGTTCGGATACTGCTTCATGATTCAGTGAACAATGTGAGGAGAATGGGAACATTTCCCCTGGAAAGACAGAGAGACACGTAGGAGGAAAGGGCACGAATGTTTTTTAATTCCGCCTAATGAAGTAATAGCCACCGTCTGCCAGGCTCACTCAAAAAAAAAATAAATAAATAAATAAATAAACAGTAAGCAATACATCACAAGAACGAGACCTTAAAGGTTTCTGTATCTAGCGGCCGTTGGCAGTGGCAAGGGATGGAGAAAAGAATGACAACTGGAATAAATGGAGTGGGAAGAAGACGGGGAGGGTGAGAATGGGACTCAAACGGTAATGAATATTGATAATTATCCTTGGATACAGTTGGTTTTAATAAAGTATTGCGTGCAACTGAGAACAGGAGGGGCTAGGTTTAGTAAACAATCAAGAGAATTGCGATGCACCAGTCAAGTCAGTGCCGTGGATTAATGAATGAAGGCAGAGAGGGTGGGAGAGGAGAAAGTGGAAAGGCATGAATGTGGGAGGGGGGTAGGAGGGAGAGGGAGGGTGGGGAGACATCAGGATTAAGGGGGAGAGAGGGGAAGTGAGCTTAGACACCGTTTTAATGAGAAATACCAGAATATTACACTCATATGTTGTTCCATAACATCCTTTTGCACTTTTTTATACTATTCACAGACGGAATACAGAATATTGTACTCTAGGCAGTAATACCACTTCTTAAAAACACAAGTGTATAAAAGTCTATATGGCATCTAGTCCCGTTACACTGTTGCCAGACGAAAGGACTCACATCACATGAGTTGACTTGCAGCGAATTTATGCTGGCGACTGTACATGCAACACTGCCACGAACATGGATTCAGCGTGGTGAAAAGATGAAACTAAAATGCTTTGACTCCACCCTGCTTTAGAAGTGTGGTATGTATTGAGATCCTCCCCTCCCCACACACACACATGATAACTATACTCCTCACAGAAGTAAAAACTGTTTGAAAGTGTCATAAATGTTACTGTCTTAAAACAAATAAATAGCTCAAGCATTGAACCAATCCACCATTGAGGCATAAGAAAAGGGGAAATCCCACTAACGAAGAGGACTGTCGACCCATAGACACAGATGCAAATTCATTCACGCTGAAACACACAGTTACCCTCCGTCACAAAAGTCCAATACTCTTTCTCACTAAATCCCCCAGAAGCGATGATATGATCCCCGCCAAAACAGATAAACATGCAAGAACATCACACAGGCGTCCCATCCCTGCAACAGTGCCCAACCCTTAATCACAGTGCATTTTCCTGGAATATACCAATTAAGAAGCACGTTTTGCGCGTACACCAGTACAGTTATCAGTCAGAAACAAAAGTTCGCCTAATATTTCACTTTTTCAACTCGTCATTTTTCCTCTGTTAGTTAATATTCCAAAGCTTGAAGAGGGTTGGATGAATAATATTTTCCTTTGCCCACAGCTAATTTTGTTGAGTAAATGCATTGTGGAGGAAAATGACGGACGTGCCCTGTAAGACTGAAGTAGGCACAGTGGAATAGTAGGCACACTTTTGTCCCTGACTGTACCTCTACCGATAATAGGAGTTGACGGTCTGTGGTTTTCGCTTATAACTATTACTTCCCATACCCTTCAATTCACAGGTATTCAATCCATGGTATTTTCTATTTTTATATCCTCCAAACACTTTCTGCTATTCTGCTATGTTTGTTACTTAGCATCTTCCTGTCATTTTGTGTTTTTAGCTACCCACACATTTTTTTTTTTTTTTCCAGGACAGTGATACGACTCTGCTCAGATGAAACCATGCACTAACGCACCACAGTTTAATCAAGATGCCGGAGCTTTTCCATCTGTGAAACACTGCCATGGACGTAGGTAGTAGTCTCATGTATAGTTTAAACGATCTGGACTGCAATAGTTTAGCCTCGGTCTCTCACGTGGCCCTGACCCTCTGGGGCTTCCCAAGGGAATAATAAGGGTGGGGACTCGAGAATCGGAGGAAGGAGAGGGACACCTACTGACAGGCTGTCAGTCAATGGTTCTTTCCTGTCAAGAACTGAAGGAAGATGGAGCTATAACACGAAAACCCCTTACCATCCTTCTACAGTCCGTCTGCTGTGTCATCCAAATTTGTTAGCCAAGTCATGACCTGCTCCTATAACTCTGAAAACGAGAATGGTATGACTGTACTAGAAGTTTCTATATTATTATTCTTGCATCTTTCATCCACATCTGCACCAAATCATTATTATGCATCTGACTCTGTTAATTAATTTTCTTAACCTCGACTATTTTTTGTTTCATTCTAGATGATACATGGGAACTGACTTTCACCTTCAGATCTGGAAGTCTGTTTTTTGTCTGTAATGAACGCTCAGCTTCCACTTTCACCGTGAGAGGCGATAATCCTTTTTAATTGTTTCTGTAGGATGACGTATTTCTTCCATATTACTTAGGTTACCAAAGCACGATTTTACAGAAGTTAGGAAGGACCTGAATTTTTGATGAGGTCATTAAAGACCATACAGAATTCCTATATTATGAAGTTAAGTACCCTTCCTCTAATCTAATGTTCCAAACATGGCAACAACAAAATCAAAATTACGTCGTCGTGCTGAAGGGGTTAATATCTATACCCCTTTTCCTCAATCCCTTCACCATTAAATGACATTTTTTCTATTTTTCTATGTGAATGATGAAGACCTCATATCTTTCTTTATGTATCGTTGTTATTCCTTCATAATCATCATCAATCGCCTACTTCTGGCGACTTTATATCACTCTAAATTCAAGGACCTCTTTATTCGTTAACAATCAATTGATATTTCTCTTCAATCCTTCCCCACACTACTCCACCCACACATGATTCTCCAGTAGTAATGATACCCTCCCCAACCTTCTCATCAACTTTATTTCACAACAGTTTAATCACCATTCTCACTCCCCAGCTCTTACCCCTATTCCATTCTCTCACCCCCATCCTCTCCTCACCCCCACTCTCCTTCCTTCTTTCAACCCGGCTCTCTTCTCTGCCCCACCCCTTCCCTCACGCCCTACCCACTCCCCTTATTCCCATCCCATTCCATCCCTTTCTCTCCCCTCTCCCTTTCGTTCATGTCCCCAGCTCCCATACCAACTCCTCACCCACATTCCTGGTATTTCTCTATAATCATCATCCTCCCAGCCCTTCCCGACCCCACGTACACACAGATTAGCCTACATCATGAACGCACAAGCCGTACTCTTTTCCAGGTAAAGATCCAAACCCTCAATTACTGAACCCGATCTCATAGCATTAAGGGATCGAAATCTCTGCAGTAAACGCTATTTCTTACAGGGAATTGACTTGAGAATAGGAATTAGTGAGATTAGCCAGGTTTAGTGGCCCATCGTTATCGGAATTCGTTGCGTAATTTCGAGGCTGCTTTACGTATTTGTTCCATGATATCGTCAGCGAAGATTCGGTTAGGATATACACAACCGAAATTCCCGGACACAAAAGGGAATCAGCGTGTATCGACCTCAAATGAGGGACCATCAAGAACGGGTAGACTAAAGTACATTCAGATATACTTAGTTATTGCTTGATGTCGTCTACGAGATTTGGTTAGCATACAGGGTTTTATTTTTGTTGGCAATGGAGGATTCGTAGCACTTTTCCTTAGTGATTTGTAATGCATATTTCACCTTGATATTTTCTTTTATGCTTTTTTCTTTACATTTAGTGAAGAGATGGTTTATATCAGTAACTTATACGGGAATAAAATGGTGTCATATGGAAGACAAATAAATGAAGACTTTGTGCGATGAAACCTGCAAGCCATGTAGAATACGGTTCACAATAAAACCTTGCAGGCATAAACCAGAAAAGAAATGTGTGACCCTTAGACGCAAGAAAAAAAAAAAAGAAAGAAAAGAAAAGGGGACATCAGAGAACGTCTTTTTTTTTTCTTTCTTTTTTTTTTTTTCATGAAAATACTGACGAAGATCTGGCTCGGACTCACATCCAGATCTCTCAGATACAGTGCAGGATGAAATACGGGCACAAATGCCAGAGTGACAAGAAAAGGTGGACTGAAGAAACCCACTTAGTGTAGTCATACTCTGTTTTGGGGGTAACTCTACATTGAGTTGCAAACCAAATGGTTTCCTGTAAACCAGGAATGCATTTACAGCACTGGGTGGTAACCTTATATCAAGCCAACACGTGTTCCCTATGTGACAGCAAGTGGGTTGGCGGAGGGTTAATGCCGCTCCCCGGACAATAGCTAACCAAAAATACGAACAAGATGCCTCGGACCAGGACTGACCAGAAGGTGACGACTAAGGAGCGAACAAAGGACATGATATGGATGGCGACTTGGAATGTAAGGGATGCAAATGATCAGGTGAAAGAGAGAGAGAGAGAGAGAGAGAGAGAGAGAGAGAGAGAGAGAGAGAGAGAGAGAGAGAGAGAGAGGTTGTCCAGGTGCTTGAGGGTGCGAAAGCGGATGTATGTGGATTAATTGAAACTAAATGGTGAGGCGAAAGTGTGAGAAAATGGGAGTATGGATGAGGTATATGTGCGGAAGAGGGTGAGAATGAGAGAGCAAAAGAAGGAGTGTGTCTTGTAGTGAGTAACAGATGGAAGGAGAGTATAAGAGAGTATGAATCAGTTGGCTCAAGGACTGTGTGGGTAAGACTGAAAGCTGGACTACAAATGTAGGCGATTGTGTGCGTGTATCTGCCAATGCAAGATTGTGCAAGCAAAGTGAGAGACGAGTTGTGGACATATGTGGAAGTGTGCATGGAAAAGTTTGCAAGGAATGAGAGAGTGTTTTTGATTGGTGATATGAGTAGTAAAGTACGGAATGTCAAAGTGGATGGAGTACTCGGTAAGGAGGGTGTACCTGCTGAGATAGATGAGAATGGCAGTGCTTTAGTGGACATTTGTTCCGAGAGGGGGATGGTGATAGCCAATACCCTCTTCAGGGACAAGATGATCCATAGGTATACTTGACGAGTGTTGAGAAGGGTGGGTTGTGCACTGAATGAAAGGAAGGCAATGATTGATTATGTGTGTGTGGATGAAAGGATGCGAATGTGTAATAGATGCAAGAGCACATAGAGGTTGGGGGAGTGGACTTTCTAACCACCATTTGGTGGTGGTGAGAATCAAGGTCCAAGTGAAATGGAAAAATAGAAGAAGGGAAGGATGGGAGGAAGTAGTATATGCAAGGAGAGTGGAAAGGTTACAGGAGGATGAGAAAAAGGCAGAATATATATGTGACTTGCCACGCATAAAGGAGCCAGCCTGAGGCAAGGGGCACCGGACGATAGGTGATTATTTTATGACCACGACTATACTACCGCCAAGCCATTATCAAACTGACCAAAAACAGTGATCCTCGGTAATTAGACATTGTTAACAATGCACTGGGTGGCACTGTCTGAGGAACTCCACGGAGACGAACAATTAGCATTAAGCTGAGTGCTGGCCAGGAATACCAAGGTGTGGGCTGAGGCTGGTGGAAGGTGATGAAGGCCAAGAAAAAATGTGCCAGTCAAGCATGAACTGCTGATCACTTGCATGTAACTTTGTATATTGTTGTCGGTCTGATTTTTTACCTCTGTAAACGAGAAAAACATGGTTTGGCATCAGCACGTTGATGACACTCTATGCTTTTGGCCTAACAAAGCCCCACCCAAAAAGTCTGCTCACGAAGTGGAGGTGGATAATAAACTGCTCTTTTGGGAAGTAGAGGTTTATCAGAGATAAAGATATTCTGAAGAATAAGGTTTACAGAAAACCTACATATATAATGTTTTATGTGCATTATTATTTGAGTCATCAAAATAATGTAAAAAAGATCTGTCTTCGTATCTATTTCCATGAGATCATAATTATAGGATTCCAGAACAGTGGACTTCTAGATGCGGAGCTACAAATGATTCAGAGCATAGAGAAGCAACTTAAATATCCATTCAACATTTTAACCAAGTGTCATAATACAGCAAGGGAACGGGATGGCCGACAGGGGTAATTGCTTACTTGCGGTTGATGGGCCTGCTCGGGCAGACAGACCGGGGACACTTAACAACTCAGTCGTAGGATTCATCATTGAAGTCTGTCAATTTATTTATCACAAGACACTGCGTCCTGTGAGGGATTGGCCTGCCAAAAAAATCTTTGACTTTATTCCCTAAGAGAGAGAGAGAGAGAGAGAGAGAGAGAGAGAGAGAGAGAGAGAGAGAGAGAGAAACCTGGCTGCACCAGTTGAAGAGTATTAACTAATGTTTTTTTTTTTTTTTTTTTATAGTAGAACAGAGGAAGGGAAAATAAATGGGGAAAAATAATAATCCATACACCAGATTAAATGTGTTCTCCATACAGAACAGATCTGTAACAGTTGGTCTTGAGCAGTCGTAGGTTGAAGATTCGGGGGAAACCACTCTGGAGAACCAAGTTCCAAAGAGATGCAATTCGGTGAATAAAAGAAGTCTGATAAGCAGAAGTACTGCAGTATGGCAGTGTGACAGTCCAGACATGAGCGCTACCAGATGCATGTAGTGCGGGGAGAGGCATGGAGGCATGGAGAGCAGTATCAGTGAGAAGCCATCAATTTACGGATTCAACCGGTTTGGATCTGGATAGAAACTAATTGGTCTGGTCTCTGAAAGTCTTGTTCTCTCTCGCCACCCGCTTGACTCCATAAACTTTACTTTCCTGAATATATTGAGATTTCTCACGTCTGGTGTGTCTACTGTTGTCTCTCTTGTCAACTGTGTCTATTATTTTTTTGTCTACAAGTCTGTTTGCTTTTTGCTGTCTCTGTATTTATCCTGTCCTCACTGCCTTTCGAGTTGTCTTCCTTTCCCTCTGCCTACGATCCACAGTCCAATAGAGTGTGTTCAGGCACCTCTAATTAACCCCTTAGTACCCAGAGTTCCTGTGCGAGGGATTTTGCGGGAAGGGTGCTAGGCGTACTGCTCTCCGCCTGTCGGCTCATAGCCGAGAAACTCATAGGTCCCTACCCCGGGGTTCCCTTCTTTATTAAATTTTGAAAATGCCCAGTTCCGTCCTATACTGGGGACACGAGGCGCAAAAAGGTTAAATGCGTCTTGATTTTGGCTGAATTTTATAAAATTTTTATAGGAGATGATAACAAGTTGCATTATTTCTTTTATTTTTAAATGGGGGAAAGTCATACCAATCATATGCATTACTTTTTCTCAAGGTTACTGTGTTCACTGCTGCTTAGTGCACCGATGCACTGCCCAAAATTACAAACGTCCCTCAACCTTCTACTTGTACTTCAGCAAGAAGATGGTGCACTGCAGGAGGAGGACAACCTGAGCCTGCAGTCCACTGGGTTCGCGTTCAGCTGATTCTGTGGCTACTACTACTACTACTACTACTACTACTGCTGCTGCTGCTGCTGTTGCTACATTCGGGTTAAATGCTCACTAAATATTCCACGTCTTCTACTTCTCATTCCTCTTCTCATTAATATTCATAAGGTGAGAGAGACTGTATATTTCTCTATCCATACCTGAGTCTTTGATGATGGACCAGGGAGAACAGTGACTGATTTGCCTGAAGTGTGAAGGGGAGTTGTGGAACTGTAGGCCAACTGTTTTCCTTGATTACCTTCTCCACTAATTTTTCTCCATCTTTCAACAGTTGTTAATGATCATCCTGACTGCCATGACCTACCTTTATCCTTTCTCTCGTGTTCACTGTGGGTTCTCCTTTTGTTATTGCTTATTCCTTTTTCAGTATCAGGATTCCTTCTCGCGCCTACCTCATTTTTAATAATGCTACTTTTACCTATTGCCTTACTTTCTACCTATGATTGTATTGTTTCTCGTGCCTGCCACTGTCTTTATTAGGCTACTTTTACCTATCGCATTTCTTTCTACCTATTATTGATGTCATTCCACTTGGACGATTCCCAACGGAACACTCCTGTGATTTTCGCTGATTTTGCCATCCCACCTAGACGACTCCCAGATAGTTGATTATACTTATTAATCAGATTATGTACTATTCTTTAATGAACTTCTGTCAGTATTTTTCTTTACCTACATAAAATCTCTCTCTCTCTCTCTCTCTCTCTCTCTCTTTCTCTCTCTCTCTCTTTCTGGGGCACTCACCAGCTCATAATTTTCCTCCCAAATCCTCTCGAACCATGACCCCTAATTCTAAATCCTTGGAACAAGCCACGCTCTCCTTCATACTCTCCTTAACCTCTTTCTCACTCACCACACGTCATACTGTCTCTCGCCATGAAACTCCCCCTCACACTCTTTCATACCGACCAAATGTCACACTAGCCTTAGTTTGCAACTCCTTCCATTATTATACTTTTATACTTACCGTCAGTACGACGATGTCTTTTATATTTGTATTTCTGTCTCTGTACGCTTATATTCAGCTTAGCAGGGATTTTTTAAGCTGGGGGAGAGAAACCTAGCCTTAACTTCCATACTGTAGTTAAAGACTCGATGAATAAAGTCGTCTGCCAGTAGCGTGATTAGTAAAAGGTGTTAATGAAAGTTAATATCTAATTTTCCAGTATGTAATGTTTCACCTGAGCTCAATAAAATCACCTCAAGACAGCAGGGATACACAAAAATATATGCCGCTGTTTATACAACGTTACGAATATGGCCTTTGTCTCACACTCACCACACCTTGTACACTCAGGATTAAAAGTTCGCCTATTATTTCACTGTCATTACTTAGCATTAATGTCATGTCTATGGAGAGGGAAGCATAACACGCCCCGTCCTCCCCAAACTCATCACAACTCACATTATCCTTCACACTTTACAGTAACTGAAGCTCACATCCTCCCTCACGTTTTTTCGCACTCATCAGTCTCTCTCGTGAGGTCAGTCTGTTCAGACGTGCTAGAGACCTGTGGTAGTGTTGTGCTAGTGTGTTTTAGTGATCTGTGTTAGTGTGTTGTAGTGATCAGCGATAGTGCTGTGTTAGTAATCCGTGAAAGTGTTGTGCTAGCGTGTTGTGGTGTCCCGTAGTGACCCGTGATAGTGCTGTGCTACCTTGTGTGAACTAGTGCGTAATGGCTTCCTCGGCAGAGAGCTGTGTCCCCACTGCAGGTATTGAAAAGGACTACCTTGAATTAAAGGAGGAACTTCTCGAACTGAAGCGGGAGGTACAAATTCTCAGGCAGGAGAAGGCACAAATGAGGGAATTGTTGGAGGAGATGTTGGTGGAGAAAGAGAAAAAGGCTGAAGGTTGGACACTAGTTAACAAGGGTGCAACGAAGTTCACTCTTAAGAAGCAAACGGAAGTTAAGACCACTAATGCCTTCGACGCACTACGGGACGAATGTGAAGGGAAGGCAGAGAGGGAAGTAGAGGAGAAGGAAGGTGAGAGAACTTCCAGTACAGGTAAGTATAATCAGATCAAGAAAGGTAAGAAAAATGTTGTTGTTGTTGGAGACTCCCAGGTGAGATATCTGAACAGGGCCATGTATACTCCACTCGCTAAACATGTGTGTCTTCCAGGGGCCAGGGTGGCTAATGTGGTAGAAAAAATGTCAAATATCGTAAAGGAAAGTGGTGACAAACCCACTGTGTGCCTCAGTGTAGGAGGCAATGATGTTAGTAGCCGTAAGAGTGAGGTACTGTGGAAAAGGCACAAGTTGATGTTAGAAAAGGTTAGGGAGAGGGGAGGAACCCCTGTAGTGCTTGGTGTTTTACCCAGGTGGCGGGTTGGAAGAGAGTGGTTGAGCAGGGCAATAGGGTTTAATTGCCGCCTTGAAAGGTATTGCAAAGATAATGCAATACCTTTCATAGACAGCTGGGACCGGTTTTATGGACGGAGTGCCTTGTATAGTTGGGATGGGACTCATCTTAACAGGCAGGGAGTTACTGTTTTAGCTGGAATGATAGATAGGGAGTTGGAGGGATTTTTTCGAGATTGAGAAGTAGGTGTACAGGAAGATGCAGCAACTACACTCAGAAATCATTATTACCATGTTTGGATAGATGCATCAATACTTGCAAAATTAAGAACAAAAGTTCAACCAATAGTGTAGATACATCCACTCAGGCACCTCAAATTGAGCAGGCGATGATAGATGATAGAACAAGCGATGATTGAAGGGCGATAAGCAATAGTACAAAAAATTGTTATATTAGTAAAGTAAAGAGTTTCCCAGTTAGTAATAAAATAAATAACAGCAAATGCCAAGGTAGAGGCATAACTACTAGTAATAATCTGAAAGTGTACTACACAAACAGCCGGAGTTTACGTAATAAAATGGATGAACTGAGGGCTGTAATTTGTACAGAGAAAATAGACATTGCAGTTATTAGTGAAACTTGGATGAATACAGACACTCGAGAATTTTTAGCAGAATATCAGATAAAAGGCTATAATATTTTTGTGTCAGACCGTCAGGGAAGAAAGGGGGGAGGGGTAGCTATTTATGTAAAGGATTCATTAAACTGTTACAATAAAGCAGACATTAAAGTAAATAGGGACACAGAAAGTGTCTGGGTTGAAATTAGTAATAATAGGGAGAAATTAGTCTTAGGAGCAATTTACAGATCTCCTAAATTAAGTAGAGCTGATAGTAAATACCTTTGGGAGGAAATTAGGAAAGCATCACAGTCCAGCTTAGTAATAATTGTAGGGGACCTTAATCTGCCAAGGATAGATTGGAGAAATCAGACAGGAGATGCAGAGTCAGAGGAATTTCTAGAGGTAGTACAGGATAATTTCCTTTATCAGTATATCAGGGAGCCCACCAGAGGTAATAATATACTAGATTTGGTTTTAGCTAATAAAGAAAATATCATTAGCGATATAGAGGTTGGTGGACGACTTGGTAATAGCGATCATGAAGAAATTAAGTTCAAATTTATTTGGGATGTCTGTTCCACTGAAAATACCTCCACCGTTCCTAATTTTCGTCTAGGAGATTTCGATGGCTTCAGAGCTTATTTTCGAACGGTATTCCACAGGGAGATTAGCTATTTGAGGGAATGTCAGGTCAGTGGGGAACTCCAGGTCATAGGTCAGGCGCAGGAAACACCTGGGGATGTCCGTCAGGTGTCTGTGAGGGGGGAGGTGGTAGATAGGAATGTAGTCCAGGTGACGGAAATTAACTCAGCTCCAGTACCAAGCAGACGTTCGACCAGTGAGAAGTATAACGAGTTAATAAATATAATACACGGAGGCCAAGATAGATATATTCCTTCAAAACCGTTTAGAACTAATAATTCAGAACCTAGATGGTTAAACAACAGATTAAAATCTCTCATAGGCCAAAGGAAAGGAATATATAGAAAAATAAAACGTGGAGAGGAACACTTACGAAACCGGTACACAATTTTAAATAGAGAAGTAAAGAGGGAGATAAGAAAAGCAAAGAGAAGTTATGAAATTAAGGTTGCAAGTGAATCAAAAGAAAACCGCAAGGGTTTTTATCAAATGTACCGAACGAAAAATAAAGATAGAATAGGACCACTCAGAACAGAATCAGGTGACATTACCAGTGAAGATAAAGAAATGTGCTCCATCCTAAATAATTATTTCATATCAGTATTCACCAAGGAAAATCTAAGCCTGGTCCCTCAAGCAACAAATATATACCATGAGAATTCGGAAAATATTCTTAGTAAAGTAACCATTAGTAAGGAGGACGTATTGAAAGAAATTAATAAGTTAAAACCTCAAAAATCGCCAGGTCCGGACGATATATAAGCAAAAATCATAAAGGAAACCAAAGAAGTATTATGTCAGCCACTTTTAACGTTATTTAATGACTCTTTAAGTTCAGGAGAAGTTCCAGAGGCGTTGAAAACCGCAAACGTAGTGCCCATCTTTAAAAAGGGTGATAAATCAGCTGCGTCGAATTATCGTCCGATAAGTCTAACGTCAATAGTAGGAAAAATGTTAGAGTCAATTTTGGCAAATAAAATTAGAGAACACTTAGAAAAATTTAATCTTATAAACGAAAGTCAGCACGGATTCAGGCAAGGACGATCCTGCCTCACAAATTTGTTGTCATTCTACTCGGAGGTCTATGAGGCAGTAGATAGCGATAAAGCTTACGATGTTATTTATCTGGACTTTAGTAAAGCTTTTGATAGGGTCCCACACGAAAGGTTAGTTAGAAAGGTTCGAGCACACGGTCTAGACGGCGATATCTTAAAATGGATAGAATCCTGGCTGAAAGGACGAAAGCAGAGAGTATTAATAAATGGAACTAAGTCGGACTGGGGATTAGTAACTAGCGGTGTACCACAGGGTTCAGTACTCGGTCCCTTATTATTTATCAAATATATAAATGATCTAGACTTAGGAGTCAATAGCAGCATCAGCAAATTTGCCGACGATACAAAAATAGGGCGTATCATTAACTCTACTGACGATTGCCAAAGCTTACAAAAAGACCTCGATACATTGTCCAAATGGTCTAAAACTTGGCAAATGGAATTTAACGTTGAAAAATGTAAAGTACTTAACGTAGGCAAGACCATTGGAGATACTAAATACAGCTTAGATAACAAAGAAATTAGCAAATCGGAATGCGAGAGAGATCTAGGAGTTATGATTAGTAACGACCTTAAACCAAGGCAACAGTGCATTAATGCGAGAAATAAAGCAAATAGGGTCCTAGGATTTATTTCGAGAAGCGTGAGCAATAGATCATCTAAAGTAATACTAAAACTTTATCTAGCATTACTAAGGCCACATTTAGACTACGCAGTACAATTCTGGTGTCCTTACTATAGAATGGATATTAATTCGTTAGAATATGTACAGAGAAGAATGACTAAAATGATACATGACGTCCGGAACCTGTCATATGAAAACAGACTGAAAAGACTAAGTCTGCATTCGCTAGAGAAGCGTAGAGTAAGGGGAGACTTAATTGAGGTGTTTAAGTGGATGAATGGTATAAATAAGGGAGATATTAGCAAGGTACTTAAAGTGAGCATACAGGATAGAACTAGAAATAATGGTTTCAAACTAGAAAAATTCCGTTTCAGTATGGAAATCGGTAGAAATTGGTTTGGTAATAGAGTAGTAGACGAATGGAATAAGCTACCTAGTAAAGTAGTTGCTGCCTCTTCCATTGAGAGTTTCAAGCATAGGCTAGATAAGCATATGACAAATAAGGGGTGGATATAGAATAAAGAAAATCTTATAACCAATACTAATTCAAAAAATTTTTCTTTTCAGGTAACACTATGATAGTCTCTATTCTCCTTTCACACTTTCCTGTAAAATGTCCACGCCAGTTTTTCTATACGGCGTGGTGTTCTTTCTGACTTTTTCTTGCCGGCTTCGGCTGGAGGATTTGGAGGGCGGGGGAGAGCATTCTTCTTTGCTATCCTTAACTCATTCTAGTAGTTCAGTTACTCTTCTAGGAGCTGCCTAGCATGGGCCAACCGGCCTACTGCAGTTATCCTCTCTTCTTATGTTCTTATGTTCTCTCTCTCTCTCTCTCTCACACACACACACACACACACACGCACACACACACACAACACACAGACACAGGCACACACACACACACACACACACACACACACACACACACACACACACACACACACACACACACACACACACACACACACACACACACACACACACACTTCCCCGTTCCCAGACGTTGTATAGTGTCCAGCGACCATAAAACCAGGAAGGTGGTGTTGAGATAGGGGGCTAAGGGGACGAAGGAGGAATGATGTGTGTTGTAACGAGGCTCCTGCCGTGTTGTGATGTGGCACAAGTGATGACGGGGAGGAGGGGGAGAGAAGTGGGATGGAAGAGGGGAAGGTGTGAAATGGGGGAAGTGGAGGGGCGTTTGAAGGGAAGAGAGTGGGAGGAGAGAGAGGGTATCGACAGAGATGGGAGGAGGATTTGGGCTAGGGAGAGAAGAGCAGTCTTCAATAAAGTGGGTGTGACACTCCTACCGTTCGTGTGTCTACATCATCCTTACACTGTGCGCTATCTTCCATTATCAAGGGAGGAACATACGGCTTCACATCAGTATAAGTAATGAAACACAAGTTTTATTTTCTACATATTCTGAAGTATCAAAGAGTGTTAACTGTGCACAAGGATGAGATATATATATATATATATATATATATATATATATATATATATATATATATATATATATATATATATGAACTCATAGCCATAGAGACAGCTTGTATTAAGGTCTGTATGCTCAACATAGGTCTTAGTGTGATGGGTCACAAGAGGATTGCATGAATGTGTGTTAGTGTCCACATTACAGTATGGGTGTGGGCCTGGTGTGGCAAGAGAGCGAAAATCAAGACCTGAACTGTGGACACGTTTGTTGAGGTGTGTGTGTGTGTGTGTGTGTGTGTGTGTGTGTGTGTGTGTGTGTTTGGATAAGACGTTATGTAATTCGTGAAATATGTGCATAGAGTAAGGAAGTCTGTTGGTATTACGGTAAAATAGAGCGTGTTTTTAGGCTGCAAGAGGCATGACACTATAACTAAGGGGAGAATGTAGATGGGTATGGTAAATGTTTGTGTGAAAAAGAAAGGTATTTAACTTGATAAGGCTAGAGAATGGATAGGAGATCGAGTTTGTTTGACGAATTATGTACAGTTGCCTCAAAGCAATTTCCTCTCCTGTGATGACTGGCGTAAATGTGGCCGGGTTGCGATGCTAGAGTAAGGGTGTTAATGAATATACACCTCCCATATGTGTTCACACAATGAGTCAAAGGCTCGAAACACACACTGTAACTCTGCATAGGGGGTACGTATTCATTTACACCTTTACTCCGGCACAACGACTCTGGAACATGTAAACTAAGTTAATTATACCTGAGAAAGAAATACTATGATCCATGACAATTGACAACACAACGGTGTTGCCTCGCCAACCTCTTCATAATCTCAGAGAGAGGCCCGCGAAAGCGACGAAACAGACATAAATGACAACAGATGTGAGAGAGTGTGAGGGATGAATGAGGCCACTCTCACAGTTTGAATACTAAATTGTGATTGCATGAAATTCGGTAAGCTTTAGTTACTGAGAATCGAATGAGTTCCCTTTGTTACTGGTCACATCGACCCTCCAATCTCACTACATTTTTCAGTCATCTGAGCTGAAAGGGGTTAGGGATCTTTGTTAGGTTAGAACAACGTCTGTTTTGGGAGAAAGTTTTTTTTTTTTTTTTTTTGTCAAGGGGGAGGTTTCGGTGATATGATATACTAATAATAATTATTCATTTTAACGACAGCACTGTATCGAAACACAAATAACACAGTCTCCCAACAGCTGCCACTAAGTTTTTATATACCTTTTTCTTAAGCAAATGCTAAAGAAATGTTTGCCTCCATATTATATCAGTAACTATTCTACTTTGATTTAAACCACAGACCAGCCTATTCTGCCACTGGCTACACTACTTGCAACTATTATCATGATATTACTATTATTTCTTGCAGGCCTATGTTAAGCGCATCTACTGTACATAGAAAAGTATTGAAAATTATGTTATGGATTTGGCTTGTGGTCATGAAGCAGGATTCCGGGAAGTTGAACGATGTTTAAACTAGACATGCTGTTGGTAGTTGCCACTAATATATATATATATATATATATATATATATATATATATATATATATATATATATATAGATAGAGAGAGAGAGAGAGAGAGAGAGAGAGAGAGAGAGAGAGAGAGAGAGAGAGATGGATACATAGATAGATAGACATACCTAGATAGTATTTTCAGAAAGCTAGACTGGGAAAACAAAGGAGTGAACATAGATGGAGAAAAGCTAAACCATTTAAGATTTGCAGATGACATTGTCCTAATCTCAGAAACAGCGGAGGCATTGCAAGAAATGTTAAATGACCTGAACAGAGAAAGTCTGAAAGTAGGACTGAAGATGAACCGAAGTAAAACTAATGTTTAATCCACAAACACCAAAGAGCGTTATCAGAATATGCGATGAAATTCGTGAAGAAGTTGAGGAGTACAACTACTTGGGACAACTACTAAAATTAACGAAAGATCATGATAGCGAAATAAAAAGACGCATTACAATTGGATGGAAAGCTTTCGGTAAACATAGAGACATTATGAAAAGTAGCTTGCCAGTTTGTATGAAACGAAGAGTATATAACGAATGCATAATTCCAGCCATGACGTGTTGTTGCAAGACCCGGAAACTGACAAAATCACTGGAAAATAAATTAATCCATTCTCAGAGGGCAATGGAAAGGTCAATGTTGGGAATATCTTCAAGAGACAGGAAAAGACCAACTAGGGTGAGAGAGCAGACTAAAGTCAAAGATATTATAGAAGTTATAAAAGAACAGAAATGGAGGTGGGCAGGCCATAGAGCAAGAATAAGGGATTACCGATGGAGCAAGAGGCTGGCTGACTGGACACCAAGAGATTGTAAGCGTAGCAGAAAGAGACCAGACAGGAGATGGAGAGATGAGATAAAGAAATTTGCAAGGAAAACGTGGCAAAGAGAGGCTCAGTCATGGAATTCGTGGAAAAGGTTGGGGGATGCCTTTGTTCAGCATTTGTCTAGTTATGGCTGATGATGATGATGATATATATATATATATATATATATATATATATACATCTTAATAACAATAATAGTTGCAATCACAGGCTCACCTGGACGTGAACCCAATGGACGGTAAGAAACTAATGTTACGGTCAACTGTTGATAAACGTAGCCAAGGTGTTAATTGATTGAGAGGGATTGTAGATGTATCGTAGATCGCAGCAGCCACCAGTGTTGATAGTGCTGCCCTTGTAGATAATCGTAGCTGTGGAAGTGGAGCAACTATTGATAAAATGGTGTGGTGTTGGAAAGCCTGTTGCGGGGTAGGTGTCGCTCTTTCTCAATGGCCTCTCTGTCTATCTTGTAACGTTGGTTAGGTGAGTTATAGGCGCTCTTGGGTTACGGAGGATATTGTATACAACTAGATCGAGATGTAACTGACAGCGTAACGTAACGAGACAACAAACCTCCAAGCTGACCCTATCTCCTGCCTTCTGCCCTCGATCGTTCTCTCGGGTTCTCTGACTATGCTCCCCGAAATCTGAGAATATATACGATTTGGTGGGGATGTTGTGTCTGGTAGATTTCCATGGGTAATTTCCATGATGTCAGATAACTGGCATAAACTAGCTAACCTGCTCGTATCATGAAATTCTTGTATCGTCTGAACCAAAAAGAGATTGTTTGGGGTACATTATGTGTTAAGACATTCTTGATGGCCTGGGTCAACAGGATTGTTGATACTCATCATGTTGATTGACATTCCCAGTGAGACGCTGAGTATGTCTCCAGCAGACACCATATATTGCATATTGTGATATGAGATAGGCCTATATACTAGTGCCTATAATTATTACACATCTATAACTATTACCATTAACATATTAATGCCAATACACCCACATCCCCCGTTAAGGAAGAGGAGGGATTAGGGGAATATTTGTACATCCTGGCAAGTCCTACGTTGGGGTGCATCAGCTACGCTGTAGGAAGGCATCCCTCTAAAACGCCAAAAATCTATGAAAAATTTGTAACTGAATATCAAATCGCTAAGAAGAATGTGCTTGGAGGTGCAAAATGTCACCAAGAATACGACCTACACTGCCACAATTTGTCCATAAATATGCCAATTTGTTAACACTTTATACAATACTACGTCAGCGTGTTATTAATGGTGGTGATATATTGCTTCTGAAGTCTTATTTTCTCATCTATATAATACTGTCTCATCAACAAGGCCCATCAGTTACGTCATACACTCATACTTGACCTCCGACCCAGCACGTAAAATTTTCAAGGTGTTGGGTGGCTTAAATTTTGATTAGGTGAATCAGTCAGAGAGAGAGAGAGAGAGAGAGAGAGAGAGAGAGAGAGAGAGAGAGAGAGAGAGAGAGAGAATGAATGATTGATGAAATAGGAAAATTAATCGCGTAAGGTACAGGAGGAAGGACGGAGGTGCATGGAGAGGGAAGGAAGCTGCATATTGGAGGAGGGAAGGATGGCGTTGCATGGGGATATAGGAAGAAAGAAATACGGCAGTGGAGAGAAACGGAGACAGAAGGAAGTGTTGAGGATCATATAATGATTAATAAAAAATGATATGATCAGGTAAATAGGAGAGAGAGATAAAAGAGGAAGGAATAAGTTCCAAGGAGGGGAAGGAGGGAAAGAAGTATGTAGTATAAGAATGAATGAGCTAGCGGGGAGAAAATAATGTGGAAGATGATGGATGCATGAGGAAAAATAATCGTGTTAGGAGAAGGAACTGCGTGAAGCAGGACAAAGTAAGAAAGTGGTTGAGAATCTGATGGATAAATGAGACTGTGGGGGAAAATAACAAGAGGGAATATATAAACAAAAAGAATCATTCACAGAGTGGAATACTCGCGCCCACAGTTTATTCTATGAACTGAGCAATTGACTTTGCCCTGTGACCTTGACCATTGACTGATTATTCTCAAAACCGAATCACTGTCATTACCATTCTTGAACCCTTCCAGAAAGTTTGGCCTAAATCGGATTAAAACAGCTGAAACTGAGCATGCCACGTGATCCTGACCTTTGACCTACTGATCGAAAAAAATATGGTTATCCCCTTGACTCATCCTCGGGACATTCACCAAGTTTCGTTCAAAACAGATAAAAACCGATTTAGTTATTTTGTCACACGCAGTCACAAAGCTCGTTATTTGACCTTACCTTGTGACCTTGGTCTTTGACTGTTCTGAAAATTTAATCACTTCTCAACATTTCTTCCAAACTTGGTCTAAATCGTATAAAACCTGGAAGATTTTACTTTCCTAGTTTAAATTTTGAAAACTGAAATGTTCTCAAGAGCACAAGAACAACTTCTAGGCTTTTCCTAAACTCTTCCACCAAGTTTGGTTAAGATTGGATTAAATCTTTTGGAGATTCTCTCTCTCTCTCTCTCTCTCTCTCTCTCTCTCTCTCTCTCTCTCTCTCTCTCTCTCTCTCTCTCTCTCTCTCTCTCACACACACACACACACACACACACACACACACACACACACACACACACACACACACACACGACAAGCAAAACTTAACGCCCACTTTCGTTGCGTTAGCGCGGGTGTAAAAATAACGCGTTCCTTGAAGGTGGTAAAGCTACGTGTGAACTGAAGGAAGAAAAAAGTTTGAATAATGCATGAGGAAAATTAATCAGGTGGAACAGCTGCGTCGAGGAAGTAGTGAAAGAAAAAGACGGAGTAGGTGGGTGAGGAGGAGGAGGAGAAGAGGGGGGCGAGTGGGTGAGAATAAATGACTGACGTAGGAAGAAAAATAATATAAATGAGTTTCGGCAAGCAAGAAAGGAAAATGGTGATGTTAGTGTTGTAAACGCTTGGGTGGTGTATGCTATTCCTGCTTTCTCACCAGAAGGTACATGGAGGAAGAAAGGAAGAAGAAAGGAGGTTGAGGGAGGAAAAGGAAAGGTAGTTAAGGAAGGAAGAAGACAGGAGGTAGGAAGGAGGTAAAGGGCTGACGAGTGAAGGTAGGAGAAGGTCAGAAGAAAAGTAGAAGGGGTTAGGTGGAGCGAAAAAGTTGCAGAAAGAATACTACAGAATGGAGACAAGGAAGAATGAAGCGAGTAGGCGCCTGCTCGTGTAGGCGATAGAAATGAGAAAGTAGAAGGAAGGAGAAGAGAAAAATGAAAAGGGAGTTAAAAGGAGGTAGAAAGGGGTAGAAATAAGAATGTAGAAAAGACGGGTGCAGAGAGTAAAATGAAGTAGGAGAAGAGGAGAAATGAAAGGTGGCAGGTATGTGTAACCACCCAAGTGACTAGTGGTACCTGTTGTCTCACCTGCCTCTCCTCTCTCTCTCTCTCTCTCTCTGGCAGTGGTGTATGGTGTAACTGTTGTGTCACCTGCCTTCTGGTGTCAGGGTGACGGATGGCCCGGAGATGCGCAGGGATTAAGGAAGGTGGAAGAACGCGAAGAGGCGACATGAAGAGAAAGACGTGAGATGAGGTGGTGGAGATTAGAACTGTAGATGGTCTCGAGGAGGTGAGGTGGAGAAAAGAGGTGTAGGAGGTGAGGCGGGGAGATGATGTGGAGGAGGGGATATGATGCGAAGGAGGTGAGGAGATGATGTGCAAGAGGTGAGAAGATGATATGGAGGCAAGTCTGGTAAATGAAACGCGTAGGGCATGCGAGAAACAGGTATGGAGGAAATGAGAGGAGATGAACTGCGTATGAGAAGATGGGGAGACTGATATTTTAAGAAAAAGGGATGAGAAATGATGTGTAACAAGGGAAGGGCGTAGGGGCAGTGAAAGGCAGATAAGATAAGGAGCAGAAGAGATGATAGGGAAATGAGCACTGGGGAAGGTGAGAGGATGTGGATATGAAGAATTTGTTAGAAGATGGGAAAGTTAATAGAGGACACGGTGAGATATGGATATGAAGCGTGTATGAGATGGGGAAATGACGTATCAGCAGGAAAGACGGGGAATTACAAGTGTGAGGTGAAAATAACGGGAAACTGAGAGTGTATGAGAGGGTACAAAGTTGGGATATAAGTACTGTACTCGAGAAACTAAAGCCATGGAGAAATAAAAAATGATAATGTGAGAAGACAGGAAAATGATCCTATGAGAGGATGAGGATCTGAATACGATGTGGATGTGAAAAGCAAATGAGAACATGGGGTGTGCTGAGAGGTGAGACGCTGGTGATGAAGTTGAGGGGAAGGGCCTATACTCTTTTCACCTTAACTTGACCAAGATTTTTGTCATTTTGCAGCTTATTTCATATACTCATAGATTAGTGACAGGAAGTTACAGTGCTGCTGCGCAATACAGTTTCTGTTGCACTTCCTCGTGACTACCACCGTATTATAGAATTAATCAATTGCTACATTTCTACATCCAAGGTGGAGATATAGTAAATTTAGACCAAATTATTAAATAGGAGAGGAATTTGGAAGCAAACAATTTAAATGAGCCGAGATGGGTAGGTTAGGGAAAAGCTTGACTGTCAAGGAATAGTGGGGAAAGGAAGGACAAAGAGAGAGAGAGAGAGAGAGAGAGAGAGAGAGAGAGAAAGAGAGAGAGAGAGAGAGAGTAGCAATAAAAATGCTGGAGAATAGAGAAGGAAAGTGGGCAGTATGAAGCAGAGAAGAGGCTGATGAACAATGAGTGAGACTGAGCAGAGACAAGATAAGGAAAAGTATAGTGAATAAAGCAGGGAGAGTGAGGAGAAATGTGTGTAAATAAACTGCTAGATATGAACAATATGCTAGCGAATGAAAAGGTGCAAATATATGATGGGGAGGAGATGGAGAGGACGTTCTGTTGAAGTAAAGCGGGTGAAAAGTGACAGAATATTAAGGAAAGTGTTTCTCAGCGACACGAGAGAGCCTGGTGAATTATTAGGGTCCTGAATGAACATAAGTAAGAGCGAAGAAAGCCAAGGCTGGAGTGCAAAAGAATAGAGAGCGAAGAGCAGATGGAGAACAGAATAAGGAAGACAAACAAAAGTAGGAAAAGACAAAAAACTAAAGTAAAAAGAAGGACAGTAAATGACAATCAAGAAACAATAAGAGAGGAAAGACAAAGACTGACCAAACCAGGGAAAAACGTAATAATGACAAATTAAAGTGAGAAAAATAAGGCATAGTAAAGAATAAACAAAGTTAAGACAGAAGAAAGGCCGAAGATAGAGAAAGTTTGAGAAAGCTTATAGCATTTAGAAAAAGGCAAAAGTTAGAGAAAGCAGAGAAGACTACAGCATAAAAAAGGACGGAAACCAAAAGATGAAAGAAAGAAAAGACAGCAGACACAAGGAAGATGGAAACGAGAAGACAACGTGTAAACTGAGTGCGCTATGTGTGAATTATTGATGAGCCGTTACCAAAGCTACGTGTAATAGAGTGTCTGTCATTATGCATTTTTGCAAGCTAATTTGTATACCGTATACGATATATGTATTCTCTCCCTCCCCCCCCCCTCTCTCTCTCTCTCTCTCTCTCTCTCTCTCTCTCCAAGCAAGGCAGCATGGTGTAAGAATTCAAAGTCATTCCTAAATATTTACCCCCAACAGAAAAAAAAAAAAAAAAATGAGAGAAACAAACTCATACCAAACACCATTAATTTCAAAAAGACACCAGGCTTCTGTTCAAATATAACAAGTTAGAATCAGTGGACTAAAATATAAGTTATGGTAAAATTCAAGGTGATAACAACATTGCTCCACTACCGTCAATCCTTATCTTATCCGGAACTACAAAATTCAGCTCCATTCTCACTGACACAGATCATAATGTCTAAGATTCAAAACTGGGTATCACAAATTCACCTTAAAGTAAATGGATGGAAATTTTTATAAGAACACTGATATGGAAAACCTATATGGACCAAATGCATAGATCAGTGTGTGACTGACATAATGAAAATTACATAGGACAAGGTATATGAGGGGAAGGCGAGGGTAGGGGATACTTTCTCTTCGTTGCATCATCTCAAGTATTATATCCCACATAACACCACACTATTTAACTCAATTCAGAGTGAGTCATAGGAACTTGAGAGTGTTACTACTTAATGACTAGACAGTATGATGAACACCACGCATCAGAAAAAAAAAAAATGTGGGGGTTAATCCCTTCAGTCCGGCGACGTAGCCTAAGTTTTCAAATACTCTTGCTACTTTCAAGTGACAGTGTTCAACTTAGGAGAGAACATTCAAACTGAGGGGCTAAGCATACCCTTCATTTACTCCTTGATGTACAATATAGGTTGATTCGTATATTGCATTCTTCTGTCTTGTGTGCTGCGTGGACAGCTCAGTTAGCTTTTGTGAATAGGGAAGACATTTTGGCTGCTTCATGAACTTAGTATTCCACAGTGCATTTAAAAAGTCAGGGACAGTAATAAATGGTTACATAAATGTTACACGTTAGATACTGGTAGCCTTGATTTAGCCGTCCTTGTATCACAAGAGAATTGGTTTGCGTAATATATGGACCACCCTGTATGCGAACCTTAAAGAGCGTCTGTAAGGTGTCCGCCTCCGCCCCGGTCATCATGGCTGCAGCTCAGCATATTATTATTAACACTAAACATAAGCAGTTTTATACAACTTGTAATCAGGAGCCACGACTCACGTACTGGAAAATCCGTCCCATAATTATTCTCTATTTCCTCCGATCTCTCTCTCTCTCTCTCTCTCTCTCTCTCTCTCTCCTACTCTCTCGCACACACACACACACACACACACACACACACACACACACACACACACACACACACACACACACACACACACACACAAGCTTACGCATACATGTTTAACACAATAAATCTGTAAGACAAGCTAAACACACTCCCCACCAGCACTATGAAAACGTTAATTATGACAGCATTATAGGCATCACCGTCACAGCCTTCAACAGCGTCGCTTTTCACACGCCATATAAATGTCTGCTGGTGTATTGTAACCCCCGCTACCCACACTCTTCTGTATGCAACACGATCACCTCATTATCGACATACAAAACATTCTGATGGTACACTGACAACTCATACCAAAATGTGTGCACGGAATAACTGCTTCTATTAGTGCACGTGAAAAGCAGTGTGGGCTGCTGGAGAGGGGGATGTCTTCACGTGTTGGCACCCGTAAGAACTAGGCGGGTTGACTCTTACACAAACGTGCCACAACTCATTTTCTGTCCCCCTAAAGAAAGGTAGTGGACTACGGATTATGGGTATCGCCAACATACTCGTACAATCCACCTGATTCATGTTCAGATGAGCTCGGGGCCACAACACTAACAAAGCCGGCGGGTACACCTGCTCCCTTTTGAAAAAAAACTAACTCGAACCCTTTCAATCACAGGACTTAGTTCTTATGCCATTCTTGTTGCCTCTGCAAGTATATATTCAACTGAGAAATAATCTGTAGTAGCAAAAAGGTTATTTAAAATATTATCTAACATCACAGTTCAAAAGAACACCTATAAGCTCAATAAAATCATCTGGATAAGGCAATAATATATTTTAATACGTCATCGGATTGAAGTTGTTAATTAAATAAAATTGAGCGCTGCCTCATAAGGGTATATGAATTCATTATATAGTATAAGTATATTAATGTGTTCTTCATATGATGATGACGATGGTGAAGATGGTAATGATGGTTACAGTACTAATAAATACTTTCTTCAGAGCATTATCACACGTGTTTTTTTTTTTTCTCTCTCGCTTAATCTTTATTGTTTTCATCGAAGAAGTGACTTAACGAAGACAAACTTACAGTTTACTCAGGGAGTTTTCGCTATTTCTCTATAGTTTTAAATATACTTCCTGCACAAACATCTCGATCACGCATGACTCATTTTCTCTCTCATTCTCTGTGTACTCCTTATTGTCACCATCAAACGAGTGATAGCAAAGATCGCCAAAGTATGTAGACAGTATACGTGGGTGTATGTAGACAGTGTACGTGGGCGTATATCGACAATGTGTGTGGGTGTATGTAAACAGTGCACGTGGGCGTATGTGACAGTGTACATGGGTTTATGGAGACAATGTATGTGGGTGTATGTAGACATTATACGTTGCTGTGTGTAGAGTCTATGTGGGTTTATGCAGACATTGTATGTGGGCGTATTTAGACAGTGTATGTGCCTGTATAAAGGGTATATGTGGGTTTATGTAGACAGTGTAGGTGGGTGTATGTAAACAGTGTACTTGGGTGTACTCAGGCATGAGAGGGTACAGTCAAAAAGAAAATTCCTTACTGTTACGCTGCTTCAACTTCACTCTTAGGACACGTTCTCCTCTTTCCTCCCTGGTGCGTCCTATAAAGGAAAATCTCCTATGGACTGAGAAACGTACCACGTCCCTATCTGCTTAAAATTCTGACCAGGTCAAGAAAGAGGGAAAGACAATACGTGATATACTGTATGAGGCAAACTCTTTTCCCGGACTGTGCGTGGGCGCTCTGTTTTGGGCATGGAAGTGGGTGACAGTGAACGTGGGTGTAGGTGGACTTGAGAGTGTACGTGGGTGCCAGGATGGATCTGGGCGTAGGCGTGGGTGACAGTGCACATGGGTGTAGGTGGATGTGAGAGGGTACGTGGGTGCCTGGATGGATCTAGGCATTGGCTTTGGTGGATTCTTCCATTGTTCGGGGACCGCTGGCGATGCTGGTGGGATAGGTGATGATTTTTTTTTTTCCAGCTTATCCCGTTCAAATCAAAGCGTCTTTTATTAAATCCGTTCTTACCGAAAAAGTTAATGGAAATGAGGCACATGTGTGGGTGTCATTGCCAGTGACATGAAACCGAGAATGTCAAAGATTCGAATAATGAGGGAATGTAAGGCCCATTAACACGGGTCGATTTAGATGATAACTTTTCTTGCGCGTGTGTGTGTGTGTGTGTGTGTGTGTGTGTGTGTGTGTGTGTGTGTGTGTGTGTGTGTGTGTGTGTGTGTGTGTGTGTGTGTGTGAGAGAGAGAGAGAGAGAGAGTGTATACAATGAACAGAGTAACATACTATGTCCATAGTAACAAAAACGTTTGCTGAAAATTGTAAGTTTTAACCCGCTGACTGATAGCAAAGCACCTGTTGTTTATCTGAATACAGTACCTATATACAGTAAATAATCGGTTGTGAAAAGGTTAATACACCAATACATCAAATTAATAAACCTATACCACAGCTAAAGTGAAAAAGACATTGTGATAAATTCATCAAACTTATACACCCCGGTCTAAGAACACACACACACACACAAACACACACATCTCTTCCCATGTCCACACTGATTGCCACTCGCATGCCATCGCAAGCCACACCCTCTGTTGTTCACACTCACCTCCTCCTCCACTTAACTGCCCCTCCCCTCTCCCTGTCACCGCCTGGTACTACCACGTCTATTCTCCTCCTCGACATCATCTCTTTCCCTTAACTCGGTTGTCTTGCTTTTTTTTTTTTTCCCCCAGCCATCTTTACTTTTCCATTTTTCTTGTTTCTTTTCTACTGTTTCCGCAAAACTCCCCCTTTTCCTTTCTGTCACTTACTTATAATTCCATCCCACTTTCGTTGTCCTCTCCACCCCCCTAGCCGAAGCTCCCCTAGCTTATCTTTCTCCCTTATCTCTGCTTCATCCGTGATTCTCTACTTTCCTTCATGTGTACCCATGCTTTCCTACCCCTCCCTTTTCATGATACTCCCTCTGTCAGTATTTCCTGCTTCTTGTGATCTCCAGTCTTTCAAACGCAGTGTGTCCAGGCATCTCGAAATGATCGGATCTTGAATTTGGCTCTCTCTTGTATTTTGTTTTTCTCTTGGAAGGAACTGTTATTGCGGGCTCATGGCCTTTGGTTCCTTCTTCCTCGCGTAAAAAAAAAAAAAAAATCTCCTCTCCATGTCCCTCTCCACCCTTACTTCCCCTGCTCTGCTCTCTTTTCTTTCTCCCTGCCTCTCCTGTAATCCCATTTCCCACATGCAACTACTTCATTCGCATCTCTATGTCTTCTCTTATCATTTCCCAAATCTCTTACTTTATTCTGTCTCCCTGCCTGTTCCTTCCATGCTTGTTCACTTTTCCCCTTCAGAGTCATACTGGTCCCACTCCCTCCCCCGCGTGCTATTTACCTCTTCCCGGTCTCCCTCTTCTTTTCTCTCTTCACTTTTCTGTCCCCTTCCTCTTTTAATTCTCCTTTCTGCTTTTTTACTTCTTTCCCCTCTCTCCTTCCCCACCACTCTCTGCTCCCTCCTCCCTGTTTTCTTTCCTCTCTCAAGTGCCTCCTACCTCCTCCCCCACCTCTCCTCCTTTATATTCCCCCGTACGTCTGTTCCCCTCACGGCAGCCCCGTCTGCCCGTGTGGGTCTTACTGTTCAGTCGCGCGTCTCAGTCAGCCTAGTCAGCAGCTAAGCAGCCAGTCATCACAGTGTGAGAACAGACCTCGCCGAGGCAGGGTGTTGGAGCATTTTGCTCTAGACCTTGTCCAAAGACGCTGACTGAAACTCGCTGATGCTCTGGAACACAGTGATTCGTCCAGGCGTTATGATTACTGTTACGGGCATTCCAAATTTTGTATCCAGTGGTACTCTATGTTGTAAAATATTGCTATTTTATATGATAAATTGAAAAGGAAAATAACCGTATAACACGACTCACTTCGATACCTACACTACAGCTGTGGGGACTGTGAAAATAGGTCCCCAGCGAGCTGTACTTCACGATGCGAAGAGAGGATGAGAGCTGCTATTATTTCTGTGATTCTGGCGGCAATGACTGCGTGATTGAGAGTGCATGGGACTGTCGGTTGAGGAACCATGCATGTATTTGTTTTGTTCATGTGTCTTAGCCTCGTCGCTGCTCAGCCAGGTTGGTATTACCTAATTACAAGTTTATTTGGTAATTATCCTAAAAAATGCTGTCCCTGTGAGGTCACTTCGGTTAGGCTAGGGTTGGTTAGGGTAGGTTTTCCATAATGTTATTCTGTTTGTGTTAGGTTCTGTACTACTCTTTTCTAAATTGCCAAGATCATATGCCCAGTGTTATTCAGAATAATTAATGAGTTTATTTACTTGTATTTTTGCCAGTTGGTTTCATCCACGAGATCATCCAGATTGCCAGACAAAAACGTATGCAACTCTGCATCCTGATGAAGTCTTTTGTCAGTTTAATTTTGTTACTTCGATTTTATTCAGCTGGGGAAAGGCTTTTCGCACTGAAGGTATTGGTGAAGGGCTTTAACTAACCTCTCTACTTCGAAAAGTCACTCCCAGTCAGAATAAAATCGTCCAATGGTAACACAACTAAAACAGAAGACGCCATCGCCTGCACTTTAAATCTCCTCCGCCCCACCCTCGCGTGGTCCCCCATTTTCTTCAATATAATACACTGTAACTTACAGTTGTTGGCATTTACATACTAACAACTTTAAGAAAAGAACGCAAGTTTGTGTCAAGCAAAGGATTTTTTTTTTTTTTTTTTTGGGGGGGGGGGGGATTGATGTAAGTTAGCTTCATTTTAAGTCACTAAACTTAACTGAAAAAGTAGACTGAAAAGACAATTACCTTTAACTGTAATCTATTACTGGCTGTATTATACTGCTTATTACATTTTGCATGTGATGGTCGTCTGTGTACCGAAACCGGTTCTTGGTATATTTTGTGAACATTTTTATACGGATTATCAACTAAACAGATAATGAATTTTTTGTTTTTGTTTTGTTATTGTCGATGTTGTCGTTCTTGATACTGTTGTTGTGGTCCCAGACTTCTATGACACATGAATCCGGCGGACTGCAGGGTTTGTTGCACTTCTGCAGTCCACCATCCCCCATTCTGGCGATAGGAAGAACGTTTTTATAACTGAGCAGCTGCTCCACCTGGCTATATCGATGTCACCACGTGAAGGTGACTCTCCCGCACCAGCTTTGGTACTGTGAAAGTAATGTTTTCGCGGATGTTATTTACTAAAGTGACACTAGAATGAACAGCTGATTGATATTGCTTTTACCAACGTAGGGAATTATGTGACATTAACATCTTCACTACCACTGTATTAGTTTATTGCTGCTGTCTCCAGGCGATTTTAATCAGTTTAGGCGAGACATGTCGAACTGTGAGTGTTAAGTGTAGCCTTCATTAACCCCTTCACTTTAATGGCCTTGTTTTCACCTAACGGAACTGGGCCACTCCCACAACTTGAATACTGTCGAGGCTGAATGAAATTTGATGGGCCTTAGTTATGAGGTAAGACTGAGTCTCGTTGATCAGTAATTAAATAAACCTTTCAATCTGGCAACACCTGGCCATCAACCGAACTGAAAGAATTAGGGATCATTATTAGGTTAATTAGGGCAATGATATCGTCTGATGGTGACCTGAACAAAATAAACCACGAAAAAAGTGTTGTCGAAGTGAAATGATTGAAATTATACATTGATCGACGAAGGGATTATCCATGTAGGGAATTATATAGGCAGTCTCTACTTTAGTTAAACTATTCTGTTAATTTATGTACCATAGTAGTAAAGAACAACTTAACAACACTAATACGTCTCTCCGCTGGATGCTAATTATGCTGAAATGATTAGCTACTTATATAATGAATGCTTTAGATATTTTAATCTCTTGTGTTATTAAAGAATTCTGCACCAATTTATTAGGCAACAATAATACACATTGTAAAGTCTTCTCACGCTTCATTAGTGGTCTTACAATCTTATCTAGTGGCTGTGAAGATTTCGTAACATCTCTTCCTCAGTAATTTATTCTACACATTATTGTTGATGTCTTACTGTGCGTTGTTGATGTAGTTTATGGCGAGATAAAAAATTATATATATAGCATACAAAAGAATGCATAACACGAAATAAACCACTAAGGAAAACGTGCTGAGAATTTCCTAAACCAGTTTAAGACGACCATTAGCGTCAAGATGCCAGTGCTTAGTTGTAATGGGACAAAATATGAAGAACCACCTGTACATATATTCATGCCAAAAAACAAAAAAATTTGCGTAAAATTTTAAGATCCAGGGATGGAAAAAGCCCAGAAGCTGTGTGTGTGTGTGTGTGTGTGTGTGTGTGTGTGGGTACATAAAATTATAAACAAGAGAGCATTTGGGATGGGAAGATATTCAAAATTCTATACCTACCGCATTACACACTGTACTCACAAAACGTTTGTAGCTGGTACACCATCTTTTTCGGGGGATAGGGAGGGAGATGAGAGACATTTGCGTAACCAGGTTATATCGGTGCCACCAAAGGAAGACGTCCCTCTCTTGCACCAAAATAAATAAATAAGTAAAATAAAAAACTATCATAAACGTTCAAGGCAAATGATAATAATAAGTACAGGAACCGAAACTTATTATTCCGTACCCAGTATCAAGCACTCTTTGTGAAACTTATTAGGCTTATTATAGGCTATAATGGCATATTAAAGCAAATACATTAGGTTATAGAAGTATTTGAGAGAAAGAGAGAGAGAGAGAGAGAGAGAGAGAGAGAGAGAGAGAGAGAGAGAGAATCATACCCTTTCCAAATGAGAGTACTGTAAAGGCACCGATTCGTCTGTCAGTATATGAGCAACAGGAAATTCTAAGTTCGTTGAATGCAAATAGAACGACTTACTTTTATTTTATGCTTGCACACGAAGTAACAGTCTTCTTGATTCTGCAGTGAAAATTATTATTTCATGAGTATAAAAATAGTGATTTGGCATCATTATATGTAAAACCCATTCAGTGAGATGATGTCTTTCTCTCTTTATACATTTATTTGTTTTTGCTGTACCCATAATGTAATGCTAGGTGTAAATAGGCTCGACTTCTCGTTCCTAAAACACCTAATGTGGAGCGGGGTCCTCTTTCGAGACCGGAGCTTAGTGCAATAAAGAGAGGCAGGACACAAAAACTCTAGGCAATAACCTTTACACGTATATTACCACAATCAGACACAGGACAAATCAGCAGATATTACAACATAATATATAGCAAAATAAAACCTTATCTAGGACGTGTGCATCTTGCAGGACACTTGCTTATCTGATATTAATGCCAACACAATTAATCCTAGTGTATTCAGGGTACAGTGAATATAGGCGCGCGCGGGAGGCGTGGGGAGTGAGTCTCACAAGGGGGGGGAGAAAGGGGGGGGGTGCGGGGAATGACTTGTGACGGCTATGGTCGTACCATTCTAAAGTGGCGGTTTGGGTGGGGCACGAACCTCTGTACAGTGTTGCCACGTTTTCCATACTCGCGATGCTCCTCTCTCTCTCTCTCTCTCTCTCTCCTTGGGGGATGTGCATCACCCTAGGGAATTTTGTTTCTTTTATGTCTTATAAACTTGTGCTTTCATTTCTTTATTTTGTTTTTTATTATATTATTGTTTTACATATGGCGCCAGATGACCTCGGTGTTACGGCGCCTTTTCATTCAATCATTCTCGCCCTCCTTCCTTCCCTCCCTTCATCTTTCCCTCAGCTTGACAATGCACTCAACACTGCCCCTTGCCTGCCTTCTCTCTCTCTCTCCTTGGGGAGATGTGCGTCACCCTTGGGAATTTTGTTTCTTTTATGAGTGACTTATAAACTTGTGCTTTCATTTCTTTATTTTGTTTTTATTATATCTAATTATGTTTAAAAATATTATTGTTTTACATACGGCGCCAGATGACCTCGTTGTTGTGGCGCCATGATTTGTTTTCATTCAATCACTCTCTCCCTCCTTCCTTCCCTCCCTTCCTCCATCTCTCACTAAGCTGCACTCAACACTGCCCCTGGTCTGCCTTCCCCCCCCCTCTCTCTCTCTCTCTCTCTCGTCTGTGGTATTTTAGGATACATTTTGATTATTTTCTTTTACGTTATAATGTACATATTGTAAATTTGGCTTTATTTCCACACCACCCAGGAGGTTAAAGTCTTGGCGCGTTTTTTTTAAGAGGTGTCCCCAAACAGGCCTCTTCCTCTATCCCTCACAGATGACCAGGTCGGACTGGGTGTGTGTGAGTGTTGCCGCTCACGAGGGTTTAATGTATATATTTTTTTTACTAAGAAACTGGCATATTTTTGCTTATAATCCTCCATATTATCTTATAATCATAATTGTGACATTATTACCAACCCCAGAAATACATTAACAGCCAATAAAAGTGACTATTTATTTTTTAACCAACATTGTAAAATAATTATGCCACGTTTCCGTATTGCCGTATAAATATTTTACGCATAATCGGTTTACTGTTCTTTCATATATTATAATACACACGTTACCATTATATTCTTATGTGTTTATCTTATTGTGATGCCTATTACATATATCTGAGCCGTTCACTTAGCGGGTATGGAACACGTAGCACCACTGTACAGAGGTTCGTGCCCCACCCAAACCGCCACTTAAGATTGGTACCACCATAGGAGGGAGTTATGGTAATACTGGAGAGAGGTAAGTATTAACAATGAGGATTACACGTTTTCCACTGGCAAAGGGACTTTGGTAATTGATTTTATTCTAGATACTGGGGCAAGAGAGTGTCGTACAAGATTTACGGGCAGCGTGAGTGGGGGAATATCACTAATACTTTCTCGTATTACTTCTTTAGAGCTCACAGCAGTAGGGGTGTGTCACTATGGAGGAATTTCCAGGCGGCACAGTCTTACTAATTGTATATAAGGGACGTCACTCATAAATATAGTTCATCAGATCTTGGTTCACACACTCGTCCTTTATTCTCTCACTGTGGTCTCACTTGCCCTGATATTCACTATATTAAGTCACTGCACGATACTATACTAGGCGAAGTCACACTTAACCTAAATCACTTGCACTGTTTCTGGGTAGCATCACGCGTATTTATCGTGGGGATAGGCGGGAACACGCCATCGGCAATCCTGCCGGGCTAGGGGCACCGCCAAGGGGAGGTGTACCAAGAGGGCACGGGACAACTCGTAAGGGCGTCCTCTCACGTCCTGGGCTACCCGTGGCTTCCGGACTGGGCTCAGGAGTATGGCCCTCGGGTCTGGGGCCGAATAGCTCCAGGAACCTCTGGTGTAAGTCTCGGCCGGAGGTGGAAGCCTTACGTCGTTGTAGGGGCGTATGGAGATCGCGCCCGGGTGTCCTGGGGAGAATCGGGAGATACTGCGGACAGCGGTCTCCAGCGTCTAGGGGCGCCGACAGGGGAGGGCTGCAGCATCGACTTACACTGGGGCTCGTCAGGTGCGTCTGCTCTAGAGCCAGACGTAGGGAGCGGAGGCCAGGGGAGGCTGTGAGGCCTGTCTGGCCCACTCTGGTATGGGAGGCCTGGGCTCTTGTCTCCTGCCGGGGTGACGTCTCGCTCCTTGTCTCCTTCTGTGCACCTTCGGAGCGACAGTGGGCCGTCTCACGAGGGCGGGAGCGACAATAGCCCGTCTCTACCAGGGCACCTTCGGAGCGACAATAGGCCGTCTCATGAGGGGGGGAGCGACAATAGGCCGTCTCTACCAGGGCACCTTCGGAGCGACAATAGATCGTCTCACGAGAAGGGGAGCGACAATAGGCCGTCTCTACATGGACACTTTCGGAGCGACAATAGGCCGTCTCTACATGGACACTTTCGGAGCGACAATAGGCCGTCTCACGAGGAGGGGAGTGACAATAGGCCGTCTCTACCGGAACACTTTCGGAGCAACAATAGGCCGTCTCACAAGAGCGGGAGCGACAATAGGTCGTCTCTACCGGGACACTTTCGGAGCGACAGTAGGCCGTCTCACGAGGAGGGGAGCAACAATAGGCCGTCTCTACCGGAACACTTTCGGAGCGACAATAGGCCATCTCACGAGGGCGGGAGCGACAATAGGCCGTCTCTACCGGGACACTTTCGGAGCGACAATAGGCCATCTCACAAGGAGGGGAGCCGTCTAGAGTGTCTAGAACAACTCCACCCCTACCTGGTTCAACAATCCCACTCCGTGAAGGTAGTGTCCTTCTCCTACGACGGCGATGGCGTGATGGCTGCGTGACATAGGGGCGCATGGCCCGGGCTGACATATGTCGTTGTTGCCGGGGGTTGTTCCGACTGGTGGCGGCTACCCCGTGGGGTCCGTGTGGGGGTGTCAGCATGTTCCCGGGCATACTGGGCTGTATCTTGCTTGCTCCGTTGTCAGGGGCACTATGGTATATTTCGGGGGCACTGTTCTGTAAGTCACGCATTTTACATAACAATGGCCAAATCCAGTGTTTCCCAAATTGTGTCACTTATTGAGTCACTGTACCTACGTTTAGAAAGGTGAAGTACGGCAAGGTGCAGTCACTGAGCCTTATCAATGTGCCTGTGGATGTGCGTCTTGGGTTGTCTGGAGTGTTTACTCACCTCACCTGGTTTACTCACCTGGTTGGCTACCCCATTACAATTAACAGTATGGCTCAGTAGGAATCTGCTTTTCAAGAAGTAGGGCAGCCCATACCTGCTGGTACGCCAGCCCCGTTTCTTATATACATCATCATCAGAATAGACTATTGATTAGAGGCTGAGTTTTGTGCCATATGCACGGTAGTTGCACTACTTGAAGGACTTCGAATTATGAATCGTAGTTATTCAATATAGTCGAACAGGATGTGACCTAGTTGTGAGTGGAGGGACTTTTTAAATGATGCAACTGAGTCAGAGCTAACAGCATCATCTGAAAGAGAGTTCCAGAGGTCTATACATCTGATGCTGAAAAACCTGCATCTACACTCGGCTGAAGTGCGGGGCTTGGCCACCTTGAATCTATGGCCCCTGGTGTGAGTTAATGAAGGAAGAGAAAAAAGCTCAGGTGGTGCAATTGGGGACTGGCGATGGAAGATTTTCCAGCATTTAATGAGGTCAGCTCTGATCAGTCTCCCTTTTACAGAATACAGGCCAAGGTTTTTCAGACGCTTAGCATAACTGAGTTCGGACAGGCCATTGATTTGCTTAGTCCATCTGAGCTGTACAGACTCCAGGAGCCTCTGATCTCCGTGGTAGCCTGTGTTCCATACAGTGGAGCCAAACTCCATGATGGGTCTGATGTGGGATTTGAATAAAGTCAACATAAAATCTCGGTCTCGACAGAGGGTGGACTTTAATAAATTATTTGACAAGCCTGCTGCCTTTTTTTACAGTATTTCCTATGTGCAAATGAAATTTCAGTGAACTGTCAACCAAGATACCCAAGTCTTTGTGTGTAGTTTCTACAGAGAGGCTGGTGTTGTTCATGTGATAGTACTGAAGTGCGCCAATAGAATTCCAGTCTACTGGGCCTCTCTGACATCGCAGAACAGTACACTTGTCAAGATTGAAACGTAAACCCCAGGACTCAGCGACATTGTAGACCATATCAATGTCCTTCTGGCATGTACTTATATCTGCAGCTAATGTGGAACAAGTGTTTTGGCGCAACTTGAGGTAAATCTTCATGTCGTCAGCAAAGAATTTACATATGGAGCGTATGTATGAGGGTAGAAAGTTTATATATACCAGAAAGAGCAAGGGGCCTAGAACAGATCCCTGGGGAACACCACTGAGAACATTCCTTGAGGAACTGGCGCAGCCGGACACAGACACTTGCATGGTGCGGCCGGACAGGAAGTCAGAGATCCAAGTTAGCAAGGAACCACTGACCCCAAGTAGCCTCAGCTTGTCAGTGAGTATCGAATGGTTGATGATGTCAAAGGCTTTGCTAAAGTCAAACAAGACAACATTCACAACATACCCAGCATCCACCCACGCCGTAACATCATTATACACGAGTAACAGTTGGTCATCTACAGTTCTACCCTGTCTGAATCCATACTGCTCATTTAACAGCACTCCATTAGTGTCAAGGTAATTGTATAATGCCTCTGTAATAAATCTTTCCAGGGTTTTGCAGCAGACAGAGGTTAGGCTAATAGGCCTATAGTTAAGAGGTTTGTGTCGAGAGCCTTTCTTGAATATAGGAATGATAATGGATTTTTTCCAATCATATGGCAATTTACCAATGGTGACAGACTTTTGAAATATCAAAAACAAGGGTAAGGCTAAGGCTGGGCAATATTTCAGAAGACTGGGGTGGAGGCCATCAGGTCCCATACTGGTGTTCCGGTCCAGTGCTGCGAGCCTATTTCTCACTTCTTGCAAGGATAGGGTCACTGTGTCGAGGATACCCTCAAAAGTTTGGTGAGGGAAGGGAGCGTAAGGAGCATGAGTTGAGTAAACTGTACAAAAATGTGTAGCAAAAGTTTCTGCCATCTGAGTACAGTCTGATGTTAACACTCCATTGTCCAATCTTATGGGGCCTACTGAGGGTGCACCTACTTTCTTATTTCTGATGTACTGCTGAAATGGTTTTGAGGAGATCTGTAGTTTTCTAATCAGTGACATTTCGTGGTTGATTTGCATGTGTGTAAAGTAGTTACGAAAGCTGTCGTTGAGAGAGTCGTAGTGTGATAGAGCTCGGGAAGCCTCAGGAGATAGTCTTCCATAAACACTCCTGGAGTGTTTGTATGTTTCCCAGGCTTTCCTGCGATGGTTTTTAAGGCCTTGGGAGGTGATCTGGGAGGTGGGGAAGGTGTGCTAGGCATATTCAGCACATACTGGTCAATTAGTGGGCTAAGGATGGACTGCAATCTGTCATACATGGCATCAATTGACAAGCTTTGGCATTCAAAATGCCAGTCTATTTCACGCAGATGATTATTTATTTTGTTGTATTTGGCTTTATGCCAGGAATGCTTGGTGTGCAAATAGCTATCTGTCACAACAGCAGCCTGAAAATAATACTGTATTAGCACCGGACAGTGTCCACAGCTGGGCAGGGAACTTGCTTCCTCAATTTCTCCTACTCTATCATTCTCGGATGTGAAGACAAGATCTAGAGTGGTGCCTGAGCTTAAATATGTGGGCATAGTTACCCACTGGTGCAGACCCAGACATGCAAAACAGTCCAGGAATGACTGATGGAGGGGAGGATATTTCATAGCCAGTGCTGTGCTTGATTTCCAGTTGATAAGGGTGTTAAAGTCCCCAACAATTAGTACCTCTTTGGATGGACAGAAGTCTAGTAAGAAATTTAGTAAAGCTTGGTTATCAGCATCACTGTTAGAAGGAGGGCAATATATTACTATTATGTACAGGTTAAATGTAATTAAATGGATGGCACAGAGATTATCACAGTTGGTGTTGATACCTACATAACTTATTCTACTACTTAATATATACATACTCCGTGCTTACGGGTATTGCCTTTGGTGTTGGTACATGAGAGATTAAAGTTATTAATCTGAACAAACGAATCGGGGATTTCAAGCAGCAGCCAGGTTTCAGAAAAAAGGACACCATTTTGGTTACCATGGGGTGTAGGATACGGATGGACGAGTGCGGCTATCTAAAATGTCCTCTGTCTTGTGAAATTCCTCCTTACATCTGATGATAATTACTGAGTTTAATCCCGTCACTCTGATGGCATGTCTAACACAGGTATTGCAATAACAAGTATTTGGGCCTTTAAATGTTATTTTTTCTATGTCGAGGACAGACAAGTTCATTAATAAGTTGCGTTTAACTTCGCTATTTCTATTCTTTAAAAAATCGCAATAGGTCTAGGTGAGACAGTGGACCAGTAAACTGATCTCCACAAATTACCATTGGTGGAGGTCTTCAAATCCATCATTATTTTTTAATATTGTCGATATTATTATTATTATTATTATTATCACTGAGCCGGTGAAGGTTTATATCCAGGGGATAGTTGGGGTTTATTGCTCATGTAATGCCACTCAGGGATGAGTGTGGCTGGTCACTCTCATCTTTAATGTCAGGACCAAATTGCCTAGCCCCTGGCTCCTACACTTCTCATGGGGCGATGTGGGATTGGATGATGGACGGATTATTATTATTATTATTATTATTATTATTATTATTATTACTATTATTAATATCGTTATTATTATTATTGTTATTATTATTATTAATATCGTTATTATTATTATTGTTATTATTATTATTATTATTATTATTATTATTATTGTCATTTTTTCCCCGAGTATCATCATACTTATTGAGGATGTACAGCACCATGATTCTATTACACTAATCCAGTTTCAGTGACCTTGACCTACTAATAAATGTCACAGGACCAAAAGTGTAAAAAAAGAAATCCTGAATTTTCATCCTCAGTTTATTTCTAAATTGTTAAAGATACATGAACGAGGAGGGAAATTCCGTGAAAAAATTATTTTCTAAACACTTATATGGACAAAATTTTGAAGGTCATACATGCATAAAATTAAGAAGTTTGGGACACTCCACTTTTCAACATTTTTTCATTGCTCTTCCGTACAGGGAAAACCAAAGCATAAATGAGGCACTTCTTGGCCTTAGTTGTGTCTGGTCCAGGACCAGGTCTATATAATTTTTGTCGGCAGTTTGACAAGAGGTTTTTGGGTCATTGCAAAAAACAGCATTTTCATAGGTGGAGATCAGTAACTGTCTCTGGCAGTTACAGTCTTCTACTGGAGTTATTGATCTCAACCTAAAACCATAAGTGAAGAAATGTGTATGTCATTATACTACTACTACTATTACTATTACTACTACTACTGCTACTAATAATAATAACAACAAAGGTAATCATTATCATCATCATCAATATAAATTAAACTTCTGTAATTGCTGAATCAGTATTCAAAGAACTCCAAATTCCAGGTCAAAATACTTTTGTTATCACTGCAGACATAATATTAAGACTTTTGGTATGACCCAAAAAATTTTACGGATTATGACCAGTGATCTTGAGATCAAGGTCAAAGCAATTCATACTAGGCAAATCATACTCTCTCATAACCCATTACAGTTCCACCGGATTTGGTCAAAATTTGCTGCGAGAAAGCAAAAATTTAAAAAAAAAAAAAAAAAAAACATAGAGGGCGCTAGTGCTAGGGAAAGAAAAATGTGCCAAAAGAAGCCTGTAACCAAAGGTACAGTACTTCTGAAAATATCAAGTCTCTATCTCGAATGGTCTTGAAATGCCAGTCTTCTAGTTCTTCCCTCCCTCCCTCCCCCCAAAAAAGAATACAATATCATTGACTCCACAGAATGTGGTGTTCTTAATAGTAGTAGTAATAATAATAATAATAATAATAATAATAATTATTATTATTATTATTATTATTATTATTATTATTTCTCGTTATTATTATTATTACTATTACTACTACTACTACTACTACTCGGCTACTACTGTAAGTGCATCACTTTTCGTCTCCGATTTTTCATCATACAAATGGAGGTTGTATAGCCTGGCACCTTGGTCCTATTACAGTACACTGCCCCAGTTTCAACTACAACATGTTTTTCGAGGTTACAGGTCCAGTAATGTCCAAAACTCATGTATTTTTACCCTAAAATTACTCGGAAACTGTTACAGATACATAAACATGGAAGGAAATCGCATTAAAAAGTATTTTTCAACATTTTTATGGATGAAATTTAAAGGTCATTCATGCCTGGTACCACAAAAACCACTTTCCAACATTTTTCAACTGCCCGTCCATACATGAAAAACCAAAATATAAGTGTAATGCTAGGTGTTTAAGGCTTGACTTCCCGTTCCTAAAACACCTAACGTGTAGCGGGGTCCTCTTTCGAGACCGGGGCTTAGAACAAATAGGAGAGAGGCAGGACACAAAAACTCCAGGCAATAACCTTTACACGTGTATTACTCAGTCAGACAAGGGACAACAGCAGATGTTACAACACAATATTTGGTCAATCACAAACACTTATATCTAGATAATCAGTATCTCACAGGATACTATGGGAGGATGCACTTAAAATAACACTCGAGGCGGAGTGTGCAGAATTAGTACAGTCCAAGGTCTCTGTGCATGTGGAGGAGTTAGAGATGAGGCTCACTAGGGGAGGGTGTAAGGCACTGGGGTCTAATTGTAATTTTGGTAGTATGAGGCGGAGTTTATTGATAGCGTGTTCACTTTACTGTTTTCTGAGAGCAAGGGACTTTTGGTTAATTATTAATACAAACTCCATGGCTTGGGTGTTTCTCTTACTATAATATGAGGGGTATTGCACATGGGTCTTATTCACTATCACTTTGATTCTGCATGGGCTATTCACTGTTTCGCCCTGTCGTATATTAGACCATTATTATTCCAATTTCACTTAAACACATGGTCTGGTACTAAGAATGCACTTTATCGCCTTGCCACTGTTATAATACACTAGGGATACAGTCACTGTCTCATGGGTCACTGGGCGGCGGGTGCGGCAGGGAGACAAGCCGGCTACAGTTCTGCCGGGGCAGGGGCACCGCCAGGGAAGGCCATGCCGAGAGGGCACGGGATCACGCGCAGGGGCGTCTTCCCTTGTCTGGGGCTGCAGGTGGCGAAGGGGCTCGTACTTTCTGGGCTGGGAACAGGAGTGTGGCCCTCAGGACTGGGGCTGAACAATTGCCTGAACCTCTCGTTCAGGTTCCAGCCGGAGATAGAGGTCCTCCACCGTCAGGGCGAAGGGCGGTCCCGCCCGGGTGTTCTGGGGAGGGCCTGGGGTTCCCAAGGGCTGTGGCCCCCAGAGCTAGGTGGCGCTGTCAGGGAGGGGCTGCAGCACCGATCTGCATCAGGGTCCGTCAGGTGGGTCTTCTCCAGGGCCAGTCGTAGGGAGCAGAGACCGTGGAGGCAATAGGGCCTCTCCAGTACTCCTCTACGTCTTCTGCGTCAGGGGTCAGGAAACTCGTCTCATGCTGGGGCAGCAGGGCTGCTCTCTGCTGCTTCCGGCTGTGGGGCCCGGCTACTGGCCATGGCTTCCCAAGGGCGTGACCACAAGGCGCCGAGGCCCGGCTACTGGCCATGGCTTCCCAAGGGCGTGACCACAAGGCGCCGAGGCCCGGCTACTGGCCATGGCCTGAGAGGGTGAATGACTACCAGCAAACCCAGGGACACCTTCGGAGCAGCTACCAGCCGTCTGACGAAGGCAGGAGCGGCTACAGGCCGACTTGAGGACAACACCTTCGGAGCGGCTACCGGCCACCTGACGAAGGCAGGAGCGGCTGCAGGCCAACTCCTTCAGCAGGAATGAGGAGCGGCTACAGGCCAACTCCTTCAGCAGGAACGAGGAGCGGCTACAGGCCAACTCACGGGCAATACCTTCGGAGCGGCTACCGGCCGTCTGATGAAGGAGGGAATGGCTACAGGCCGACTCCTGCAGGAGGAGTGTGGAACGGCAACAGGCCGACTCAGGGGCAACGCCTTCGGAGCAGCTACCAGCTGTCTGACAAAGGTAGGAGCGGCTACAGGCTGACTCCTTCAGGAGGGGGTGTGGAGCGACTACAGGCCATCTCCAGAAGGACACCTTCTGATGAAGGCGGGAGCAACTACATGCCGTCTCCTTGGTACCTTCAGGTCGGCTACTGGCCGATTCCTTAGCAAGGGGCAGGCGGCTACCGGCCGTCCCAAGAGGGACGACACCTTCAGAGAGGCTACTGGCCGACTCCTGAAGAAGGCAGGAGTGGCTACAGGCCAACTCCTTAGGGGAGCTGGTAGGAGCTGGACAGACAGCTCCACCCCGAGATTGGTTGGTGGAAAGTCGCCTGCAAGGTAGTGCAGGATTCCTGCTATGGCGACGGCGGGAGGGTTCTGAGTCATACGGGCATACGGCCCGGGCTGACTTGTGCCGTTGTCGCACCGAGTCTCGGTGCGCCGCTGCTGCTCCTCCATGGGGTCCTTGTGGGGGTGTCTGGGAGTTTACAGGGACACTGTGCTGATTCCCTGGTGGAGGTGGTTGGGCGTTCCAAGGGACACTATGCTGTATTTCAATAAGTGAGGCACTCCTTGGCGCCTGAAGTTTTGTCTGGTCCTAAGACAGATTTGTATAATTTTTGATGAAAATTTGACCAACGATTTATAAGTCATTACAAAAAACATTAGGCCTATTCTCATAGGTGGAGATTAGTAACTAGCTTTGATAGAAACACCCTACTACAGTAGTTATTACTATTGATATTATAATTATTATTAGTATTGTTATTATAATTATTATTATTATTTTTACTGTTATTATTATTATTATTAATATTATTATTGATCTATCTTGGTTTCAGTAGGTTGAAATTTTTATATCTGTTGTTATTATTAATCTGGCTATATATATGGCGAAACTTATTGTTTTCAGAAGTATTATTATTATTGTTATTATTCCTTGCACTTTTTCTTCTCAAATCTTGATGATATTATGCAGGAAGGTACCCTAGGGCAGCCCAAGTACGGTACTTGTGGTAATATAAATGACCTTGACCTATTTCTGAAGGTCATATACCCATTTTTGGTGCAAAAATTGCTTATTTGTAATTGCAAAATCTCAGACACTAATTGAAATACAGCTATTTGATTGAAAATCCTATTACTGAAAAGTTTGCTTAGAATTTTGGTTGAATATTTTGTCATTTCGCCTAGTGGAAAGTACAGAAGTCAGATGTGCTCAGTGTTTTCTTTATTGCACATTTTAGAGAAAACCACAAAATCGGTAAAGTTGTAACTACACAGAAATACAGCTGTGGTCCTTGCTATCTGAAAAATATATAGTTACAGTTAAGCACATAGTTAGTCAACTATTGGGACAAATGTAAAATGTAGCCATGCATTCTTTCACATCTCTGCCTTCAGATCTTGTTAATATTACACAAGAAGCTGCCTTAGGTTACTCTAAGTACATGTCCCAAATATGAATGACCTTGAACTACTTTTAAAGGTCACAGACTTGTTTATGATGCCAAAATTTCAAACCTTATATACCATCATAGTTATGGCAAAGCTTTGTCATTGTGACTACACAGTAAATAGGTAACTAGTTATTATTACTATTCCACCACTTTTCGTCTCCGGTTTTCTTCATACTTATTGAGGCTATACAGTGCCATGACTCTATGACACTGATACAGTTTCAGTGACCTTGACTTTTTATTGTCACAGGTTCAAAAATGTCCAAAAATTATGAATTTTCAACCTCATTTTACATAAAACTATTACTGATCCATGAATATGAATGAAAATCCCGTGATAAAATTGTTTTCCAAATTCTTGTACGGAAAAAACCGGAGGGTCATTCATGCGTGACATTGTATTTCATTCACTTGACTTTTCAATTGCTCTTCCATGCAGGAAAAACCAAAACATAAATGACTCACTGCTTGACCCTAGAAGTTTTGTTTGGTCCTGGACCTTGTCTGTATACTTTAGGGGGCAGGTTGACCAACGGTGTTTGAGTTTTTACAAAAACCGCAAGTTGTGCCCGTTCAACAATATTCTCGTAGGTGATCAGTAACTGTCTCTGACTCCTAGAGTTTTCTACTTATTAATGATCTCCACCTTCTACCATAGGTGAAGGTCTTTGTTTCCGTCATTATTATCATTATAATAATAATAATAATAATAATAATAATAATAATTATTATTATTATTATTGTTATTATTATTCCATTACCTTTCGTCTCCAACTTCCATCATACTTGTTGAGAATGTACAGCACCATGATTTTCTTATACTGACCCAGTTTCAGTTACCTTGACCCACTGTTCACGGTAATTGGTCCAAAAATGTCCAAAAATCATGAATTTCAACCTCAGTTTACTTCAAAATTATAGATACATGAACTTGGAAGGAAATCCTGTGAAAAAATTGTTTTGTATGGATAATATTTGAAGAACCTTTATCAATGTCATTACGATATTTCGGACACCCAACTTTTCAACAATTTTCAATTGCTCATCCGTACAGGAAATACGGTACTAAAACACAAATGAGGCATTTCTTGGCCCTAGAAGTTTTGTCTGGTCGTGGACGAGGTCTGTATACTTGGCAGTTTGATCAGCGGTTTATAAGTTATCTAAAAAAAAAAAAAAAAAAAATATTCTCATAGGTGGAAATCAGTAACTTTCATGGATGCGATCAGGTGTAGGATACGGATGGGTGAGTGCGGCTATCTAAAATGTCCCCTGTCTGGTTTAATTCCTATTTACTTCAGATGATATTACTGAGTTTAATCCTTTCACTCTGATGGTGTATCCAGCACATGCATTGCAATAACAAGTATTTTGGTCTTTATTTATTTATTTATTTTTTCTGTGTCGAGGACAAGTAAACTAATTAACAAGTGTTGTTTAACTTTGTTTATTTCATTTAAAAAATTGCAGTACTTATAACGAGACAGTGGACAGGTAAATAATTATTTTGTTGTTGGTGGTGGTGGTGGTGTTGGTGCTGTCCCTTGGGTCATCTGAATGTGAACCCAGTGGACTGCAGAATGACATTACTCTCATCTTGCAATTCACCGTCTTCCTTTTGAGGGGACATAGAGGGAGTTAATGGACATTTGTATACGGTACTGAGGCAGTGGTGCCGTCAGATTATGTTGATGCCACAACATGAAGGCATCTCTCCCCAGCAGCTACTAACTGTTTAGGTAATGTCCGGTATATCGGTATATGTAGTACTAAATCCATAAGACCATCCTTAATTCCTCCCTAAAAGCAGGGGCGAGATGAGATCCAGAGACTAAGAGAAATATAAAAAAGATCACCTAGTGAAATTGGCTCATTCGTCATTCATATATCATTCACACCTTCCGAATCCTTGCTCCATCTCACAAAGCAACCCATCTTCACAAATTTTATTGCATTTATCTTTGTGGATGCACTGTACATACGAAATGACCCAATGTTTATAGTGAAGAGTAGAGGGAAAAGGGGAAGAAGATGAAGACTACTTAGGATTAATAGAAGGGTCATTTTGGCAGATAAGGTTATGTTGAGTGGCAGTCGTCACCTAGAATATGAAACGCAGCAATCGAATTTACATCCAGGTCCCCAGCTGTGGGCTAATGCTTGATGAACGTTGAGCAGGGGAAAATCAACTTAGTTCAGTGGATTTGACCGGTTCGAAAAAGAACAGAGGGAAAAGAGGAAAGACTAAAATGAGGTGAGGGTGGGGGTGGAGTTTGGCGGATGAGGGAAGGAATGAGGGGAGGAGTACATAGGTAACTTGATGTGTGTGTGTGTGTGTGTGTGTGTGTGTGTGTGTGTGTGTGTGTGTGTGTGTGTGTGGAGGGGGATGGGGGTGTATATATATATATATATATATATATATATATATATATATATATATAAAGTCAAAGGGGAGGAGTAACAGAAGAGAGAGTTGTGAGGAAGCTGGACAAGATGGAGTGGGTGGGCTATGGGTAAAAGTAACTTACTTTGGTGAGACAGAACAAAGCAAGTCAAAGATAAGGCGAGAGATTCTGAAGTGAAGGAAGGTTATGTAAGGGATTTTAGGGATGCTGATGGACTAAGTAAATGGTTCTGTGAAAGATTTTAGACTGAAAGAAGGTTTTTAGAAGGGATAGCTACTGTAATGTGAAGCACATGAATGTGAATGTTTATACCTGTAGGGTGGAGTCAGGTTTCCGGTGGCTTCAATGATAAGTGAATACGAGTGTGATCCATTTAACTGGTCAAATTTCTGTTAGTTTTCAGCCTACTAGATATTTTCTTGTTCCATGGACCCTACCTCATCCTATCGTTAGGTGGGAAAATGAGGTCAACAGTAAGTGGTGATGATGATGATATGATGATGATGATCAGTGGGGATAAAGAGAGTGAGGCGCAATGTGTGAGATTTTGGAATGGAAGAGGGCCAGTATAAATGAATTTAGGGATGTGGATGTAATGAGTAAGAGCCAAGGGAAGAGATTTAAGATGAAAGAGGGCTGCCATAACAAAGATTATAGGAGTGGTAGGACACGATGGAATAAAAGAAGACTGACATAAGGAATTTTATGGATGGTTAAGCAGAAATAAGTGAAAGCGGGCTGACACGAGTGATTTTACAGATACGGGAGGGGACGGAGTTAAAGAAATTGGAATCAAGGAATTTGGGGATAGTGGGGGAGGATGGTGCGAGGCAGGGATAACAGGAGAGACTTTCCCAATGACGAATTTTTACAAACATAGGACAGTGGATGTTTAAGTGAAGACCAGCTCTAAATTGTAACAGTAACATCGGTAATCTGGTGATGCTTTTTTTTTTTTTTTTTTTTTAGCTCAACCATTTTAGTCCCCTTAGGAGAAATTTTTATAAATAAAGAGGTTAGAGACAGCCTTCATTAACCTGTTGAATATGAGATTTTCTTCCCAAGTTGAATATAATTGTCCTCGGACTGAAGGTTTTAACAACACACTGGAAAGACACGCCATCTCAACAAAGGTATATTCAGGACCGGAGGTTGTGGTGTTCCACTAGTCTGTTTGTTTTCACTTGACGGAACTGGACCGATCTCACTGCTTCAATTGTAAGTCGAAGTTGCATAGAATTTGAAGAAAGCTAGTTATAAGGTAGGAATGAGCGTCCTTGGGTACTAGACAAATTTACCCTTCAGTATGACTGGCTGGCACGGGCTTGACCATTAGATGAGCTGAAAAGAGTTAGGGATTTCTGCCAGCTTAAAGAAAAGTGCTATGAGAATGCTTTCTCTGTTTTGATGGACGGAGAAAGCCGTCTTCAATGCTATCGTTGCCACATTTTCAGTGGCAAGTGGCTCTTATAAGAAGTAGGAAGCATGGATAACAGGCATTCGGCAGTTACCTTATATCCAGAATGTTGGAAGGCACTATTGTTTTTTTCGTATCAGGGCTACTATGGACTATTTGCACTCCCCAGTTCCGCTACAAAAGTTAAAAAATATTAACTGCGGACCTTAAGTGGGCAGTGAACACAATGTTTCATTTTATAGAGGCCATATACTAGTGTCTCATGGTGGTAAATCAATTTCCCTAACAATGTCATGTACGGTATTCACTTTCCTAAGTTTCTAGGCCAGACCTTATCCCGTCCATAGGCAGAAAATGGAAATGATGAAAATAATAATGATGATGATGACATCTCCTGTACAGGTGCACCTCCAGTGATCAAGGAACACCCGGGAAATGTGGTGGCGCGGCGCAACGACCCCGCCACTCTGAACTGTGCCGCCTCGGGCATTTCCAGAATCCGATGGTTCCGGGATGGGGAGGAAGTGGTCACGTCATCAGAGGATCAACGTTCACACCGGGTGCTTCTGCCCTCAGGGTCACTGTTCTTCCTGCGGGTCACGTCCACCAGGGGGGACAGTGATGCAGGAACATATTGGTGTGTGGCCTCAAACAGCTATGGCGCCACACGTTCAAAAAATGCCACACTCATTGTGGCCACACTGGCCCATGACTTCCAGCAGCAGGCTGACTCCTCTATAAAAGTGCTAGTAGGGGAATCCATCACATTGCCCTGCCGGCCTCCCAAGGGCACTCCACCACCTGAGGTGACCTGGCTCAGGGACGGACACCAGGTCACTAACTCCAGCCGCGTCAGTGTCAGCCAGGATGGTGACCTGATAATTACCCAGGCCATCCAGCAGGATTCAGCCCAGTACATATGTCGTGCCCACAACGTTGCTGGCGCCCGTCAGGCACCGCCATCTCACCTCACTGTCATGAGTAAGTTATTTGTTCATGTGTTGATTGTTACTTTTCCACCTTTATTATGTGGTAATATGCGCTCGATTAGGGCAACAAAAAATAGTTATGTCATACTTCAAAACCGTTTGTAAAATACTGTATGTTGTGCCTGCAATGCTGCTGGCTCCCGTGCGGCTTCTCCAACTTACCCCGCCACCATCAGTCAGTGAACAGTTTCCAAAAGAAAACATTCATTTTCTTGGTGTGCGGGCTATTTTATTAAGCTTTGGGGAGACTTTTCTAGCTGGTGCGGTTAGGTATAGCCTGCATTAATTCCGTCGATAAAAAAATGTCATTCTAAAGTTGTATAAGATCATTTAGTAGTTGCAAGAACAAAATACAGACTACATCATGGGTTTTTATTAGTTGATGGTTGGTCGTGTTTGTGATTGCCTATGGACCCTATTATCATGACTAATATTTCTTTTTTTTTTTTCTTCTTTTTTTTTTTTTACTGATTGGTTTGATCTATTACTCCAAAATTTTCTCTACCATATAACTATGACAGCTGTAGTAGTAGTAATAGTAGTAGCAGTAGTAGTAGTTGTAGTAGTATTAGTAGTGGTAGTACAGTAGTTGCAACTCCAGGCTCATCTATACGTGAACCCAGTGGGCTGCACCCTTATTGTCATTGTCTTGCAATCCACCATCTTCCTTTTAGGAAAAGAGATGGAAGTGAGGGACGTTTCTACAACCAGACAGCAGGTTTGCCCAGTCATACCAGTGCCACCACGTGAAGGTGTCTCACTCCAGTACTCTCCAGCACCATGCTATTATCATGCCTTGTGTGTTTAATACCAACGTAGTTACAATACATAGGTGTTAAATGCAGAAATGATTTGTTAGGTTGCTGTAGGTGTTAAATGCAGAAATGATTTGTTAGGTTGCTGTTGTTGTGGCTCCAGACTCAGCTGTACGTGAACCCGGTGAACTGCAGGCTGAAGCTGTGGTCTTTTTGTCCAACTGATAAAAACAGATAACAGAAAACCTAATTTTGCAAGAAACTGTCCACCTTCTTCGCCTAGTTACTGATTTACCATTATCCATGCTGCATTACCATTATTGACCCGATAGTATAATAATTTCAATACTCAATTATTCTACCATTATACTGTTAATTCTCCCAGCACCCCCGTGGTTTGAGGAGCAGCCATCCAACACATCAGTGGCGTCAGGTGCTAGCGTGAAGTTGGGTTGCCGGGCGAGAGGCTCTCCCTCCCCGACAGTTACTTGGAGGCGGATGGATGAAGGGATGCTGCTGGGAAGAGCCACTATTGAGGACCAGCAATTAGTTCTGCAGGGAGTGACGGTTGCAGACTCAGGTGTGTATGTGTGTGAGGCGGTGAGCGAGGCAGGTGTGGCCACTGCCAGAGCTACACTCACTGTGATAGGTGCACCAGTGCTGACCCAGCGACCTCAGCACCTGCAAGTGATTCATGGCAATGAGGCACAGTTGCAATGCCATGTGGAAGGCAAACCTCAACCCCTCGTGCTCTAGCGCCTCTCCACTCTGGACAGGACGGCTGTTCTGCCCCCTGGTCACAGCAGCAGCCACGCCTCTGTGTCAGATGATGGCAGCACTCTCCTGTTGCACCAGCCAGCACCGTGGGACACTGGTACCTGCTATTGTTGGGGCATTAACAGTGGTGGAGGGGTGAGTGGGCGAGCAGAAGTTGTGGTGGTAACAGCACTGCCTCCACCAGTAGTGGGTGTGGGACCCAAGGACCTGACAGTGGCCCCTGGAGGAGTGGCCAAGTTCTCATGTGAGGTGGTGAGTGAGGCAGCAGCAGCAAGTGTCACATGGTGGTACCGGCCCTCTGCACACCTACCATCCCGTCAGCTGAGCCAGCACTCTCACCAGCCTCGGACCTCTCTGCCAAAGAATGGTGCCCTCATCATCAAAGACGTGCGACTTGACGATGCAGGCATATACAGCTGTCATGTAACGGCAACAACAGGCAGTATACAGCAGGAGGCAGTGCTTAACGTTGTGGAGGACACAACGCCAATGGAGTCACCAGTACTGCCACCACCACCCAGCAAGCCCCGCATTCAGGGTTGGAACCAAACTGCAGTGCAGCTAAGCTGGCTGCCCAACTCCCAGGGCAGCAAGGCTGACCACCAGTGGTACGTTGTGGAGTACTGGCGCCAGGGATGGACCGAGTGGCGGATGGCTGATGCTGTCATCACACAAGAATCATGTGTGGTCAGTTACCTGTCGCCAGGTCACACCTACACTTTCCTGGTGCGTGCTGTCAACAGTCAAGGGGCGTCATTCCCAAGCCCTTGGTCTGATCCTGTCACCACCAGAGCCAAGCCACACCCCACCCTCACTGCACACCAGGTACTGTATTTATAAACTGGTCTACGTTTTGTTGTGTATAAGATTGCTCCTATAAAGGAATGTCTTCGCTTATACAAGCACCAGCCACTTTAGTACAAGCAGATATTAGTGACAGTAATGTAATACCAGGTTTTTTTATCCCACCGGTTGACACCAGTGTAATGTCAGATATTTTATCCCACCGGTTGACACCAGTGTAACGACAGGTTTTGCGATCTTTTCCCGCTTGTTATTGTTCCATCAGTGTAATGTTAGGATTTATAATCTTACTGGTTGTTGGTACTGGTCAACTTACCCATTGATAATACAAATGGTACTCGACTTAGTCTCCCCTCCTTGATTAATAGAAAATTCACTTCAGTAAAACAAAAGGGGGAGGGGGTGGTGTTTTTATTTGGTATGGTAAAGGATAATTGTTTAAGATAGTTTTGGTAGCGTTTGTAGTTTTTTGGCCGAGTCGAGATCAAGTCAGTACCACGTGTGGTCGTCGTTCCCAAAGTGAAGGAATCTTGAATTGGAAGGGGAGTGAGTTAGGCATGAGAGGACATAATTCCCGTGACTGGGTATACAAAAAAAAAATGACATATACTTTACTCTAATAATTCTATACTGGTTTTCAAAAGACATTTTTAATTACATGACCTTTAGTCATATGAAAAAGGGTTGTACATTAAAACCATGGTTTGGGTGATCATTCCTACAACATTGTCACCAGGCAAAACAATTTGGAACATTCAAGCAATTTCTGAGGTCATCATACCTCACTCTTTTTTTGTCGGTTATCCTTGGGCTCGACAATAGCCTCAAGACAGGGACATTTTTACAAGCTTGGGTTATCTTTTCGGGCTGGCATAGCCTCGAACCAATAACAATAATCACTCGTGTTCTATTTCGTCCGCGTAGTATAACCTCGTCATGCAATTCACTATCATTCACAAACACTATCAATTTATAATTGTTATTAGTTCATAATCATCATTAAGGCATAATCACTAATAATACATAATCACTCGGGCTTGTTTAGCCTCGAGGAACAACTCGAAATCGCATAATCACCAAGAATACATAATCACTCGGGCTTGTGTAGCCTCAAGGAACAACTCAAAAATCACATTATTGCTCACAACCACTAAGTTCCCTTCCACGCTCCAAATTTTCTAACATATTAATATAAGAGAAAGAAAACGGTTAATGAATTTGAATTTCGCCTTTCCGTTACATAATCACATCACTTATCAAATTTCTATTCCTTATCTACAAAAAAAAAAAGAAGTTCACTTGATAGATCAATAATACCATTTCAACTACATTCGGTTTCTAAAATAATTCATGGGTAGTGTAAGTGTGTATGTAAGAGTCTATGGGCAATACCACAAGAAGGCCTTGTGCACACTCTGACGTCGCCGGTGTCTGGGGACTGAACCAACGTCCATTACACACGATGTTTGAGCAGCGAGTCTACATTAAGCTTTTAACAATATTACTTCATATGGTTCACGCCAAGTAAGGATTAAACAAGGAAAAAGGGGGGGGAAAGGAAAAATGTGGACAGTTCACCTGAACCAGAGTCCATTATACACGATGTTTGAGCAGCGAGTGAGCCTCCCCGGGCACGCCAAAGACGCCACCACTAGATCAAATGAGGTGGTGTTTTTGCAAAATGGTGGGTTTTAATTCTCTTCACTATTTATTTAGTAGTGTACACATGACGTTAGGACTTTTGATTGGATTGGGGAAAATTTGAGATTCAATCCTTACTTAATTTAAATACTGAATTTACCACTATCCCGCCTTGAATTTGGGGCAGCTTATGCCATCTAGTGACGGCTAAGGCAAGCGGGACTATTAAATCCTCACAAATGACATTATTTAGGCCTTTTTGACTGTTAATCTTACATATTTGGGTTCTAGCAGCTTCATTAGTAAGCATTTCACAACTAGGATATGGAGAGAATTGTATACCCATCATTACTCTGTTTAAGGTTTAAACTTGGCGCCCAACAACGACGCACAACAAGGAGAAAGACTGCTCGCATATGTTATTCATTACTCGACCAGACGGAGGAATCCCCATAGCTCAACATTCACAATTACATCACCCAATGCATAGATACAGAGATGCATACATATAAAAATAAAGTTAACCCTACATCAATCATTAACATATGAACTACTACTTAGGATAGGAATTTATAGACTAGTATTCAGATTACACCCTATCTAACTTAGAAATTACAGTACCTCTAAATGCATACATGAATACTAAATTTGTGGCATTACAGTAATACCACAAATAATACGCATCTTACGGAAACTTGTTTATATGTAAAAACTGGCTAGGACCCTTTATAAATCCAGGGAGCCCAGAAAATTAGCTCTTCGGTCGTCCGTGTGGTTGGGATGGCTCAGTCTCCACCTATAAATAATTTGTAAGATAATTTGGCTGCCTCATTAATATACTTATCAACCTTCTTGTCACAGGACAACAAAGGGGCACTATAAAGCATGGAAAGGGTTATAGAAGGTGGAAAATTATATGTTGTACACACTGGTCATATTGACTGAGGCGTCCCTGCAGTACATAAGAACTGGCCTGTGTTATATGAGAACCACCCTGTGCCTCCCCCAGGTGCATCAGGTCCAGCGTCGCCTGTCGCGTTCCCTGGTAACTTTAACCAAGGCTACGGCCACAGCAGGAGACAGTGTTATGCTGAGCTGGAGCTTCCTGGAGCCAGTGGAGGACTGGGTTGAGGGGGTGTTGGTGTACTGGATGGCGAAGGGAGGCAGTGTAGAGGTGGCTTCCATCCTGGGCACCTCGTCCACCTATCACGTCCACAGCCTTCACCCCAACACGCCCTACACCTTTTTCATTGTACCCTTCTGGCACAACATCGAGGGCACACCATCCAACTCATACCACCTCACCATGCCCGAGGACGGTAAGTTTTGGGCCATATTCTTGCTAGCATAGAGGACTTCATGGCACCTCTTCCTTAGCAATCTGTTTTGCATATTGTACCTTTTAATCATCTTGTACATTTCTAAGGTAAATAGTGTCGATACAAAATTTATGCAAATTACATTTATGAGAATAATTGGGGTAATATACACTGTAAATTGCAAAGAAAATGTGCTGACAGTTACAATGCTTCCAGTGCCAAGTGTAGCCTAATCTGACCCTATACTTCTTTCAGTTTCGATGTTATAGGAAAAACAAATTTTTCACTATGATGTTCTTTTTATTGTTACCAGTTTCTTACTGCCCATCTTCTTGTTTCTGGATCTTCCCTGACTCTATCAGCAAGTAGAAGAAAAATCACGATGATGGTGATGACTACCATTTGAAGACTGAATTCGGTTTAGGAGAGACTTATTGAATTTGCGTGGTTAGATGTAGACTTCAAAGACTACAAAATAAGCCAGTACGTAGTATATCAGAGACATGTCGGGTGCGTTAGGTACTGTATGATAACAATAATTAGTAATATTGTTCGAGGCTAGTTTTATAAGAAACAGTGTTGAAGTTTCTTTGATGACAAGGTATGCAAATTAGTATACTATATTTTACAGTTTACGACAACCATCGCAAAGTCAGTGCCCGTGTTGGAATTTACAGGTCTAAGAGTATACTATGTGTCCCTGGTTCTATGAGCATCATATGTACAGAAACAGTTAATCTGATATATAAGCAGATATGTATGATGAACAAGTAGACAAATATATAAACAGACTGATATGGACAGATAGATAAACTGATGGGGAAAGAAAGAAAAAAAACAGATAGCACTTAGAGATATATTGTTACAACCAAACCATATTATAAAATGTTCTCTCCCGTCGTTCCAGTGCCACTGACTGCGCCAGGTGAGGTGCGAGTAACGAGGCAAGAGGAGGGTTCAGTACTGATCGAGTGGTCGGGAGTTAGTACTGAGGAGGCGCAGGGGGAGGTGAAAGGGTACATGGTCACACTCAGCCACAATGGTAGTCAGGTTACTGAGACAGTTGGTACACCCTACCTGGAAACTCGTGATTTACTGCCTGGACACATATATACCGTGCGTGTGGCGGCGCTGACAGGTGCTGGAGCAGGACCTTTCAGCGCCCCTGTAGTGGTGGAGGGACAGGGGTTGGGCAGGGTGGTGGCGGCAGGAGAGGTGTTGTACGCCCCGCCACAGTCAGTATGGTTGGCATACCTACTGATTCCGTTGGTGCTGTTGCTGGTGCTTGGTGCGGTGTGGTACTTGTGGAGGGTACGGCACAAGATACCACCAGCCAGCTCTCCTCACGCACCTCCACTGTACCAGGACCCTTCCATCAATATGTACAGTGACCACGAGGTATGGCAGCCGTCTGACAGTGATAAGGATTCCAGCTTATCCTCCTCACGACTCCTCAAGCCGGATCAGCTGGTTAATGAGTGCACAGAGCCAAGGGTGTTGCTGCCCAACCACACTACTGAACCGTACGCCACCACTGCCCTACTGGCCCCATTACCACCATACACGTCCTGCTGCCACCCAAATGACCAGTCTGCTGGAGTGCAGGTCAACTGGGCTGCCATCCTGCCTCCTTCGTCAGCCTCTCCACCGCCGGATCTTGGCATGAGGGAACCAGAGCATCAAGGGACGCCACCCGGAACGTGCTCCAGAGCCTCCCAGTATGATAATATGGGCGGGGCGGAGCACTACGGCAGGCCCCGTGATGCCACCTCGGAGCACACGTATGAGTCGTATGCACAGGTCGTCCCCTCCGACAGATTCCTCACCTTCAGGAAACTGCAGCGATGTGGTGATAATAAAGTGCCAGTTGACTGCCACATTGCTCACCCTGGCCAACCACCACATAACAACACACACTAGCAGTACCAGCGATAAATCGACAACTTATTTGTTGTTACGGAAGAACTATACGCCATACTGATATTGGTGTGAATATACAAGTTTTGGCTAAACCTGTACATTCATAGCAGTGACAACAGTGCAATGAATATAAGGAAAAAAATATACCCACATGTTGAAACTGATGTGAGTGTGCAACAGTTTCGGCTCAGTGTACTTAGTCATATCAAAAGAGGGTCTAGTTCTGGTGGAAGATTTTGTACCTTCACCCACACACACACACACGCATACACACACACACACGCGCATACACACACAAACACACACACACACACACACACACACACACACACACACACACACACACACACACACACACACACACACACACACACACAGTTCTAGCATTTGAATAACAGCACTCTAAAACTACAATCTATCTACTGTACTTAGGTACCGTCGTCGAAGGTGATCATTTTGATACTGGCAGTGACAGTCGTGTACATGTACTTATATAAAAAACTTGTAAAGTGATCTGTATATAAAACAGTGTGATCTGTTGTGTATAGTGAGCATTCGAGTATGCAGTACTGTGTGTATGGTGGTAGAACTAGTGCGCACTGCATATCAGTCAAACGGTGAACGCTACATTTTTTGCTACTTGTTTGTGGGTAGTAGAGTAAAATGTGCACTTACTGTGTGTTTGTATCTACCAGGTGCTGAGAGAAAACTCTTTAATAAGTGAACGAAAGATGTTCGTGGCTGTTCTTGTTATACTGTGTATTAATAACTGCAGAGTGATAGTTTATTTTTATAATTTATCTCCTCAACCATACTCTCGTGATATTACCAACCTCACCCAGTAATACTGTGAACTATCCTTAGTAAAAACCCCAACCACACCCTATAGCAAAGATTCCAGTTACACTCTAGGGATATTCTTCTTCACCTTTAAACCCTTGTAATGCCCTCAGATGCACTTTTTAGTAATATTTTTAGGGAATTTGGTAATATTCCCAGACATATCCTAGTATTATTTCCAGACGCATCCGAATATTATTCCCAGTCACAGGTTAATAATACTCCTAACCTCACATTTTAGTAAAACTCCCAGCCACACAAAATAGTATTATCCCCAACCACCCCATCAATATTTTCAGACTAATAGTTCAACCACAACATTGTAATGCTATTCTCAGCCACATCGTTGTTGTAAATTTACCCCATTCCAGTGTCAATATCCCATCCACACCATACTGATAGTACAGCTACTCAGGACAGGACTTAATGCGGTATTCTGGCTGGCGTAGAAGATTTAATAGCATTTCATTCTTAGTGTTTCACTTTCCCTTTGCTAATATTCAGTTACATGTTAGCTGCGTCTTTTTAACATTGCGTTGGTGTTTGTAATACACTGGGTGATGTGGTGTAATGTGAATAATACATGACAAAAGAAAGAGTTGTTACAAAATCTTCAAAGCCACTCAAAATACAAGGCACACACTACCTCCTTCACCCTGCCTTATCCCTTATCCTTCAACCTACACTACCCCATTCACTTTCTCCTCCCTCACCCTGCCCTTTAATTTCCTCTCCTTCATTTGCACTATATCCATTCCTTTACCCTACATTCCTCCCTTCCCATTTTCGTAACTCACCCTGCCTTTCGGTCTCTTTTCCGTCTCTGTACACGTCTCCTTCCCTCCCCTTTCCATTACATTACACATTATTAATGTTCAGCCATTAACACTCACTTCTTCCTACAGTACTCCCCTGCCTTACCTTGCACTAACCCAATACTTCCTCCTTTCCCTCGCCCAGCTTTACCCTCTCCCTGCATTAACGTATTCATCAATACTCCCTTCCTACCTTCACCTTCTCTCTCATCTTGCACAGCTCTACTTTCTTTTCTCACCCTTTCTTTCCATCTCTCGGCCGTCCTACTAATCGCTCTCCCTCCTTCCTCCCTCACTCTCTACCCCTTCTCTTCCTCACCCTCTTCTCCCCTCTCTTCTTCACCTTGTTCTTCTCACTTCATTCTTCATTTTCGTCTTCCTCATTATATATCCCTCCTCCCTCCTTGTTGTATGTCCTCTGCTCCCTCACTTTCTGTCCCTACTCTCCTCGCCACTACTATAATAGTACCAAATACCCCCCTCCTACCGCCGTCATAGGTGTAACTAGTCGTCTCTACGTATTTTATATTCAAGTTTATTTTTGTAATAAAATATGATGAAAAGTTCTGGATGTTGCTTACTCCTATATCCTATTGTTATTACTCTGAATGACTCGACTGTTTGAATATGCTGCTTTGGAGCAAATTCGTTGATTCTGGAATCAAGTAAATAGTATCTAATTGTTTCCATAACACGGAGAAGGTTAACTGAAACACACACACACACACACATACATATATATATATATATATATATATATATATATATATATATATATATATATATATATATATATATATATATACACACACTAGCAGGGGTACCCAGTTTTACCAGGCCAAAACTAAGAACACTGATCCTAACTATTCTAGTTCAGTCTTTCTTTTTACTCCAGAAAGACCATGTACCTTTTATGCTTTTGAAGAGGGATTATAAGAGGTCCAGAAACTTCCTATTTCACTTTTTGCAGACTGACGCACAGTATTTGTGCAAACTTGTTTAGTCTTATCCATGACCTCAAATTCCCTCCAACCGGTGACCTCAAATGACCTCGGAGGCCAACCTCACATAGCCTGTGTCTAAACTAGAGCTCATGTATCTCATGCCAAAAATTGGGCTGCTGAGTCCAGTCGTTTGAAAGTGTATTACCGGTAACCTCAAATGACTTTGGAGGTCAACCTCACAGTCTGTGTCCGAACTGGAGGTCACGTGAGTCTCCATGCCAAAAATTGGGCTGCTGGGTCCAGTCTTTCGAGCGTGTATTTGCAATGACCTCAAATAACTTCCGACCAGTGACCTCAAATTGTCTTGGAGGTCAACGTCACATAGCCTATGTCCGAGCTGGAGGTCACCTGAGTCTCCATGCAAAAAATTGGGCTGCAGGGGTACCCGGCGTGGCCGTGGCCAAAAAGATGAACACTTTGCAGGTGACCTAAAATGACCCAGACCTGAATTTTGACCATTCTTGGATCACCTTGACTCAGCAGATATTAGGGTCTGGGGGTCTCTGGCCCTTGGTCTGGGCGTGATTGAAGGACAAACAAACAGCCAGTCAAACAAACAATGTGACATATATATATATATATATATATATATATATATATATATATATATATATATATATATATATATATATATATATGTATATATATATATATATATATATATATATATATATATATATATATATATATATATATATATATATATATATATATATATATATATATATATATACTTCTAGCAGTTCCGCCAGAAATCACGCCCTGCTTTATGTAAAGTGTTGCCTTCGAGCCTGCGTCATATGTGTGCATGGCGTCCTCGTAGTTTACAACGAACAGTGCATAATGACCTACCCTAGCCTAATCTAAGCCATCCCCAATCCAGTCCAACCTAAGCCAACCAAATATAACTAACCTGAAAATAGCCCATTCCACCCAATCCCACCAAATCCAAGCCAACCACTCCCAGCCAAATCCACTCCAGTCCTGCCAAATGAACCAAGCCCTACCAAATCAAACCCAGCCCAACTCAACCCAGCAAAACCCAACCCAACCTGGCTTAACCTTACCCAATCTAAACTGTCCCATAGGACAGGACATGTGTGTGTATGTGTGTGTGTGTATGTGTGAGGGGGGGATAAAAGGGAGAGACGTTGGAAGAAGGAGAGAGAGAGAGAGAGAGAGAGCAGACTATTTTATATAATAAAACCACGCACCTCAAATATATCTGCGTGTGAGATTGCATATGAATGGAAGCATGGGATATTAATGGGGGAGAGTCGTATCTGATGTAGCTACAATCATGGGAACGGAGTAGTTGCTTCTCAGTTATTTATTTACCTAATTTTTTAGGCTAATACTGCTAAGCTGAGAGGGGTTTGGTGTGTTAATCTCTCCGTATATGAGTCTTTTTGATATCATTCGTCAGTGAGGAGAGTGATGGCTATGCTTTAAGGGTCAAGTGGTCGCACGCAAGAGTAGGTGAACTTTTTTTCCTTGACTGTACGTTGGATGGGAGGGTGGAAGCCTGTTACGAGCCATGTTACTTAGAAATGTTCATAAAGGAATGAAGGTGATCCTTATTATATATGTTTTATTTTTATCCTGCACTTATCGTAAATTGCGTGGAATGGTTATTTTTAGCACTTCAACAATGGACTTTGCCACTATATATATAAAATTGTAATGATAATAATAATAATAATAATAATAGCTATTATTATAATTGTTTATTAATATTATTATTATTATTATTATTATTATTATCATCATCATCATCATCATCAATATTATTTTTATTGTTTTTAATATTATGATTATTGTAATTGTTGTTGCAATCACCATCTTGACCTTTAATTTCAAGTGCAGTTGATAAGCTATTATTAGTTTTTTTTTTTTTTTTTTTTTTTTTCCAATCAGTATAACTCTTGCTACTTCGCTTGCGTTTTTAGCAAGCAACAAAAATTTTAACAAAACATATGTTTGGCCTAAGACCATGTGAAGTGGTAGAGCATGGTGGTGTAGGTGAGTGGGTATACCACACCTTCAGAGTAATGGTGTTATGGTCCTGTGCTTCCTGTAGGATGTATGGGATTACATGCAGGCGTGACACAGACCCGTATTATAAGTGGCTCTGGAGATTTCGCAACGCCTGTTCCTTAGGGATTTAGTTAACATACAGATTGAGCAAACAACCAATGACAGTATAATCACGTGTCATATACGGATATAAAGTCGTAAGGAAAAGGTGCTAGAAAGACTAATATCAGAAAACAGCCAATAGCTTTTGAGGATAAGTGAGGTCGTCTGCGTGGGAGGAGGGAGAGGAGACGTGCTGGGATGATCCAGCCTTCTCCATCACACTAGACATTCCATTGCCCTGACTCTGATAAATGATATACGTCTACGATGGCATACTTCAGCTGTCCAAGAACTCATTCACGAAAGTAGGAAAGGACACCACCATCCGAACATGATGAACGGCTAGCAGCAAGCAAGTCAACTGTGTGTGTGGTAACCTCAGAAAAGAAAGAAAGAAAAAAAAAGATTGAAAAGAGTTCAGTCAGCGACGAAAGTTATAGTAATATTCAACGTTCTATACATCTTAGTTTTATATGCTAGCAAGTAAGCTCAAGCTGAAAGAAGGTAAGTATATTCCCAGCTTAGATTATTGTTTCTGATACAAACAATCAAGAAGGAAATGTGAAACGTGAAGAAGACAGACTGGAATAGCAAGCAAACATTTATCACACACACACACACACACACACACACACACACACACACACACACCGCTCGCTGGCGCAGTGGTAACGTTCTCGCTTGCCATCTGGTAGACGGGAGTTCGCGCCTCGCTCAGGTTGTGAAAAGTTTAACTGACGAAGTGAGTGGTCACTGTCCCCCCTTGAGCAAGGGGACGGGTGTGTGCGTGTGTGAAGGTCACAGCCTTGCCCTTAGATCGGACTATATGAGCTCTCAGCTCTCTTCCGGGAGGGTAAAAAGCTGACGATCACGATCATCAAGTGATCCTGACCGACCCGGTGAATTACACATACGGGTGAAAAGGGGGTAAGGGCGAGACACGATGGAACTGGATTGGGAGACAGGAAAATGTAACAGCGAGTTGATATACATGAAGCAGAGCCATAAGGGATGCCTGAGCGTGAGGCAGACCAGAACCAATATATATAGATGAGTATGTTTAAGTTTTTTGTAAAAGAACCTTGTATATGCAGTAACGTACGTTTGTCTTTATTTATACAGCTAGTAAGCACTTTGCAATCGTCAGAGAAAACGAAAAAAAAAAAAAAACGAAAAACGAAGCTGTGTAATAATAGGTAGCTAGGTAGGTTGAGAGAGAGAGAGAGAGAGAGAGAGAGAGGGGGGGGGAGGGGCTACTGAAAGAGTGGATGACAAAGAATAAAAGAGGGATGAAAGAGGAAGGAAGAGGAGTAGATGAAAGGAGATGACAAAAATGAGAGAAAGGTAGAGAGAGAGAGAGAGAGAGAGAGAGAGAGAGAGAGAGAGAGAGAGAGAGAGAGAGAGAGAGAGAAGAGAGATGGAAAAAAGGAAGAGATGAAGTTAAGGAGGAAAGGAGGCGTAAGAGAAGAGGAAAGGGTAAGGAGAAAGGGTGGGATGAGAGAGAAGAAGAAGGATGATGAGGAGAAAGAAAAGAAGGAGGAGTGGGTGGAGGGTAGTATAAGAAAAAAGATCGAGATGAAGTAAAGGGAAGGAGAATAAAAGGGAGATGGAAAAGGAGAGGGCAAGTGGGAGAAGGGGGTTGGTATGAGGGGGGAGGGGGAGATAGTAGAGAGTGGGTGGATCAAAGCGTGAGAGAAAAACAGGCTCAGCGGAAAGGAACCATGTATGGAAGTCAGACTGGGCTCCAGAGCAAGACAACCACCACCGCTGTATTATTGCCGGACAAAATAAATGACCTATGTAAAGGTAGCGGTGGTAGTTCTATGTGGAACAGGAAAACCACGTATGAAGAGAATTATGATTTCAATATCACCATCCGTGCATTCGTGTGTAAGTATGTGCAGAAAATTGCATGCATCTATTGTATATGATAATATCTAAAATACCGATACTTATTAGAAAAAAATAAATTATAATTCTTAGAAAATGAAGAGTGGACGGTTTTCCAGTTTCATATTTTCATCGATTAGCTGCATATACATGTGTGTGAAAATAGATTTGCGGTGCCTGTGGGGACGCCTTCATGCAGTGCAGCGATATAATCAGGTGGGTCAAATGACTGGTAATACAGATGTCCCAGATCTACTTCCCTGTCCCCAGAACGGAGGAGATTGACTACAGGAAAAGGGTAACTTAAATCTGTAGTTCACTGGGTTTGCTTTTAAAATAAGTCTGGGGCCACAAAAACAGTAAAAAATAGATTTTGCATAGCGAAGGACGAATCTTTCTTCCTGTATGTCCATTTGTGAATAATGCATAAAATGTATTGACCATAGTACATCAGACATCATACGTCACAGCACATCATAGCACATCAACCTTCAGAACACAATAATCCTAACTTCAGTTGTTACATTATTGTTAACAGCACAGCACAACACAGTACAACATGAAACAACACAGGTGAGGAGGAAGAAGAGTGTAGCAAGAGTTATGGTTCAACTATTAAGGAAGATCTACCTGCACAGCATAGCACGACGCAGATCGGGAAGGACAGAAGAAAAGAAGAGTGACGCAAGAGTTAAGACCCCGAGTATTTAGGAAAATCTAACAACACAGAACAGATCAACATAGCACAACATGGAATAGCAAGCTACTGCATCAGGCGTGGAGGGAAGAACAGCGTGAGGTCAGAGTTATCACCTCACATATACGCATCACTGGGGAAACAGAGAGAAATTTAACACTACATTGCAGAACAGCTAGGGTTCACCTAATATCATTTATCTCAGCACAATATAACTCATTTGATACAGTTTCCCATTACATCAACCTTCATAACACAGCAGTCCTGACTTTTCTTATTACTTTTCATAACACAGCACAGCACAGCACAGCAGAGCACAGGTGGGGAAGGAGGCTTAGAATGAAGCAAAACTTATGCTCCTATTATTGCTTTCATGTGACTGTTGCAACAAAATAAGAAAGATTTAACAACACAGCACAACACAATATAACACAACACCAGTGATGAGGGAAGAAAAGAGTGACGCATATGGTCCCATCTACAAACACATGACCGAGGCGATATAAAAAGGAAGAGTTAACACCACACCATTCCACAGCACATCATAAAACTGCACACATGAGGAGCGAAGAACGGAGTCAGCTAAGAGGTGTGCTCCAAATATTTCCACGTTACTGAGGGAACATACAGAGGAAGCTGCAACACCGCACAGCACAGCATAACACATTACAGAATAATACAAATGAAGAAGTGAGTGAGGCAGAAGTCATATCCCCAACCATTTCTACGTGACTGAAGCAACACAAAGAGGATGTAACACCATACAGCACAGCACAGCATAGCACAACACAAGTGAGGAGTGAAGACCAGGTAAACCAACAATTTTAGCCTTGATTACTTACATGTGACTCAGGCAACATAAATAGAAAGATGTATCACGTGGCTTAGCAAGTATTATGGCCGCCATATTTGATGTGCCCGCCTGCTGAACCTGTGGTATTAGCGTGAAGATTACTTATCATTTTATCTGACTATTTGCAGCTTCGTTATTGGTACTATAATTTTTTTATTTATGCGTCTGTCCTATCCACTTGATTATTTAAGATTAAATAATACAACATAACGACTGCATTTTTTTTTACTGTTAATTATCTTTATTGCATTATTTTCTATTCCTACTATTAATTGTGCATCTGTCTGCCTTACTATCAAGTTACCTTCTTCTCAAGTTCTTTAGCTGGCTCAGGATATGTTCCCAGAACCAAGCTTACCTTTGTGTGTGTGTGTGTGTGTGTGTGTGTGTGTGTTCTCTCATGTGGTCTGTTTATTTGTCTGTTTGTCTGTATGTTCCCAGAGTCAAGATTACTACTCTTATCTTAGTGGTGATTACCTTTACACCATTGTTTACTTTTTTACTTTTGTATATTTGTGCATCTGTTACCTAATCGAAGTGGTTAATATGGAGGGGGCAAAGAAGCCAGTTTTAAAGAACTAGGTAATGGTCAAATGCTGAATAATTAAGCAAAGCCTTCTGCTGGCAACTAGTATAAGCGGTAAAGGCGAAAGCTCCCAACCCAAAGAATCCCCAGCATGGTAAGATTCACAACGAAGGTACGGAAGTTACTAAGGAGTCCATGGAAATGCTAATGTAAATGATTTGTTTGCTTGCCAAAACCTTTCCAAATGTGACTCTGGAAGAAGCAGAAGTGAAGGTTTCTCTGGTTAGTATCTTAATATAATGCAGCGATTGTGGAGGAGGCTTTGTTGATGTATATGAGAGATTGATTAGATAAAAACAGTAGAGGATAAAAAAACAGAAGGCCGGAGAGTATGTGGGGGAGAGGTGTCGAGGAAATGTGGGTTTGATACCAACTACGGACAGAAGTGCCTGAATTTCCTTTTCGGCGGAACCACTAATGGCAGGCGTCAGCCAACGGGAAATAGTAATATGGTTAAGAAAATGAAATAAATAGGGAACAGAACACTGCCTTTCTTCATAAGCTTTCTTGAGCTTGCCTTGTGTATAAACTTCCTTGTTTATTCTTTTGCCGTGCCTCATACTGCTTTAAAAAAGAAAACGAATGTGTAGATGAAAAGTACTGTCAAATTATACCTATTTTCTTAAAATAGTTCATGTTTTTTGCTATAACTTCTATTATCAGATTCTATTATAATGTTTTATGAATATACTGTAGGTTTAGTAGGGGATGAGAGTATAATTATAAGATTAAGGTAAAATTATATTACTACTGAGTATTTTGTTTTTTCCTTGGTGGAAGAGTTTCGAGTCTGAGCTGCGGTGCGAATCCTACAAGTGGTCTAAAGTTTTCATATCAAATATAACGCCTCAGGGAGGGCAGGGAGGTGTCCAATCCCAAACTGATCTGAACCATGGCAGTCTAGCCTCGGGTTCTGGTTCTCCAAGGCATGAGAGCGGTAACGTGAAATTAAGATTATTATTCTTTAATTAGAAAGAAGAAATAGAAGCCTGAAACACCTCTGACTTATCAATCAAAAGGATGTCAAATCAAGATACATTAATTTCAGTATACGTGGCCTTATAAATCATAACATTTCACAGTCTGGAGGTCACAGGTAAAAGGGAAGGCAGAGGGAAAAGAAAACATTGGAATGCATCACTCCCGTCGGCAAGGGGACCTCATTTTTATATATTCTTGTTTTCACACGTTTTAACTCAGTTTAGGACTTCCCCCTTGGGGAGAAGAAATTAATCCAAACTATATCAAACCTCTCTTCAGTTATAATAGTCTATCCCAAGGTGAATTAAATCGCTGAAAATTACAAGGGGAAACTATCTATGTGTCGTCTGCTGGAAGGGGTTGGCACTGATGCTTTTATGAACTAAATGAAAGTAAACTAAAGAAATGATAACATTTGTGAGTTTCTTCTGTCCCTATCTTATCAGCATTGTTGTTGTTGTTGTTCTTACCCCAGGCTTATCACATAATTAAGACTGGTAGATGAAGATTCCCTTCTGCAATTCAGCATCCTCCTTTCGGGGGATAGTGAGGAAATTGTGGGACGTTTGTATAACCAGACAGAAGAGCCGACCTGTTATATCAGTGCCACCGTGAGAAGGCGTGAGTCTCTAGCACCATTAATCAGCATAATTTACATAAAAACAACTGGGAGTGCTTATAGCCAAAGTGAAGAGAAGAGATATAATTTCTGCCAACAAACTTGGATGGCCATTTTTCTTGAAATGTGTACGTGTGACTCATCAGCGATAATTGGCTTCATTAAGGGTTCAGTTATCAGTTAGATGGGTGTAAGGGTGTGTTTACAAGGCTGGGCCCCGGTGTGATATGGGCGGCGCTACATTGAGTCCACATAATGGCTCCACTAATTTGTTTACCTTTACCGCCCCATGCTGACCAGGCGCTGACCTGATGCTGACAAGGCAGGACTAGGATTTTTGGTGCTCTCACGACATTAGCCAGTGAGAAGGGAAAAAATGTTGAGACTTTATAAAGTGCATGGTCGTCCTTCTTTTGTTATTCTAGTTTTATTTGTTTCTTGTTGATGGTGCTGGGGAGGGAGGTCTTCACGTGGCGGCGTCAATATAGCCAGATGGTAGAGGTTTACAGTTATACATATGACCCTCATCTCCCTTCCCATCCCTCAAAAAAGAGGAACGTGGACTGCAGGAAAAGAACATAAGTTCGAAATCCATTTGGTTCAAGTTCCAATGAGCCAGGGATAATAACAACAGCAACAACAACAATATTCAGAATATTACTAGACGATCTCAGGTTAGGCAGACCCTCACGGAGTTCTAACCATTGTTACCAGGTTTGTTTACTTTGACTATGTCCTGAACTGGATGCATTACTCCTCTAATACTGAACTGTTAGGAAGTAAGAGAACCAACTCTAATTAATACTTAACTTGATTTCTGGTCAAATATATAAAAAAAACAAAGACCAGTGTGAAAGGTTTATGCAGCGTATTTTCTCCTTTAAGATTCCAGCATCATATACCATTTTTTCCCCCAAGTATCTGTCCGTTCTCCCCTTGGGGCTAAGATGCGAATGAATGTGTTTTAATGGATGAGCAAATGGGGAGTGTGTCGTCCTGTCTCGGCTACCTTCCTTTCCTTGGGGGAAGCAGCCTAGGTATATAAATAGATAGAGATCTAGGCTAATGGTTCCCGCCTACGCAGGGTGATGGGCGGACCCTTGCTTTTGCAGAGGAATGTTTGCTTATCAGCAAAAAAAAAAATAAATAAATAAATAAATAAATAAATAATAATAATAATAAAAATCTTATCTTAGGATCTACAGTATGCAACTGAGTGAGAGAGCCAAAAGAATATCTGCAGACAGAAAGGGCATGTCAGAGTTAGGCATGTCAGAGTTAGAATAAATATATATAGTTAGGAAGGTATAGTGACTGGAGATTAAGTCGTAGCCCAGTCTCACACTTACTGGTGTTTCTCCTTACCTCCACGCGTACATGAAGCAAGCTGGTGTGTTGTGGGAGGATAAGTCGTTGCTGAACAGGGAGAGGAGATCTTGGAGGTCCTTCTGTATGGCAGTCGAGAGGCAGAGCGCCCCAGTCAGAGTGACGGTCTAGCCCCCCACATAGGATGAAGCCCCCAAAAAGCTACTGGAGGTTTGTTAATCATGCCATCGAGGGAAGTAGACTGGTTTTCAGCCATCAACTGTACTGGACTACGGTGGCTTAGTCCCTGGTCCCTACACTTCGAAAGGATTAGTGGTTACTTTTCTTACAGTGCCACCATATAAAGTGTAATTAGCGGCAACAGGTTTGATAAATGTTGTTGGTGTTGTTGCCCAAGGCTCCATGATTTGTAAAATTCCGGTCATTCAGCCGGTAGGGTCCAGAGATCTTTGGCTGGGGTTTCACTGAACAATTTTCAGGTTTGTGAGACTGGGATGCACCAAGATAATACTGCGTTTTTGTATGTAAGAAGGTATTTCAGCATGTGGATTAAATAATGTGGCTGTTGTGAAAAGCAGTCTGACCTCATCACCATCATTCAGTCCCTAATTGCCCCACCAGGAACTTAAGGGCCCGGGGTGTGAGCACTCAGTCGAAATATTTAAGGAGAGTGTAACCAGTCGCTCATCCCTGAGTGGCATTATGTGAGCAATATACCCAAATCATCCCTCGAATTCAGTTTTGAACACTTGTGTGTTCACATGCAGTTGGAGAGTCTTAATCCACTAGACCACATCGTTCAGAAAGAATTAAATATAAGATCTCAACCCCCTAAGCCATCTTTTTTTTTTTAAATAACAGAACAGAGGAAGGAAAAACAAATGAATAAAAAAAAAAAAAATCCATGCACCAGATTACTGGTGTCCTCTGTTCATAAAATATCTGTAACAGTTAGACTTGAACAGCTGTAGGTTGAAGTTTGGAGGGAAACAACTTTGGGGAAGCGAGTTCCAGAGAGATGCAGTTCGGGGAATGAAAGAATTCTGATAGGCAGAAGTTCTGCAGTATGGTTGAGTGACATTCCAGTCATGAGCGCTGCCAGCTGCCCGTGTAGCACGAGGGCAGGTATGGAGAGGTGGCACCATGGACGCAACTTCGTCTGAGCATTTGCTATAGAAATATCTGTAAAATAACGCAAGGGAGGCAACATTCCTTCTTATTTGTAGGGGAGGTAATTTATTAGTAATACCAGGGTTATTAATAATTCTAACAGCTTTGTTCTGAATCTTGTCTACTTGTTTTAATGCAACCTCTCCACATCCGCTCCACAAGGGTGAGCAGTATTCAAGCTGAGAGCGCACATGACTCTTATATATTATTACTAACTGCTCGTCAGTGAAGAAGTTACGGACTCTGTACAATAATCCAAGTTTCTTTGAGACGGTTTTAGCAAGTGATCTAACATGAGAGGTCCAGCTGAGGGCATTGTTAAGCATGACGCCGAGAATTTCAATACTTTTGGAAATGGGGATATTTGTAGCACTGAAGGTAATATACGATTCTGGCTATACCTGCCTATTAGTAAACTGTATATATTTAGTTTTACTAGTATCAAATGAGACAAGGTTATTTTGTCCCCATTCACTGATCGTGGATAAGTCTTGATTTAAAGAGATGGCTGTACTGAGTTGAGAGTTAGAGATATCGGACTTTGTAAATGGATGTCTGAGTGTGAATGAACTATGAAGTGTTGAGACATCTGCATATGAATGGATGGGATTGTGGGTGACAGATAAGATATCAGTAATATGAACGAGGAAAAGGGTTGGTGCCAGAACTGATCCCTACGGCAAGCCGGCGTTAACTGAGTGGAAAGTGGAATATACATCATCTACTTTTACTCTTTTTTTTTCTATTGCTGAGATATGAGGAAATCAAAGGAACAAAAGAGTTTAGTCCATAGCAAGGGAGTTTGGACAACAGGGAACGGTGCCACACTCTGTCGAAAGCATTAGAATCCAGGGCTACTGCATGAGTTTCACCATGCAGGTCAACTGATTGATGGATAGTATGAGTCAGGAGATTGAGTATGTCAATGGTGGATCTTTCTTGGCGAAAACCATATTGTCTATCACTAATTAAGTTGTTGGATTCAAGATGTTTAACTATGTGCTTATTAATTACAGTTTCAAAAACCTTACCAAGAGAAGATGTGACAGCTATTGGTCTGTAATCAGAGAGGTCAGAGGAACTTCCTTTCTTTGGAATTGGGTGGATTTTGGCTTCTTTCCATGAATTAGGGAATGAAGAAGTACGTATGCATAGTATGAATAATTTTGCAAGAGCAAAGGCAAGTTCTGGGGAACACTTTTTCAAAACAATTGGCGGAATTCCATCTGGGCCTGGAGCTTTGTTGGTAGGTAAATTGTCTAGGATGGATTTCACGTACCTTGTTTGTATTTTAAGTGGAACAATGTCGGGAGAGTCAAGTTCTAGTACTGGGACATTCTGGCTGGCTTCCTCTAAGGTAGAATTTCTGGCAAATGTACTGGCAAAGATATCTGCTTTCCCACGCGGGTCATTTGTAATATTGCCATCTGGAGATTTTAGTGGGGGAATGGATGATGACTTGTTAAAGTTATTATTGAAAGAATTGAGAGTTGACCAGAATATTCTATTGTCATTAGGGTTGTTAAGTAGTTTTGATGATACTTAACATTAACTCACTAGACTTTCATCGTAGCGAATGAGATAAATAAAAGGTCTTAGCCGTCCAAATCACCATCATACTAAAGTAGTTAAATATACAGATGACTCCGTAGCGCCAGAACAGGAAGTCAGTGTGGATGAAGTTAACATGAAGACTAAGGGAGTAAATGCATTGCGGAAACAAGAGAGTGAAGAGATAAGTCGAATTCAGGAACACCATGATTACCACTTCAGTCCGAGTACCTCATTAAACGTCATTTTGCTGTTACTCGACGATTTCATTTAGCTAAGGACAGCACCGTAGAAAAGGAAGGCTAATTGAGATTATTGTTGTTCTGTACACTCCTCTCCCCTTCACCCCTCCCTACCACACCCTCCTTCTCTTACCAGTTGCCCTGCCATATATAAACACATATATTCCCTTCCTATTGAAATGTGAAAAGAATTCATGTCGGGCCGAAACTGCTATCTATCTATTTATAGCCAAACGCCATAATCTCGTAAGGGGTGGCCGTTTGACGTTGGGTTAGTTGTGTTACGAGAAGGGCACTAACCCTCCACAACCCACTTGTTGACATGTAAGGAACACGTATGGGATGGTTATATTTTTACCTCCCAGCATTGTAAATGGTTTCCTGGCTTACACGAAACCATTGTGTCATGTAGAGGTGTGCGTACGTAGGAGGACTACTGGGCCTTGAAAGCAGGCTGTGAAGCCTATGCCCAGAGTCGGTCACATAAAAAAAAAAAAAAAAAAAAAAATTTGGCTTGTCACTCAATATGAAGCCACCTATATCTTTGTTTTCTTGAAATATGAGTATAATTCGTCCTTTTTGAAACATATTTAGTAACAAAGAGTGAAAATATAAGCATTAAAAGATATGAATGAGGAGGTAGAAGTGGAGAAGCATAAGCAAAGGCAGGAGGAAAGGAGGGGATTAACTAAATTTGTAAAAGAAGGAGCGTGCAAACAAGAATACTTTCAGAATGTATGTGATCTAACAAAGAATAAGACACGTGGAGGACGTGGAGGATGAGGAAAAAGTGTGAAGGAGGGAGGGGGAGAAGAGGGAGAGGAAAAGGAGGAAGAGCCTGGACGATGAAAAGAAGGCAGAGCTATTTCCGATGCAAGAAAAAATGTGAGGTACAGGGAAGTGTCCAGAGAAATATTTAGCGATGAGGAGATAAAATGCAAACAACAACAATAAATGGTGGAAGAAGATTTATTTTTTTTTTTACATGTCCGACTCTGGGCAAAGGCTTCAGGGCCTATTCCCAAGTCCCAGTAGTCCTCCTTGGGGCCCAGTAGTCCTCCTACATCTCCACATGTCACCACTTCGGCGCTAACACCCACCATCCATATTGAATACACGCTAGGGCTGTCTCATACAGGACTGATGTACTGGTATTAGCGGGGGTACTTTTATGACATGTCGTCGGGTTATCTGATAGATCAGAAAAGTCTGCTTTTTATGAAATTCAAATCCTTAAACTGTTCCCTGCCCCAGCCGGGATTCGAACCTGGGTCCATTAGGACTGTAGGCAGCCTCTCTACCGATTCTGCCACCGCAGGAAGAGGGAACTAAAGGAGAGGGAAAGGAGGAAGAAGAGATTAGGAAGAGGAAGAAGAGGTGAAGGATGAGAAGGAAGACGAGGAAGAGGGTTAGATGTAGGATGAGGATGAGGTTGGGTAGACTGAGGTATTGTTGCAGCATAATGAAGGCGTTCTGGGATGAGTGATGGTAGGTTCAGGCATATATATATAACTCACGTTGTGGTGGTACTCCCTTGTCTCAACCATTCATCCTGCTTCTCCCCTCTAACTCTGCCTTATTCACTCTTTCTTCACTTCCTCGCTCACGCACTCTGCCTTTCCTACATAATTTTACTTACTCTTCCTTCTCCATCTTTAGCCTGTCTTCTGTCTCACCCACTTACCCTGTCTTTCCTGTCTAACTCTACCTCATTCACCTTCCTTCCCCTGCCCATTCATCCTGTCACTCCAATTTAAATCTGCTTTACTCGCCATGCCTTTGCTGTCACATTCACCCCTCTCCTCCTGCCTCACTCACCCTGTCTCTCCTATCTAAATCAGCCTCACTCAACCTTCCTTTCCTGTCGTGTGTATCCTTCCATTCTTGTCTTCACATACGGCGTGACGCAATAGATATATCAGATAGCTATTCCACCACTACAAATTATTTTTCCTCTTTCAGCTTATTTGTGTCTTTCTGTTTGTCTGTCTGTCTGTCTGTCTGTCTGTCTGTCTCTCTCTCTCTCTCTCTCGTAAAACTTTTCCTCCCGCTATTCCAACCACCTTTCCCTATCCCACCCTACCCTACCTGAAATTATCTCCTGAACGAGGTGGAGTGGCCAGGTATGTCCGCATTAACTTCTATAAAGCAGCCCCACGCCCTTACACACACACACACACACACACACACACACACACACACACACACACAAGGCCCTTTAACTGAGGTCACCGTTTCCCTGTCACCTCCTCCTCCTCATCGTCATCATCATAATCATCATCATTATCATCCTCCTTCTCCTCCTCTGCCTCCTCCACACCCTTCTTCCAAGCAGTTTACTCTCATACTTTCTTTCTTCTTTACCCCCACGCCCTGCACATTTCACTTCATCCTTGGCCTGTCTTTATATTCCTTCTACTGCATGTCCGAGGAACATAAAACACAGTAGATAACAACCCAGTCCCAGAAGCATACCGCAATGAAACAGGTTAAGAGTGTAGGAAAGGCAGCCACGAGCTGCTCGAGAGACGAAGAAAAAAATCAATGCTTGAAAGACAGGAAAAAACACTGCAACTTATAAGGCCAGCAGAGAAAGTCACACACACACACACACACACACACACACACACACACACACACACACACACACACACACACCCAAACAATGATCACAAGAAGCCCCTGATAAAGCCAAAAGCAAAATAAAAAAAGTAAAATAATAAGATAAAACAAGCCAACAAACAGAGAAGCAGACAACTGAGCACTGGAGACCAAGAGACATACTAGCTCATACTCACAGAATTAATTTTCATACTCAAAAGATAGTTCTAGAAAACCGAAAATATATGAATGAAAAAAAGAAAAGATTATATAAATTAGATAATGAACATGCTTGCAGAGAGGAGAGCAGACAGGTTAGAAGTAGTCAGAGAGGTGACAGATAATATCAGCAGATAAGATGAAAGAGGAGGGGGGACTACAGTAAAAGGGCTGTGTGAGTGTGTGTGTGTGTGTGTGTGTGTGTGTAATGGAGGCACGCGAGAAAAATGCTATTAGTGATCCCGGGGCGTGATTGTGTTGTTCAGACGAGAGAGAGAGAGAGAGAGAGAGAGAGAACCAAACAAGGTACGCTCTGCAGCCACACTCATGATTTTCCGATGAATACTCTTCTGCAATAACCCCAATTACGGACCATTTCCATAAAGAAGAAAGACATTTGAAAGCAAAATTATACTGTCGGCCGCAGCGGGTCTCTATTGGGAACCCCTGTTTTAGTCAGGTCTTTGATTCATCATTACTTGGTGTTGTTCCTCTTCATTCGGGTTTATGCTTGTGAGTTTGGACCGTCCATCTGAACAGAGTCGCTATTGACGATATAATGTAAGAAAAATGTTTAAGGGTCAAAACATTATGCGGGAAATTCTGTAATTTCCTTCCATTTCGTAAATACTTCGATTCATCCCTTCCTGTTCCTTATGGAACTGAGTACCAGACACTTTCATTCCGGTTTCTTCCTGGGAGTTTTTGCTGTTTATTCGTCAACAGAACCTCGTGAATCATATCATTCAACAAACCTGCAATTTCATATATTCCTCGGTCAATCCTTTCTTGTTGTCTAGCCCTTTCTGGCCGTACGTGTATGTTTTCATCCCGGCTTGTGTCGGAGAGTTTTGGTTGTGTTTCCAAACCGGATCTTCGCCGACGATGCCATGCAACGAAAAATAAAAAAATCAAAATACAGGCGACGTTCTGCATTATCCTTCCATTTCGTTTATTTTTGCATTTGTCTTTTTTTGTTCTTGAGTCATGGCCACACGCTTCTTTCTGATTTATGCCTGAGAGTTTTGATTGTATGTGTGCCGTATTCCTCATGGATAGTGCGCTTTGTAGCACCTCTTCTTCAGTGATTTATTTTCCATATTAGGCTACACCTTTTTATTCTCGTGTACGTCATTGAAATATACTACCTCGGCACTAAAAGTAACAAAATAACATAGGAAAAAAAATCAATGTAAAATATGCATTGCAGATCAATAAGAAAATGTGGTACGAACCTCCAGTGTCAACAAGAATACAACCTTGAATCCATACCAAACTCTGTGAACGATATATCCTTATTTCATAGCTTCTTGCTGGTTCTCCATATGAATACCAAGCTCTGACATTCCCGTTTTTGCCTGAGAATTTTCACTGTATATACCCGAACCGAAATTTTGTTGACGATATCATGCAACAAACACATAAAACAGCCAGGAAGTTGCACAATAGATTCCGTAATACTTGACCACTAAACTCAGCTAGTCTTTCAGGTACTTGGTCTCCTGTTAATTCCGATCAACACTTTCACGAGATTGGATTCAGTAACTGAGGACTTGGATCATTACGAGAGAGAGAGAGAGAGAGAGAGAGAGAGAGAGAGAGAGAGAGAGAGAGAGAGAGAGAGAGAGTACGTCTAGTGCGTGCATGACCCTGGCTGGCCTGTGTGTATGTGAGTGGGTGTGTAGGGGTGGAGGGTGGTAATTATAGAGTAATACCAGGAGCTGGGGTGAGGAGTGGTGTCAGAGGTGAAGGAATGAAGAAAGGGGTGAGGGAACGGGATGAAATTGAGGGAATGGGTAGGAGGTGAGGGAAGGGATAGGGGAGGGAAGGGAATGAGGCGAGGGAAGGGAAGGGAGTGGGAATGAAGAGAGAGTGAAATGAGAGAAGATGGTAGATGTAGGAGATGTCGGATGAGGATGGTGATTAAACTATAATATCGGTAAGGTTGATGAGAGGGTTGGAGAGACTATCATTACTACTGGAAAATATCAGGAGTAGATAGAGGAGTGTGGGAGATGATTAAAGAGAACTCTCAGTGGTGGAAGAACGATCCTGAGGTCTATGAGTTTACAGTAATAGTAAGAGAAAGCAGAAATCGACGACTGACGTTGAATATGAAGGGATAACTATAATACTCAAAAGGGAATGGAGTGATGATCGTGAACATAGAAAATAGAAAAATGCCACTCATGAGTAAAAGGGCTGAGGGCAAGTGTTATAGATATTAACCCCTTCCGCACGACGACGTACATTTGAATGCGTTATTGCCATGTTTAAATTCAGAGACGGCAGACTTCCAACTGGAGTGGTTAGATATGGTCTTCATTAACCTCTTCAGTAATACAAGTCCTTCATAACTTCAGCCAAATCGTGCTTTGGTAACAAAAGTTAAGTAAAGAAATACGTCAACATATTGAAGGGATAAAACAGATTTTCATTTAAATCTGAAAGTAGGAGAAACTGTGGGTTCAATATAAACAAAATAATAAAGAGCTCCAGATCTCAAGGTGAAAGTCAGCTATCATGAAAAAAAAAAAAAAAAAAAAGTCTGGAAAATTTTTACGGTCAGCGAAAGGTGAATGTCAGGTGTACATATGGATGAAAGCTAAAGGCGCAATAACGCCGCCTTCCTCTTTATGAATATACTTCATATATATATATATATATATATATATATATATATATATATATATATATACACTGGGTGTTTCAAATGTCCCTCATTATTTTTTATAATTTAATAAAACTACAATTACAAGAGGAACCAAATGACAATTTGGTTGCTGAGTCTACGATTCACGAGAATTTTGGTGGCATCAAACTTGGCTTCATAAGTCTACTGGAAAGTCACTGGTACACCTCAACGTGGGCACAGTCTTTTTCGAAAAAAGTGAGCCACCGTTTTACGCATTCTTGGCCAACATTGGACAACATTTCGGGAGTGACAGAAGCACACGCATTCCTGATCCGTTCTTCTAGTGTGGGAAGGTCTTGCGGCTTGGTGGCGTACACTTTGCTCTTAATGTAGCCCCACAAAAAGAAGTCCCATGGTGTTAGATCCGGTGAGCGATAAGCCCATTCGATAGAACCACGGCGACCAATCCACTGCTCTGGAAACTGCTCATTCAGAAATGAGCGATCCTCACGTGAGTAAAGAGCAGGGGCATCGTCTTGCTGGAAACTGGCTCTTGCATGTCGGCTACAGCTGATAGTTTGGGTATGCAGAACTCCTAAAGCACACGAAAGTAATTGTCTCCGTTGATGTTCACGGAATTTCCATCTTTATCCCGGAAGAAGAAAGGAACAATCAGCCCAGCTGAGGCGATGGCACACCAGACAACCAATTTCGGCGTGTCCCTTTCATGTTCATGGATTTCCATAGGATTGTGAGTTCCCCAGATGCGGGTGTTGTGCTGATTGACGCGACCAGAAAGGTGGAAGAAAGGTTTTTCGCTGAACCACATGTGCTCCAGGATCGATGGCTTTGTTTCGTAGTGATGCAGCGGTGTCTCACACATCTCCACCAGCAATCGTAGTCTTGAGGTTCCAGCTTCTGAACTACATGGATCTTGTACGGATACAGCTTGAGATCAGCAGAATCAACTGGATAGATCTCACGCTGATGTTCAGTTCCGCAGCTGCTGACCGAATGGACTTTCCTTGACTCTGAGCAAAAGTCTCACGGACAGTTTCGACACTCTCCTCACTCCGCCCACTTTGAGGTCTTCATGATCAGGGTTTGTCCTTAATGGATCCGGTCTCCATAAACTTCTGGTGGGTGATGACGTTGCTGTTCCTATCTGGTGCGTAATGCTGTCCATAGACTGCTCGGAATCATCGCTGCACTTTAACCACAGATTGAAAAACCTCCTGCCATACAGCTATTTACACCTCTGCTCTAGAGTCAGCATGGTAGCAGAAGAAACCGTGCAAAACCTCAAATGTAGACTCAAAAAAATTCTGAGTAAGAGTTTACCGCAAGATGAACGTCGTTGGTCGATTACCCCCAAAGAAAATTGAAAATCAAATCAGAGAAGGACTTTTGAAACACCCAGTATATCTATCACTCTATCTATTGCCAGACACCTCAATCCCGTTTGGGGTGGCCACAAACAAATCGCCTCCACGTCGCCCTGTCCCCCGCCATTTCACTGCCCTGCTCCCAACTCACACCCGACTCGCTCATATACCACACCACCCCATCCCTCCATCTCATCCTCGGCCTCCTCCTCCCTCTTCCCCCCTCCACCTCACTCACATACACTCTCTTCGTCAGTCTCTCACCCTCCATCCTCTCCACATGGCCAAACCACCTCAGTGTGTTCCTCATAATGCTTCCTATCATATGCACATCCACACCACAACGCTCCTTTATATCCTCATTCGTCAGCCTGTCTTGCCATGTGACTCCACAGGCTCCTCTTAAATAACTCATTTCCAATGCACTCACTCTTGACTTGTGTCTTTCCAACAACGTCCAAGCTTCACTTCCATACGTTAGAGTTGGTATCACAATACTGTCATACAGTAAGTTTTTCACTTCCATGCTCACTTCCCTGTTTCTTATCACGGCTTTCAAAGAACCAGCAACCTTTCTTCCCTGCTGTACCCTTTCAAGCACTTCATCCTCCAAACCTCCATCCTTACTCATCACACTACCCAAGTACTTAAACGTACTCACATTTTCCAATTCCTCACCATCCAACCTCGCTGTACATTCACTGACTTCACCTCTCTCAAAGACCATCACTTTACTCTTCCCTACATTCACCTTTAGATTCCGTTTCTTTGACACTCTCCCAAACTCATCCACCCAGCCTTGCAGCTCCCCTTCGTCTTCACTCAACAACACGGTATCATCTGCAAACAACAGTACAGGGCGTTTCCAAACACTATCCTCTCTCACCAGGGCCACTCCAACATCCACTACCCTACCTTGTACCTCTTTTATTACCCCATCCATGTACAGATTGAACAACAGTGGAGACATGACACATCCCTGTTTCAACCCAACCTTCAAAGAGAAAAATTCACTTAGTTCACCATCCACATGCACTGCAGCCTTAGCACAATCATACTCTTCACAGCATTCAACAACTTCCCATCTACTCCATATATTCTTCATACTTTCCACAATCCTTGTCTATCCACCCTGTCATATACTTTTTCCAAATCCATGAAAGCCACTTACAACTTCTTTGTCTTCTCTAGAAACTTTTCCTCTAAAGATCTAAGAATGAATATCTGATCTACACAACCTCTTCCCTTCCTTAAGCCTCCCTGTTCTTCTCCAACTAATTCCTCTGTTCTTTCTCTAACTCTGTCAGTAAGTATCCTACCATACACTTCTCCCATTATACTAAGAAGACAAATGCCCCAATGATTACCACACACTTCTTTTTCCCCTTTTCCTTTGTACAAAGGAATAATCATACCTGACTTCCAATCCTCTGGGACTCTACCTTCCTCCCAGGCCAATATGCACATCTTCCACATCCATTCTACTACTATCTCTCCCCCATGCTTCAGCATTTCACCACACACTCCATCAATTCCTGGGGCTTTCCCCAATTTAACTTTCTTCATTTCTTCCACAACTTCTAACCTACTGATTTCTTCCTGTCTTCTCACCTCCCTCCTTCTCCCAGCCATTCCCCAGCCACTTATACTCGCATTACTTCCATCCTGTATGTTCAACAATTCCTTAAAGTGTTCTCTCCATCTGCTCACTTTTTCTCCCTTCTCCACTAGTAATCTACCATTTTTATCTTTCACTCCCCTGCTAACCTCACTTCCACCCTGTCTTACTCTCTTTACCTCCTTCCAGAACATTTTCTTACAGTCCCTCCACTTTACACTCAAATTCCTTCGAAATTCCTCATCCGCTCTCTTCTTACTCACTCTTACTAATCTTTTCACCTCTCTCTTTCTTTCTACATATAACTCTGTCTTCCGCCTCTCAACTTCTTCCACGCCCCTATTTCTCATCCATTCATTGTATGCTTTCTTCTTTTGTGCCACAGCCTGTTTCACCTCTTCAGTTCACCACGCTCTTCCTTGCACCCCCCTCCGTCTTCTCTTCCTCCCACACACCACATCACATGCTGCACATAGTTCTTCTGTAAATATCCTGCACACACCTTCCACGTCCCCCATCTGCTCCAATTCATATTTGCCCAATCGTTCCTCCACTTCTCTTATACTCTGCCTTTTTCTCATCCTCTTGTAACCTTTCCTCTCTCCTTGCAACTACTCCTTCCTCTCGTCTCACCCTTCTTCTATTCCTCCATCTTACTTGGATCCTAATTCTGGCCACCACCAAGTAGTGGTCAGAAAGTCCACTCCCCCAACCTCTATAAGCTCTTGCATCCATTACACATCTTCGCATCCTTTCATCCACACACACATAATCAATCATTGCCTCCCTTTCATTCAGTTCACCACCCATCCTTCTCATCACTCGCCATGTATACCTGTGGATCATTTTATACCGCTATATATATATATATATATATATATATATATATATATAGAGAGAGAGAGAGAGAGAGAGAGAGAGAGAGAGAGAGATAGACAGATGTATATATATATATATATATAGATAGATAGATAGATAGATAGATAGATAGATAGATAGATAGATAGATGTATATATATATATATATATATATATATATATATATATATATATAGATAGATAGATAGATAGATGGATATATATATATATATATATATATATAGATAGATAGATAGATAGATAGATAGATAGATAGATGGATATATATATATATATATATATATATATATATATTTATATATATATATATATATATATATCATCAGTCCTACATTGCCCCATGAGGAGCGTAGGAGCCCGGGGCTAGGCAGTTTGTCTCGACATTTAAAATGGGAGTGACCAGCCTCACTCATCCCTGAGTGGCATTACGTGAGCAATAAACTCAAACCACCCCTTGGAGCGACTGGAGCGCAGAAATTACCCACTAAACCACCAGGTGCCAAAATTTGGTTATATGGTTACCACCCAGCGTAGTAAATGGTTTCTTGGTGTACAGGAAACCATTTGGCTTGTCACTCAGTGTATAGTCACCCACAGGCAGAAGGAAAAGGAAAGAATGAAGGAAAGAAAGACAGAAGAGAGAGTGTAAAGTCACCCGTAGGCAGAAGGACGAGGAAAGAATGAAGGAAAGAAAGACAGAAGAGGATGGAAGGAAAGAAGGATGGAAGAGAGGAAAGGGCAGACACCTGAGAACAGCACTACATCGAGTGAGTGGATGGTGAGCGCCCCCACCTACCACAATAAACAAGGTGCAGTAGCATGTCTTTTCATGTGTGTTCACATACACACACTCTGTCGATATTCCTTTGATGATTTGTACTGACTCTTAATCACAGTCACTCCATTAAATAAATGAATGGAGTTAAGATTGGTTAATGTATTGGTATTAAATCCAAATCACCTGGTTGGAACATAGGATCTTTTGGTCTGTGCATTTGTGTAACAAAGCAACTCTCTTAATCTACACACACACACACACACACACACACACACACACAGCAAATATGGGTATTGAACATGAGTTATAAGCATCCATTGTTACACACACACACACGCTACTCGTAACCCTTAAACGTTGGGCCAGACGGACTCCACTGGTGTAATGGATTCAGTCACGCCACACTTCGCCATTATCTCTTCCCCACAAATGTCCGCGGCAACCATCCACCCACAGAGATGACCGAGTGATAATGAGGATAATGCTAGCATGATACTGTTGGATAAATTCCTTTTCATACACCTGACTCGGTCTTCTTATCACAACTGAGTAAACGAAGATGTAAGCAAGCCTCTAATATTTGACGGTCGTTTATGGAACACCGGTACTTGTTATGCAGATCAGCTAGCTTTCTATGATACCGAGTTAAGTCAGCAACGATATGTAAAGGTGTAGCACATTGTATATAATTACAGACTTCAGAAATTATCATTATAGGACTTCTCCACACCTTTGCGCTGTCACACTTAATAGTATGGACACCTGTGTTCACCCAGGAGAGAGAGTGTTCGTTGTCACCATTTTCACTGCATTTTCATATGGTTTCTTGGCATGTCATAAAAACACCCTCACCAATGCTGTAATATCAGATCGGAATGTGTTTTCCCTTGCGTATCACCAAAGATATGATTAGTTTTAGAACATATACCTCTATGCCAGGTGACGTGTGGGGGCTGCAGGGGATCAGCCTCTGTTAGTATGTTGTGGGTAGAGAAGTGGACCTCACAACGGACTTTGTAGATTTCCAGATTTCGGTGCATAAAGTATGACTGAACTGGACACTTTGAGTTCTCTCTTGTCATCCGTTGTTAAGAATGGCTTCACTCCTTCCTAGTGAAGCGCTCCGGTACTGCAGTTAATCAGTACAGGACTGACCATGACATCATATTACATTGGGACACTAATCATTTGTATTGGAAGTATCCACCCAGAGAGAAAGCCAATGAATTTTTCCTAAGTGGTCCGAGCTGCAGGTTGGACCCGTTTATGTTATCAGAGCTGCAAAGGAGCAAAGATGTACTCAGCGCCAGCAATATGAAAGAAGTGACACGGTAGATACTGACAACCCTGATGAGGTGTTAGTAACAGTGATTACTCATGCGCATAAAGCATGATAGATCAGGGACCCTATTTATGAAGGATCTGAACTTATGTAAGTGATTTTCAAGTCACGACAACCTTCACCTTTTGTCACATATCGTCTTGTTTTTCGCCTTATATCACACTAATATTCACTCCAGGTTCGATGTGAAGTGCGTGGTGGCTGTTTGAGTGAAAACAAACATGTATACAAGCAATCCCATAACCAGCTGAGGCTCAGGGAAGTTTACAAATACATGCCCAGTTCGTTAGCGGTGTGATTGTCGGAGTGAATGGCTGGGTCATGCTCCAGATTTCGTTACCGAGACGACAGTACGACAGTGCGTCGGAATGAAGTGTGAGAGGAAGAAAGAGTGAGAGATGAGGTACTTGTTATAGAAAGAAGTGGCGAGATGAAATAAGAGGTGCTTGTGTGAGAGGAGGAAAGAAAGCTAGAAGGAAGAAGAGTCGTTGGTGAAAGAAGAAATGAGCTATTGACGAGTGGAGTGTTGCTGAAAGGAGAAAAGAGCCACAGAAAAGAGAAGAGGTGTTAGTGAAAAGAGAAAATGGCGATAGGAGAAGGCAAAAGTGTCAATGAGAGGGGGAATGAGCTACAGAAAGGAGTGGAGATTGGTGAGAGAAGAAAAGAGTGGTGAAATGGGTTGTCAGGGTAAGGAAGCAGCGTTCTTGGTTTATTTCTGCATGTGTTGCGCTAATACTCTTGTGTTAAACGCCTCAGTGGCATTGTTTATAGAGGTCTTGGGTCGGAGTAGAACATGAGCTAACTCGCTATGATTCTAATCCGAGAGGTGGCCGGAGGGTTTTCTGTCCTCTAGAACGCTGCCAGGGTAGTAGGGTAGTCTAAGACTTAAATGATCTGGACAATGGTAACCTTGTCTCGGAGCCTCCTACTCCCAGCAAAAGGGTAATATAAAATTTGCTGTCACCAATTCTTTTTAGTTCTGTATTTTAATTATATGAAATAGGTCAGTATCAAAGAGGCATAAATAGCTCACTATGGAACATGAAAGTGTCGTGTCCAAATTATGCGGTGTAAGTAAAGATAAGTTGCCAGGAAGATGTCAGTACTTATGTTGATTTAACTTTGACTTTTGACCTCAGTTAACAATTTCCAGATCCATATGACATCTAGACACTGTAATTTGTACACAGTTATTAACCCGTCAGACAGGTTTGGAATACCGACGGCGAACTAATTGAGGATAATTATCTCAACGAGGAATCAGATTACTTGCCGTACTGACTGTAAATTCGACCGGTTTTGCTGCTCATAACATGCAGTAAGGTATGATCCACAAACCCGTTTTGCTCCCATTGCTTCCATGCCCTTCACTTCCCTCACCTGATTCACTTCCTTCCACAACATCGTTGCGTTTTTGGTGCGTCCCTTTCAATATGAAATGCATATACTTTCTTCCCATCGCATTCATGTCCTCCACGTCCCCTCACCTGATTCATTTCCTTCCACAACATCATCTTTTCTGGTGACTTCCTTCCAAAACCTTTAATCATTTCTGGTGCAGCTCACTGACTATGAAATGCAGTGTTTCTGATGTATATCCCTTCGCTACAGTGACAATATTTGCTTTATTTCTGGTAACTTTAGATGAATTTATTCATTAGAGGAAAGATTTCAAACTGGAGGGGTCAAACGAAGCCTTCATTAGCCTCTTCACTACTGTAAATCCTTCCTGACTTGAACTGAAATGTGTGGTGGTAGGCTACAGGAAGTAAAATTGAAAGCACGTCATTGTATTGAACGTAAACTACAGCCTCTTACATAATAGTATTATTATGAGAACGTTTACAATATACGATTATCCAGGAACTTTTTCATTTTAATAAATTGTGGGGTCACGCGATGGTCAGATATTTCAGATTAAATAACCAGTTCTTTTCCAGGACGGCCCGTTATCAGATTCCTCTGATTAGCTAATGGCTCTTCCCTATGTCTCTCCAAGGCTGTGGGTGGGCTACGTCTGGGAGTGGCGTGTGGAGGGTTTGTGGTCGAATCTAAAACAAAAAGCTTATCTAGTATTCATCTATGGCCGTTCATCAGGGAACCTGTCTCTCTGTTTAGTAGTCTCTCTGCCCACTCATGTGTGATTATTTGTCCATCTGTCTGACTATCTGGGGATATCTGTCCACCTGCTTCCTGTCTGTGGTTAGGTTTCTATCACCCTCTCGGCCTAGCTATGTGTCTATCTTCCTGTTCATCTATTGCAGTCTGTCTACGTCTCTACTTATGCTTCACTATCTCGAAGTGCACTGGGGAGGGTTGAGACATCGAATATGGATCAAGAAGGTTACCTGTAAATATTTACCTGTCCCTGGCTCCCTAGCTGTCTACCTGTCTACATCTCTCTACTCACACATCTGTGGCTATGTCTCCCTATTTTTCTATATCTTTTTTTATCTATATATTTATAATTATTCATATGTCTATTTACATCCTTGTATCTCTATCTGTCTATCTATATATTTATCTGTGTGTGTGTGTGTGTGTGTGTGTGTGTGTGTGTGTGTGTGTGTGTGTGTGTGACTACATCCGTGGTCATGTTTATTTTCTGTCACGGTTCTTGTGTCCTCTAAGAAGACTTAATAATTTCTGTCCCTGTGTGGTAATGATCTCAACTCCCACCACACACTACCCTGCCTCATATACTCCTCCATCTTACCCCCAAGCATTTGTATGTCATTCTATTCCAGTGCCGACCTCGCCATCCTTGGGCAGGGTCTCTTTACCCCAGTCTGCACCTGGAACTGGTGTAGGGACCTAGATTTGCAAAGTGATGGTTGTGTGAGGTAATATGTTGTAATGTTTGTTGGTTGTTTTCCATGTCACGTCCATTGTGTGCCCATTGAGCAGTGATCCGTGTTGCCATGACACACCCAGATCTAATATTACACCTTGGATCCTGCTGCCTACAGATGGTTTGATTTAAGTTTGGGAAAACCTCTGGCAGTGAAGGGTTGACGATATTCTCCATAAAACACCAATATGGAGAGTCTGGCCAGAGCTAAATAAAAGCGTCAGGTGATAGCAGGAAAACACGAAAAACACGTCCTCGGCCTGAAGGGGTTAATGACTCCACTACCGGCACGTCTGATTTATTTTACTGGTGCTGATTCCAAAACACTTTATGCAGCTTTGGAGAGCGGCCTTGTAGTGAAGAGGTTAGTCAAGGCCTTATCAGCGGCCTCGTAGTGAAGAGGTTAGTCAAGGCCTTATCAGCGGCCTCGTAGTGAAGAGGTTAGTCAAGGCCTTATCAGCGGCCTTGTAGTGAAGAGGTTAGTCAAGGCCTTATCAGCGGCCTCGTAGTGAAGAGGTTAGTCAAGGCCTTATCAGCGGCCTTGTAGTGAAGAGGTTAGTCAAGGCCTTATCAGCGGCCTCGTAGTGAAGAGGTTAGTCAAGGCCTTATCTAACCCCTCTAATTCAAAAAGTTTATCCTAATCTGAATAAAATCGTCAGGAGCAACAACCTACCCAAACAGACGTCATGGTAGCCAACTGAAGGAGTCAACCCCTTCAGTTCGATGACGTGTTTTATATCTTCTTGCTGTCTCCAGACGGGTATATTCAGGTCAGCAGAGGCTTTTATAACTACATGGCTTAAATACATCCTTCATTAATCTTTTGACAACAATAAACACCCCGAAGGTGATTTAAATCGACTGGAAGTAGTAAGAATAAAGGAAAAATACCTAATCGGGTTAAAGTGTTAAAAGTGACTGATTACCCAACACTGGTTTAGTACAGACATAAGTTTCCTTACTTATATACTCACCTACCCTTAATTTATGTTTAGGATTGCTTGTTTATACGCTTGATTCATTTATACAGCCACTAAACACTTCACAGTCAAATTTTGCCATTCGACGCGGGCTGCGTTCTACCGCCATCGAGTTCTCGGGAGGCGGGCCAGGACGGCCGAGGCCACACACTGAGAGCCCCCACCCCCCCCTCCTCACCGCGCTATTCCTGCGCACTCAATAGTTCATAGGCAGTTTATCCTCACACCCTTATTCATGCTTCAATAATCTTTTTTTTTTTTTTTTTTTTACCGAAATCCTGAATAAATGTACTTGCTAATCGTGTTGTACAAAAGGTCAGCCGAATGTAAATTGTGCCTTAATTAATTTTTCAACTTCAGTTTTTGTTCATTTTTTTGTCATAGAAATATAATTTTTATGGTAAATGTTACTGAGAAAAAGTTATAGGAAATTATTTGGCTACATTTTGGTATATAAAGAATTACTGTAGGTCAATTAGGGCCGATTTTACAGACTGTGAAAGAAAATTATCTTACACTTTAGCAAGGCTTGTAGCACACTAAGTGGGGCAGTGGGGCGACGCTGGGTGGGTTGAGCTCGGTGGAGGAATACACGGTGACGCAAGTAATGCTTTGTTCTTGCCCAGAAATCATTCCATAACCAAAAGAACAGGAGCCATTTCGTTTGACGCAACCGGAGGCAAATGGTAACGAGCGGTTGAAATGTGCGCAAATGCAGCCTGTGTCAAATGCTAATGAGTGCATGAATTTTGCACCGCACCCATAAACACCAAAGGGTTAGGTGATAAAATAAGAAAAACAAAGCGATCTCTAGTAATTGTTATCTGTTATGGACACTAGTTTATCGTAAATATTGGTTGGCATCTTTTATAACTATGGCAAAAGCTGCCATTTGACCCGGTGGACGACTAGATACAACCTCCAGGTGAAGCCACTTTTTACACCCCCATCCATTCCAGTACAGTCACCCACAAAAGTTCGTGTCGTTCATCCCGGCCTGCACATCCAACCCTCAACTCTTAACCTCTCCAGTCGCATGGCGTATTATTATGGTTTATTTTTGTTACCTACAGATGATTGTATTAACCTTGAGATAATTTTTTCAAACTTTAGGGCTACAATGTAGGTTTCATTAACCTTTTCACTACTAGAGGTCATTCCTAAATTGATAGTAATCATCTATTAGTTTGTTGTTGTTGATCAGCCCCGGTCTGTCTTGCCAAGCAGACCCATTAACCGCAGGCAAACATCCGCACCTGCAGGACCGTACCATGGAGTGAACCGATGTGCCCTTGCGGCTGGCAGCGCCTCGCTGCAGTGAGGTGCTGTCAGGTTTAATTTCTGGATGGACTCCGCATTTGCGTGAACAGGGGAACCATAGCGGGCTCCTCTTCACCCACCATCGGGCTTATCACTTAGTGTAGAGCCACCTACACTGGGAAGAAGAATAAAGTGACAGGAAGAAAAGGTAGAAGTAGGAAGAAACGAGGACAACCATGGGCATAGGATGAGAAATGTAAGGGAAGAAGTAGGCTGCACTACATCAAGTGAGTGGATGATAGCCGCCAACACAGCAGGAATAAAATATATACATCAAACTGATATACTCAACTTCGAAAAAATCCCATGTACCGAGAAGATTACTGAATTATGCATCATTAGCCTCCATTTCGAACATTCTTCATATACCCGATTGCCGGTAACAGTAAGAAAATAAAACATAGGTCACCGGAGTAAAGGAGTTAATAATCTGGTTTTTCACTCCATCCATCAGTATCTTCTGTACCAAGTTTCATTCTCTCTCACCATCTCATCAGTTTTATCATTGTTCCTTTTAATTATCTCGATTTCCCTTCAAGAACATTCTTCCCTGTTCACAAATATACATGTTTCTCTACGACAATCTCATTTTTATTTCTTCATTTTTATTTTATTTTTTTGTTTTATTCTCCTTACCCCAACTCTCGGTGCACGTAAGTTTAGGGATGACAATGACGATATTAATGATGAATTATTTATTTAATTATGACGATGGTGATGATAATAAAGACGATGATGATATTGTTGAAGCTTCTCTTATCCCTCTCCATTGCTTTTCGCAACACTGTCGTCCCACCCATCTTTCTTAAGACAAAGATGATGATGACTCACTTACCTTTCACAATACGTGTTTGGTACACTCTCCCCCTCGCCTCGATTTCCCTTTTCTCTGTACCGTAATTTCGTGACCCACCAACCAAGCGTGCCAGCCTGCCTCTCCATCGCTCCGTGACTGTATGACCTCTCCCCTTCCCCCTTACTCTTCTTCCCCCTCTACCCTCCCCTTCTCCCCTCTATCCTCCCTTTCTTACCCTCTCCCTCTTCACACTCCATACCTCGCACTTTCCCCTATTTTTATCCTCTGCTCCCTTCCCCTTTTCTTTCCACACCCATTCCTCTACCTCTCCATTTTTCATGACCTCTGTTTCCCTTTTTTTTTTTTTTTTTTTCCTGCCCCTCCTTCTCCCCTTCTCCTTCTTTCTCTCTTCTGATCTCGTCTCTCTTTCTCCCCTTTCCACATTCTTTTTTTCAATTCTTTCTCTTTCTCCTTCACATCCTGTGCCTTTTCCTCCCCTTTTCTGTCTCTCCATCTTCCCTCTCTCCCTCTTCTTTCCTCCTTTCCACTGTCTTTCCCTCTACCTGCATCTCTGTCGCTCCTTCCTTTCTCTGCTCCAATTCTCCTTCTCCCTCCCTCTTTCCTCCCTCCTCGGATCTTGTTTCTCCCTCCCTCTACTAGTCCGTCCCGCTCTCTCTCTCTCTCTCTCTCTCTCTCTCTCTCTCTCTCTCTCTCTCTCCCCTGCTTACTCTTCCTTTACCATCTTCTATTTACTGTGTCCCTCTCTCTCATTTTTACCTTCTGTTCCGTCTCTCACCCTCTCTCTAATTCTGTAAGAGTAAAGTTATATGGGGTTTAGGATAAGGACATGGCAAAGACGTAGCACAGGCAGTGAAACAGGATAGCTGATGTAGACAGGTATATGGTGTAGACTTGGTTATTTGACTGGTACGGGCAGGCGTTAGTTTGAGAGCGTCCACCCAACAAACTCAACGACAGTAAGTGGGAGTCAAACCCAACCACTCTACAGCGTCCTCTGAACGTGAGTCCATCACGAAACCAAGCAAGACACCGAATCACTTCCATACCTCTGATTGTTTCTCTCACTCTTTCCTTCTTTTCCCTCGTCCTCTCTGCCTTTCCCTTTATGCATCCCTTTTAGATATGATACTCGTAATGTATAATATTTTTTTATTTCATCCGTCCTAGAAAGTTTTCGTGACAGCTTTTTTGTTGCTTGGTGGGCCTTCGCATTTTTTCTTGCCGGCTTCCGCTGAAGGTTGGATCGGTGGGAGGAGCCTTTATACTTTGTTATCATTGTCTTTGACTTACAGGGTAGTTACATGAGTTATATCCTACCCTGTATCAAACAGCCACTAAAGCGTCTCTAGGTATGTCCATTTTTGCATTTCATTGTACTTTGTACTTGTTACTTCCCTTTCCTTTGTCCCTTTCTCACTCTTTATCTCTCTCTCCCCTCTCCACCCCTCCCTTTCTCTCTCCCTGTCCTTTTATCTTTCCTTTCTCTCCACCCCCCACTCTCTCCCTCCCCCGCCTCCCTCCCGCTTGTTTATGATCCTTTATGACCCTCGACCAATCTCCTCCCCACAGCTACATAACCTCCTTGCCCCATTCCACCTTTCTCCTTCACGTTCTCTTCCTTCCTAAGTTTCCTCTTCCTCGGGGCAGCGGGTGGTGTATTGGTTAGTACTTCCAGTCCACAGTCTCTTTCTTTACAGATGATAATTTTCTGGACCGTAGTTGGCTCCCGTTGGTCCGGCGGTTATGGTGGTAAAGTTGGAGTGACGGTATATACAAGTGTGTAGGTTCCATCTCCAAGAAACGATCACATAATGTCATTAAGGAAGGTAACTTGGTCATATACCATTAATATACTGCACTACGGTAGCCCATCGTTCCCCTGCACCTTGAAAAAAGTAAAATGAAACTTTTTTTCTAGTTTTGCATCTCATCCACTCCTCCCTTTTCCTGTTCCGTATTTCCTTCTGCCGCAACTTCAATTTTCCTGTGTTTCTTAATATCCTTTTTAGATAGCCTATCTACATCTGTTTATAGATCCTAGGAGCAGAGAGAGAGAGAGAGAGAGAGAGAGAGAAAGATTGACAGATAAGACACAGAATGTTAAGCTTAAGTTTTTGATTTACTATAACTTCTTTATATTCTGTAACGATAAGGTAAAAATATTCCTACAAGTGTATCTCTGTAATTCTCTCTCTCTCTCTTCTTTTTTGTTTATCTTCTCATCCATTACCCCTCTTTTCCTTCCATCTTGCTTCCCCCTCATTCTCTCTTTTTGCTTTTGACTCTCTACCTGACTCCCTCTCCCTCTATATGGCACTCTCCCATTTCATTTGCCTCTCTTCCTCCGTCTCCCCCTCCCTCTGTCTATCTCATCCTCCACGTCGCTTGACCTTTCTCTCCGTACCTATCCCATCTTGTTTATCTACCATCCTCCCCCTCTTCATGTCTCATTCTCTCGCTTTGCCGTTTCCGATTTGCCTATTAGCCACTCTCCCTTTCTGCCTGTCCCTTTCTCTCCCTGTCCCTCTCTCTGTTAACCTGTCTTCTGTCTTCTCTCTCGGATCTTCTCTCCCTTCTATAATATCTACTTCCCTTTCTCCTTTCCTCCTGCCTTCTCCTTTCACGTCTTTTGCCATTCCTCACTCTCCCTTTTTCCGTCCCTCTTTCTTTGCCTATCTGTTTTCCTCCTTCCTTCTCTTCCTGTTTCATTGTTTCTCTCCCCCTCTACCTGTCTTTTTGTCATTCTTCCTCCCCCTCCATCCTTCCCCTATCCTCCAAGTTTCCGTTCCGTTCGGTCCTGTATATTTCTTATTCCCTCTCCCTCCATGTCCGTTTCCGTTTCTCCCGTTTCCTTGTCTCTTTCTGATTATCTCTCGCTCAGTCTCTTTCTTTTCTCCTATTTGTCTCTCTTCCTTTCTAATGGTTGTTCTACTTGTCTAGTTTTCTACCCCCTCCTTCCTTCCATTCTTCCATATTTCTCTCCCTTACTTTCTATTAGTTATTCTTCCTTTCTCTCCCATCCCTCTCCCCTCCTTTCTCTCTACTTCATTCCCTCTCCTACCATGCTGGTCTTTTTTTTTTTTTTTTTTTTGTAAATTAGTCGTTCTCCGTCTCTCCTCCTTTCCCCCCTTTCTCTTCCTGTCTGTTTTCCTTCTCCATATCCTCCCTCCCTCCTTCCATGTTTCTCTTTTTTTCCTCCTTGTCTACTAGTTATTCTCTCTCTCTCCATTCCTTCCCTCTCCCTCCTGATCTGTTTCCTCCCTCCTTCCCTCCCATGCTTCTCTCCCTTCCGCTGTTTATAAGTCATTCTTCTTCTTCTCCTTTTATCCCTCTGCCTTCGCTTCCTTTGCGTTTCTTATGAATCTCCTTTCTCGTTTGTTTATCAGTCATTACTCTTCTCTCAACTTCAACCTTTTCTCGCCTCCTCTCTGTCAGTTTTCCTCCCTCTCTGTTAGTCATTCTCCCTTTCTCTGCTCCCCGCCCTCCCTCCATGTCTTGCTCCTTCAACAACAAGAAACCCTCACATTCCCCATACCTCACCACTAAACGCCCCATGCTCACCTGCCCTTTGCTCTCTCGACCATGTTTTAAGTGGCTCAGGAGGCTTCTTAACGCCTCATCTTCAGTGAATTTTTTTTTTCTTATTTACCTTTTGACTTGTACAGTTAATATTGTTACCGGTGCTATGTTGTCTATCGCCCTCTGCTTCTTGTATTAGGTGACACAGGAGATTTCATAATGCTTCGTTCTTAATTTCTTTTCTACTGTTTTTAAAGTTCATTCAGATGTTATTTTCATCGCGTTAACATCGGCATAGTTTGAGTCGGTGACATGCCAGACGACACTCAGGTGCAACAGACATAATATAAAGCGGGATTGAGGTACTGCAAAATATCAAACGTCACTTAGAATAAAACTCCTTATCTTATACACAGAGGTCTACATGCTGTCTGATGGTCTAGTGGTTTGAGGTGCATGTTGGAATATAGGTAATGTGTAGTTCGTGCACTGCTATGCTGTTCCCAAAGCCCTGTCATGAGAGAGTATGTAATCTTGTTCACATTAAGACCGAATCATCTTATAAAGACCGCGGGGTGTATGCGGTCTTTGTATCTTTTATAATTCCGTGGGACGGAGACCATTCTGTTATCTGCCATATGTTATCTACTTTATATGTTTGTAATTATAACTTCCTGTGTCCAAACTACGAGAACACATTCCTCTTAACCATACACACACACACACACACACACACACACACACACACACACACACACACACACACACGTACACACATTATACAGTTATGCATATCAACATAAACATTCCTCCACACACGAAGCTGTATAGAAGGGGCACACATGCAACATACACAAACTGACACATTACATTAATCCTAACAACCGTAACAGTATCATTTTCCTCTGAAGTGTCCGTCACGCTCTTTTTAGGAGTTCCCCTTAAAGTAAAAGAGTGTTGGTAGTTTCGGAGGCTGGGGGAAGGGGAAAGGGAGCAGGGAAGATGGGCTGGGGTTAATGAGACGAAAGAGATAAGGTTGAGGGACTTAGCGGGAGGAAAAAGGAAAGAGAGAAGGCGAGGGGAAGGCTGGCGTGTGATAGGAAGAGGGAGAGAGGAAGGAAAGGGAAGAGTGCGAAAGGGAAGGGTTAAGGACAGAGAGGGTGTGTGGGGAGGGAGAGAAGCGGGTGGGAAAATTGGAAAGAAGGAAAAGGTGAAGGTATAAGCAAGAATGAGGAACGGAAAGATATAGAACGAAAATGTGAGAATTGGGCAGGTGAGCTGAGAGGACGGGTAAGGTGAAGGGGAGGGAAGGTATGGGAAGGGGATAGGATGCGGTGGTAAGGGGATGTGTGGGGAATGAAGAACGGGAGGAGATGAGTGGGAAGGGGTCAGCAAGAGGAGAGGAAGATTAGGGATGGGTGGTAAATAAGAGGCTGAAGGGACATAGAGGGAGAGGGGAAGAGAAAGATGAGGGGACGGGAGAGGAGGTTCCTGTGTTGCTCGCATATGTGAGTAGATGGTCGTGTGAGGGGTGGGGGAACAGTGAGTTAAAATGGGGGAAGAGGAGAGGTGAGTTAATGGAAGGAAGGGGAGAAGTGAATGATTTGATTTCCTGTTTACTGTATTTTATGTTTACTGCTGCCGACCGCTTGTATTCAGCGTTTTTAAATAATCCAATTTAGGGCATGCGCGCAACATACTGTTTCCAATATGTAAAGATTCCTCCAACACGCAGCAGATGGTGCCACACACCTTGTCATATCACTGCTCAGGCTCTAATACCCAGATCTGGAATGGATATATGTCAGACTTATTTCATTCAGGACTGATGTGAATTGTTAGGTAGGAGGAATAAGGTATGCACGTGTTAGCCGAAGAGTATTTTGGAAGATCTGTTAAGTCTTTTCAAAGAATTCAGATCCGCTAATTGCTTAGTCCCTTCCGTTATCTGAGATTGATCTTGTGTTCTTCCGGACAGGGGCCCTCTTCCTCTCATGTCCACCGTCTGACCACCATTTGCCTCTCCAAGCTTATATGGACTAATGCCTATCCTATTTCAACAAACACATGGGCTGGGTATAAACAGTCTTCATTAAACCCTTCATTACGATGACGTGGTGTACTTTGATTTGACTATTGGTAAGCGATTTAAGTCAGTTCCGGGAAGACCTCTCGTAATGAAGAGATGAGAGGGGAGGGAGTGAGTGGACAATATGAGCAGAAAACCAGTTGTGGACATGAAGGTAGTTATTATGTTGGGTTGGGATGGACCAGGCTAACAGTAGTAAGACAGAGTGTAGAAAGTTGGGGAGAGGCACTTACTGAAAAGTGGACTAATACAGGTTTATGATTGTGGTGGTGGTGGTGGTGGTGGTGGTAGTGGTGATGATGACGACTGTAGGGATTCAGGAGTAACTTCATATGCGAGAAGTGTTGTTTTTGTTACCGTTAGTGGGAAGAAGGGTAATGATGATGATGATGATGATGATGATCCTGAGAGAGATATGAGTCAACAGATATAAGAGAAATGTTTTAGATACAATAAAGTTTTTGGAATATACGCTTCAAAATGTGAAAAGTGTTAAAATGAAGCAAGCTTGAATTTGTGATTTTAACTTTTTAACGATGTGCTTAGCTTTAGTACTTTCCGAGACAATTCGGTGCTAGTCCTCAATTTGGCGCTTTCTGGCTCTTTGTTTTAATATGGTAACCAATTCTGAGAAAAGTCACTAATGTAACACCTATTACTTTTCCATAAGCCAAGCAATGTTTTTAGATTCGCTGCAGTTTTCATAGTTTCCGAGATAGCCGAGTTTTTGTGTTGTGCTTCGTCACCTTCATCATATGTCTGACAGTGATCTCGCCCGCTTCGCTCGCTCAAGGTTATCAGCAAGTTCTGCCGTCTTCTGTCTAGTGAATAGGATGACACGTGAATAATATGTAAAAATAGTAATGTATCTAATCTATTGGATAAATGCCCTCGTATTAATTAGAGGAGGAGGCGCAGATTCTTGGAAAGGTGGCCTCAAACAACAACGTACTGCTCATTACAAATAATAATGATGATAATAATAATAATAATAATAATAATAATAATAATTAGTAGTAGTAGTGGTAGTATTAGTAGTAGTGGTGGTAGTAGTAGTAGTAGTAGTAAAGGGGCCAACGACCGATAACTCTCCCTCCCAATAATTGGATTGAGTAGCCTAGCCCCGGGCTCCTACGCTCCCAGTCGGACCAGGGCTAGATGATGACTGGACTATTTTTATCACTTTTGTTGACTGGTAGGTGATACACACACCATCCCCTCACTCAGCGAAGCACCGCCTTCGGGTGACTGCACTGAATGTCAACTAGATTTCAGTAATCCATGAAACCATTTTATACGTTGAGTGGTAATCACATAACCAAATGACACCTGGTGATGCTGTGGGTTAGGTGCTACTGCCAGATGAGAACTGGGCCTTATTGCATACATAATAGCCTACCATTCAGGGGCCAGCAAGGTTGGTCACCCTCGCCTTAAATGGCAGGGCTGAGTAGCCCAGCCTCAGGTCCCTACTCTCCTGATAAGAAAAAAGAAAAAGAAAAAGAAAGGTTTGGATGACAGGACAGGCGTTGTTGTTGTTGTTGTTGTTGCCATTATTCAGTGACAGTACCGTCTGAGGCCAACAGTGGTGTCAGGGGTCGTGCCACTGTGTCATCCATTACACGGCGCTGACAGATGGTGACACGGGACGAGGACAGTGTTGACGCACCTGCACCGCCACCCGTCACCACCTGCCAGTTTAAGTGTTTGTGAACAGAGTATCGTCCACAGTGACTAATAGTAATTATAGGACACCTGTCTGAGTTTTGTTGCAGTGTTCTCCTTACATTATTGCCCATAAGAAACAGATTGTCGAGAATGGTTACCTGCGGACTATCTTATTTAGCCATAGAAAGACATTTTTTGTCGACTGGTTAAACAAGTCTCTTCTGAGGGTCGCAACTTCTTATCTTGGCATGAGTGTGGTTGAACGTCACTTCACTCAACCATACCCTGATTGTATCCTGTCCTACCCTACCCTGAGCGTCCTTCTCTTCCCTGCCCCGTCCTACTTACATGCACAAGGGGTGACATCCATTGCCCTTGTCTCCGCTTGGCATGTGTAGTGGTGATAGATTAGGTCAGACCGGATTCCCGCTGAAATCAGTACACTTAACCCGCCATCCCACACCATCTGTGGTTACATGGCAGCCACCACACACGGTAATGAATGTACAGTCACCAGATGTACAGCAAACACACAAGCACACATGCACATAAACACATATAGATATATACACATGAACATACGAGTACACACATACACATGCACATGAGGACACATTTGAGCATAGATGTATGTATGTGCAGTACAGTCAGGCAGTGAAGTAATTACCCAGCTTTCAAGAATATTTAAAACTAGTGAATCATACCAAAGCTTTAACTGGACCAATGCTTGTCTCGGATGCTTCGACTTGCCCACGATGTATTTACCAAAAGATAGGGAGATACTTCATTCCCTAACTAATCAAACATCCTTTTTTATCTAGACGCAGTACTAAATAACACAACGGTAAAAATAGCATTCGCATAGGTAGCTAGCAAGGTAAAAATTTTGAGTCAAATCATTCGGTCCACCCCAGAGGTAACACATAATACGTTATCTGGGTATACGTGTGCGTGCCTCACTATAATCTTTATAGACGAGGATGACGGAAATGGTGAAGGGTACAGGCGGGGACAACAGTTCGACCTTCTTTACTTCCATTCCCCGCTGGCCAATATTCTTCGGCTGAGAGAGGCTTAGTATGTTTCTGTGTCCATGCTGTAGGTGATTCTCTCTGTTACGATACCATGCTGTAGGTGATTCTCTCTGTTGCGATACCATGCTGTAGGTGATTCTCTCTGTTGCGATACCATGCTGTAGGTGATTCTCTCTGTTACGATACGTCATAGAGGAAAGTAACGGATAACACCTAAACGTGGAGTAGACACAGCTGCACAGTAAGCGGAATTTTGACCCCGTCTCTACCAAAACTCGTCTCAGGGGTAAAGTTTATCCCGCTTGACCTATATGCATCTCCCCCTCCCGATAACTCCTGGGTAGATGTGTCACTTGTTACGCACTAAATCACCCCGAAAAGATCCGATTCCTGCGTTTAGCTTCAGATCTGGCGGAGAGCAAAGGAGATGGAGGTTTATGATGTTAATGAAGAGGGGAAAAGAGGCTTCCTTGGCTTAATTTTGAGTCGTATAGTGGGTGGCATAGGGACTGACCGAAAACATTCAATCAACTGCTGATGTTTACCAACGCATCATTGTGTATGAACAATGTTTATATAAACATAACATTTGCTATGTGTCTGCAAGAGGATATTGCCAGTTGGCGATATACTGTATGAAACCTCCCAACCTCGGAGCTACCAACGTGTGGTATGTCGGACACCAATATTTCAGTAACCTTCTTTCTGTGGTCCAAAATTTTTCACGCATATTATGCACCGATACTTTTGTGACCCATAGTACCATCGTAGCAGGTATTTCTTAGTGACATATTTTTCCTACTGCGTCTTACTACAATGCCGTATATATTTGTCTCAATTTCATGTTGAGATAGTTTGTATCAGTGAAAAGATTATACTAAAGTTCTTCTTCTTCTTCTTCTTTTGAGTTTAACGCCGTGTCTCCTTTTTTCGATAAGGGCCAAGGAGCTGCCCCCGGTAGAAGACTTAAGTTTGGAGTGTGTATCACATTATGACCGGATGACCTTCCCGATGGTTATCAATGACCTTTGCGTGGACTTGAACCTTTGACCCTTCGGCCAGAGTGGAACTCTCAAACTCACTGAGCCACGGCTGCAGCAAAAAATTGGATCTCGTGCCTCACTAAGAAGAACACATAATCTGACTGTGTCGACTGTACTGGCAAAATAAATCGCTAAAGGAAACTTGCTACGAAGTCTCCGAAGCAATCTAAACGACCCACAAAGTGAATTTTTTGGGCAGTGGCTGTGGCTTCACGGTTGTACAGAAGGCTTCACGATGCACCATCAGAGACAAGGAAGACTCAGAGCTCTGGATTGGGGTTTATAGTGAAACATCTCAGTGTCGCCAGCATTTAAATTTACTACCTCAAAGCCAGAACCACACAAGTGGACAACCATTCATGCATGCACGCGCACACGCACACACGACAGACAGACACATATATACACACATACATACATACGTTCAACACTTCCCTCCACACACAAACCATTAGTCGTAACTTACTCATGTGTAGGCCTGCTCTTTCTCTCTCTCTTTCTCTCTCTTTCTCTCTCTCTCTCACACACACATACACACACACACACACACACACACACACACACACACACACACACACACACATACATACGCGCGCGCGTGTTGTTGAACTACGCGATTTATATTTTGGGGGGCTTCTGAAAAATGGACAAGTAATATTAGCAGCAATAGTACCAGATCTAAGTGCCATATAACTCTCTCTCTCTCTCTCTCTCTCTCTAGTATTATATATACATATATATATATATATAGATAGATAGATAGACAGATAGATAAAAAGATAGATGGATAGATAGATATAGATATGTCTGTCATCTGTGAATCTATTTATCTGTTTTCTTACACTGGCTGACACCTTTCTGTTTTTCTCTCTCTCCTCACTTTTCACTCATTCAAGTCCTTCATCCGACAAAAGCCTCTCATTTCCTTTGTCCCTGTTACCTATCATTATCCCTCCACCCTTCCTCTGTGTACACCCCATTCTCTTATCCCTCTTCCTCCTTCTTTGCCCCCTCCTCTCCATTACAAGTCGTCGGGGGGGGGAGGGGGGCGAGGGGGTTGAGAGGAAGGTTAAGACAGACAAGGCGCAGACGATGAATCAGAAATGGTTCTCATAGTGTGTGTGTGTGTATGCGTGTGTGTGTGTGTGTGCGTGTGTGTGTGTGTGTGTGTGTGTGTGTGTGTGTGTGTGTGTGTGTGTGTGTGTGTGCGCGTGTGTGTGTGCGTGTGTGTGTGTGTGTGTGTGTGTGTGTGTGTGTGTGTGTGTGTGTGTGTGTGTGTGTGTGTGACTCTGGACATAAGCTTAATAATTTGTTCCTCGAGGCCCGGCAGTAGTTCTTTGTGCCACATACTTTTATGTGTCATAAACTCGCACTAATACCCACCATGCATAATTTACTGAATGCATACTAGTGCCGTTTTTGTAAGATGTTCGTGGGTGTGATGAAAGATCAATAAAGCCTGTTTTAGCGCCGCATCAAGCTGTTCCTTGCCTCAGAATGGGATCAAACTCATGTTCTTTTGTGCATCAGACCTCTTTCTTACCACAGTGAGCATCCTCCTCTTAAGTTCAGTGATAGTCGCTGGTGCTCGAACCCACCCCTTCGGAGCGTCCCCTGAGAGCCAAACCAGTTCCAAGCCAGGAAGTCGGAAGTTCTCTACTAGCTGTATTCCCACCCTATGCATTACCTCTCTATTCCTCTCCTTCTTTCCCAGTAGTTGAGGACCTACTGCAGATGTTGATTAAATGATTGCACGTCGCATTATAGGGGATGACTGAGCCTTAGCAGTAAATGACTCTCTTAATGACCATTGTGTAGTAGCCAACAGTACTCCTTAACCTTCTTCGTCATGGCATATTCATACATTTTGTACCCTCTCCCTATCTTCGGCTTTCCTTTCGTACGTTCGCTTCTTCTTCCTGCAGTATATACTTCCTTCTTCTCTCCCGCCCTATTTAAATCCATCACCATTTCCTCTCTCTTTCTTTAACTCCTTCTCTTCATCCAGTTTATTAACCTTCTCTTCTCCTTCCTTACACTTTACTTCAAGGGAGTTCAAAAGAGTACAAAGGAAAGCAAACAACAACAGCCTTGTTGGTCATTTACTCTTCCTCTCTCATTACCTTCTCCACTTCGTTCCTTTCCCTCTTTCTGTCCCCCGCGTCCCTCTTCGCCACTAATCAAATCCCATCCTCCTCTTTCTGCTTCTCATCCTCTCTGTTTTCCCATTTATTCTTCTCCTCACCCTCACCTTCATTACTTATCTCCATGCCGCTGCACATTCGTCTCTCTCTCTCTCTCTCTCTCTCTCTCTCTCATAAACAGAGCTAATGTACGCAGTAAGTTGAGTCCTTCAGGGTATTCCCAGCTGGCACGTTCTGGGGCCTCGGGCAGGTTACCTTACACACACACACACACACACACACACACACACACACACACACGTACACATTTCTGACTCAGTAAATTCTCTCTCTCTCTCTCTCTCTCTCTCTCTCTCTCTCTCTCTCTCTCTCTCTCTCTCTCTCTCTCTCTCTCTCTCTCTCATAGCACCCTCAACTGACCTCTCTGTTGTTTCCTGTTCCTCATACATTTCCTCCGACCTTATCATCACTTTCTCTCCCTCCTCCTCCTCACCGCCTTCCTTTGTAGTTCCTTTCCTTCCCTTCCTCTTCCCTTCTCTCTCTTTCCATTCATTTGCACCACTTTTCTTCGTTCCTTTTCTCTCTAAATTTCTCTCAGATTTCTCTTGATAATATTCCTAATTCTCTTTCGTATTATTTCTATTTACTAACTCATTCATTTACTGATTGAGTTTTCTATTCTCTGCCCCCCGTTTCATATAGTAATTTCCATTCTTTTCCTTTCTTTTTCTTTTTAAACCATATATTCCTTCCGTTTTTCGCGTTCTCTTATATTCTCATCTATTTCTTTTTCTCTCTACATGCATTCACTTTCTCTTCCCCTCCATCTTTCTCTAAATGACAACTTTTCTCTCTCTTCTTTCATTTTTATCATACTCTCTCTCTGTCTCTGTCTGTCTGTCTGTCTGTCTGTCTGTCTCTCTCTCTCTCTCTCTCTCTCTCTTTCTCAAATACCCTCTGATCAAACCCAAATGTACACCTCACATACCACTGGGTCCTAAGACGAAATAGCTTTTAGAAGGACAACAGTCAGCCAGTTCCCCATGTGCCCTGCCTCCCTCTGTCTACCATTTCCTTCCCTATTCCTTCTCTATCCTCTTCTTACCTTCACTTTGCTCTTATGTCCCTCTCCTACTCCCTCCTATCCTCTCCTTGCCTCTCTTCTTCCTATCATGTGCCTCTTATTAACTCAGATGCCCTTTCCCTCTTCCTTTACTCCTTACCTTCACCCTGCTTCACTCTCCCTCTTATAACCATCCTACTTTCTCCTTGTCCCTCTTCCTCCCCTTTCCCTGTCCTCTCCTGCCCATTCTTAACCTCCACCCTGACCATCTCTCCCTCTCTTACCCTCTTCCTTCCCCTCTACTCTCTCACCCTCACTCTCCCTTCCTTCACAGTGTCCTCTACTGTCTCCCCACGATTTCTCCCTTCCTTTGCCTCCTCTACCAATTCCTAATTTCTACGTTTCTCTTCTTCTCACCTCTACCGTCGGTCTTGTCCTATTTCCCATTCATTAATTCTGCTGCTCTATTTCTCTCCCCTTTCCTCCTACCTCTTCTTTTTTTCTCCTTCCCTTATCTTGCCTTTCTCCTTTTCTTACCCCCTCCTTCTCCCTTTCTACCCCCTTCTCCCTCTCTTACCCCTTTCTCCCTCTCTTACCCCCTCCTCCCCCTCTCTGTCTCTGTCTGTCTGTCTGTCTCTGTCTCTGTCTGTCTGTCTGTCTCTCTGATTTTCATACCTGAATCCTGCTCTTCTCTCCCTCTCTCTACCCTCTCCTACCACTCCTTTGCTCTTCCTGCCTTTACCCAACCTTCTCCCCCATCCCCACTCCTGTTACCAAATCAACTAATCTCAAAATACCCCTAATGGCTTTCACTGCCCCTCATCATCTCCCTTCTCAAATGCATCGCCCTGTTCTCTGTTCATTCCATTCTGCTGCTAAAACATTTTTTTTCCTCCCTTCGCCTTCCATTGTTTTAGCTAACTCCTTTTCCTCTTTTCTCTCGCATTCTCCTCTTCCATCCTCAGCTCTGCTTCATGTCGTTATTCCTTGTTTCTATGTTTTTCCTTCCTCCATTGCACATTTCACATAAAATGAAAGTCCAAGAAATTTACAATTGTTTCCACATCCCTTGAAACCTGGGGAATTGCAGTAGGATGATGATGATTATGTTGTTGATGCTGATGATGATGGCGCTGGTGGTAGTGGTGGTGATGGTGAATACTCTTTCTCTTCCAGTAAATTCTTGGCAAACTGGTCTGAGCTTGAATGAAGACCTGCACATGAGTCAAGGTAAGACGCAGTGATTTTATTCACCAGATCTACAGTATACAAGGGTTCAGGGTATCAGTGACTATTGATATATATATATATATATATATATATATATATATATATATATATATATATATATATATATATATATATATATATATGTGTGTGTGTGTGTGTGTGTGTGTGTGTGTGTGTTGTTATGAGTATATAGTATATTATGGTGCATTCTTAACCTTTAATGAATCACCAAAAGGGGTAAGGTATAGCTCACAAGAAATCTAACTTACTTTACTTTCCAGTGTAACATACACACAAAAACAAAATCAGGTTAGTATATCAAAGGGGAATTCACATAGGCCCCTAAATACAAATATAAAACAATAAATTAGTTCTCTGACCTATCCAAGTTACAATAAATGGAAGCTACGTACTCACAGCTTGAGGAATTAGAACTGTTGGTAACATAATCCACACACCAGTATGATATGGAGAGGTAAAACAAAAGGAGAAATAGTGCACAAACAGTGTGTTTTGTAATCGACGGGAAAGAGTGTCTGCAGTAATGTGTCTGGTAATCAATGTTTGAAATCCTGTCTCTCTTGCTAGTCACTCAAGCTTATATAAGTTTTACTCTGCCATCTGAGGCTTAACAAGCCAATGCACTGTCTCGAGTATTATCTCCAGCTATTACACATACAGAAGGCATGAGCTACCACATCATAACTCCTCGCCAATTAGGAATCGTTAAGAAGGTAGAGCTGATCAGTCACTGGAAAACATTCTTATTTGCTCCTCCCACACGATATGTCACACCCACTTTGTCAAGGACAAGATTCTGATGTAAAATAGGAAAATGATTTTTGCCCTTAACAGAAAAACAGTAAATAGGTTCAATGTAGAACAAACGCTTCTCTTCCCAGCTCGGTAAACAGTAGAAATGGTGAGGTCTTGAATTCTCCACTCAGGTGCAGCAAAGCACAAAAAAAAAAAAAAAAAAAGTGTTGTTGACTGCCTCTCGTCCCTCTCCTTTATCTGTTCACATTTCATTCTTTCGTCCGACGCCGCATCTTCTACACTGGGTAACCACGCTAGTGACTGTGTGTGTGTGTGTGTGTGTGTGTGTGTGTCGGGTTCGGCTGATGGGGTGGGAGGAGAGAGAACAATGTAAATAGGAAGGCAAATAGAAACTACATTACAGAATTACGTACACAGACCTCAACGCAACGTTTAAGTTTTATTTTTGTTAAATTGAAAATTCTCCTCCACATTGAAGTGCACTATTGTAGTGAAAGTGTTAAATTAAATAATCTGATGGTAGTGAGAATGCAACATAAAAAGGATATACTTGTCAAATCATTGGAATAATATTTCACTGGTCCTTGTTATGGGTAGCATAAGTGGATTTCTACCTGTCTTTTGCGATATGTCGTTTGTTATTCTCTTATATGATATTTTTAACCCTTACATTGACATATTATTGCATTAGTAACATACAGGAGTATACTGATGCGTAATGTGCAGGATGATTTGGAAAGGAAGAGTAATACGAAATCTTCAAAGTCACGTAGAGTCAGTGAGAGGAGAAATCAGATTGAGAGGACGGAGGGTGAGTGCTTGGGTGACGAGGGGTGAGGGCAATATCGATTGACATCTTAATTTTTCTACCCAAACCTTGTCACGTGGCAGGAGTGGGGCTGGACTGGGTCAGGCAGGGCGAGGAACGGTCACCCATGTGGAGCACTGGGAGGAGAAGAGGTGAAGTAGGCTGGGGTGGAATACTCGTAGGATAAAGAAGCAAGGCAAGGGAGTGGGGTTAGATAAGGAAGGGTGAGGCATGATGGTATGGGGATGGGTGACGTGAAGTGAGGCTGGGTGGGGTGGGGTGGGATGGGGTCAAGCAGTGTGAGGTGAGTTGAGGAACTGGTGCAGGGTGTGAGGTGTGGGATGAGGTTGGGTGATGCAGGATGGGGTGTGGTGGGGTCAAGTAGTGTGGGGTATGCTGTAAGGAAGTGATAGTGGATGGGGTGGTCATGTCTACCTGGGCGAAACAAGGTAAGGACCCTGGGAACAAGAGGACGGAAGGATGGTTAGGAGTATAGAGATGAAGGAGCAAGTGTAGAGGAGGGTTGGAAATTTGAAACAGGGCGATGGGAAGGAATGACTGAGGTGGCTAAGGAGGAGAAGAGACTGAGGGAGAGGGGGGAGGAGGTGAGACGAGGATGAAAGATACAGGGGGCTAGAAGAGGGAACGAAATTCAGAAGGAAGGAATGAAGAAGGAAGTGAAGAAGGAGAAGGATGTGCCTCTCTCAGTTTAGAGAGGTTAAGCAGGAGAGGGAAGTGAGAAGCAAACTGAAATATTAGGCAAGCTTTTGTACACGACTGTACACTGCGATCGTTAACTTATGCTTATCCTGTTTTAGAATAAATGTTTTCGTTATATTAAAGGTGAACCCTCTCACCCAAAGTGTAAGATGCATTTGGACTATGTTAGCTATACAACACAGTGAAACTCTGGCGGGAACTTTACAAACATACTATACACGCACGCTCATTAACACACACAAAAAGACAAACAGTTATTGCCAGTGATCCTCTCTATCACAACATTTTGTATACATGAATAATTTAATCATTCACAGTCACACAATTACACAAAATAACACACATTATCAGTGGCTTCTTTCACAGAAAACACACACACACACACACACACACACACACACACACACACACTGCCTCTGCATACCCCATCCATCGGGCACTTCCACAAACGTCAATCTTCACCACGGCAAATTTCATGTTACCTGACGCAGGAGTTCTTGGCGTGCTTCCATATTTACTTGAGCTACAGCTGGATGGAATGGTGTTTGAAGTTTAGCTCCTCCTAGAAAAACTGGTGTATGATTATGAGGATGATGCCACATAATTATTGTACGAAAGAGGATAAATCACAAGCCCAAGATATGCCCGAATGATTGGCACTATCAGATCACATCAAGTAGGTCATTCTACTTAGTCACACGAGCCAGAGGTAAGGGCTGCTAGAAATAGTGGCGGGAAACTCGGCAACACCTTACTGCAAGACCGTCAGTGGACGAATAATACTTCGTAAACCCAAAGAGATAAATGAGCACCTAGCGTAACCTCTGTGATTCTAAGTGCAAAACAGTTTAGTCATATTTATGAGATCGTATGTTTCCCTCACGGCAGGGTGAATGCATTGGCAGACGCTGGATCCTTTCCTAAAAGTGCCAGCTCCTTCGTCAGCCCGTCCTAGTTTAAGTGGTGAAGGACGACTTACCGCACCTCAATGAAAAGTTCTTTTTCTGCCGAGATCAGCCATGGACTGAGTCAAACAAAGTCGAAATAAACTCCTGATGGAGAAAATAAACAGCAGATAATCATTATATTCATTCAAATATTTGATCGTCGCTGATACCTGCATATGCTCCAATTCGTGGTTTCTTCACTACAAATAAATAAATAAATAAATACTCGGTAAGTTGTTAGTGCTTCGGTATGGTTTCTTTACTGCAGAGACTTTATTTCCTCCCCAAAACAATATATTTAAGGAGCCACTTCCAAAATCAATAAATATCACACTGCCAATTACTCTAAACTCGGCTCATCAATCAGAACATCCTCCTCGCCCCAATCATCTGTCATGTTCGCAGGGCTGCCAACGTAACCGTACTGTCGTTAATCATACCCCGAACTCTGCCTAACCTTCTGCTTGCTTAAATAAAGGGAAAGGAGGCTATTTGCATGCTGCGTGAGGTGTAGGAGAGAGAGAGAGAGAGAGAGAGAGAGAGAGACAGAGAGAGACAGAGAGAGAGACAGAGAGAGTTGTGGACAGGCATGGACCATAATATGGTGCAAATTGCAAATAAATGTGTTCCATGGTGATTTACTGGTGGAGACAGTTGGCGCTGGTGACGAATTAGGAACTATACGAGGGAATGAGGGTTTACTGGGAGTGGAGCACAGTAGAGTCGAAATTCTCATATATATATTTACAGCAGATTCCCACTAGTATCTCAGATTTGTTTTTTGCAGGAAGGACGGGGATAAGGAAGAATCTTTGCTTGTCATTTGTTCTATTGACCAAAGCAAATCTTGGGTAAAAAAATGCAAGACTGGGAAGGAAAAGAATGTAGAAAGTTTCCGTGTTTCTTGCTTTTTCTACAAATCAAAATCTGAGTTAACAGAGTGAGTTCATCTGAATTTTGTTTGTGAATCCGGGTCCAAAGCCAAGAGAAGGTTACGGAGAGATCGTTTTACTACCACCATCTGCCCTACAAAGACGGGAAGTGGTTGTAGGGGAAAAGTGTAAATAGTTCTTCTACTTTATTGGCGAAGATTTTTGCTTCCTTTTGATAGTATTTCACGTAAGGCACAGACAGAACAAGACAATGGTACGTTTCAACATTTCATTCTTGCTACGAGACTAATTTCATACCCTGGTGTTAGTTTCTTGTTACAAGGCAGCATGCAAGATTAAGAGATGGCAATTTTAGACCAAGTTAAAGTCAGAAGATTATAGAAAAAACAGAATGTCTTACTCTTTCCAATGGTATTGTGTTTGCTGTCCACTGAACCATTTCTCACAGATGACATACTCTTTATTTTATTCCTTCTATTCAAAGACATTTTCATTCAGCTTAGGAGAGACCCTTCGAACTGCAGGGGTTAGATGTATACTTCGTTCCCTTCTCGGCATGATGTCTCCCATCAGTTGAATAAAATCGTCTAGATATAGGAAGAATAAAGTGTAAAAACACATCTTAAGAAATGGATAAAGTGTTTTGATGAACAGTTTTCTGGTCGAGTAATTGATGTGTACAGAATAAAACATGCTTCAGAAGGGGAAAAAATAGAGGATACGAGGGGTGGGTATCCTGGAGGTTCTGACTCCCTCTTTTCGGCTCAAATATATGTTCAAAGGTATCTGAAGAGGGAAAAAACATTGCCCTTTGTTAAAGCAGACAATAAAACCACATGGCTTCTGCAGTTAGAACGGATTATAAGGATCGGAGTGTGTAGCATTCGTTTTTTTTTTCTTTTTTTCTTACTTGATGGTTCTGATAAATCTGGAACCCTCCTTTTCATGACCGCTGGTGCACTGGGTCAGTAATTACACACACACACACACACACACACACACACACACACACACACACACACACACACACACACACACATATATATAGATAGATAGATAGCTATACTTACATACATGTGTGTGAGAGAGAGAGAGAGAGAGAGAGAGAGAGAGAGACAGAGACAGAGACAGAGACAGAGAGAGAGACAGACAGACAGACAGACAGAGACAGACAGACAGACAGACAGAGACAGAGAGAACTTTGCAACAACTATGCCAAGTCAGACTGGATTTACTTATTGCATATATAAAGTTTTTAAAAACATTTTTGTATAAATACTTAAGAATTTCTTATGAAATTGGAGAAAGAAGAATGATCGTAGATAAAAACAACTAGTAACATAAAATATAAAGCATGAAATGATTGTCTTGTACTATAAACAAAATGTTTATACATCTCATACATACAGTAGAAGGGGTCACCATAAAGAAAACAATAGGGCTAAAGGAGTGAGCAGACTGATGGCTCAAACTACTTTATAATTATGGCTGACGTCATATTCGCCTCATCTTGTATGGCAAAGTACCTCTAAACAGTGTTTCTGTGTGTGTTCTTTTTTTCTGCTTCTTTTGACTTCTGACTGATGGTTAGAAATCGTCTGGCGTTACCCACAGTAAACTGCACAACATGTCAGCCGTGGTTTGGGAGTTGCCCAAGATATTTTTAGAATCGGACTTAATGGTGAATTTCTGGACTCGGTCTGTTCAATAATACATGGTTTAAGAAATAACAGTCTGGCTAAACAGCAGACACCATTATTTGCAGTGATGAAAATCGTCAACAATTGCTTTCATTTGTGGCAGGGCTGACGTGAGGCGTGAGATATACTGCCGACACGAAAAGTGGCCACGAGGATGGAATTAGTTCGTCCAGAGATAACAGTAAGCCACGGCGTTAGCAGTTCAGTCCATCACCCAAGACAAAGAGACCCGCAGTTACAAGGAGATAAGAAAGCGGAGATCAGCAGTCATATTTATAAAACATTTTGAGCCTGGGGTGTGTTTAACACTGTATTTTTTTTTATTTTTTTTTTAATGTAGCCTAAATGAAAAAGGGTACCCAACACTTCAAAGCCAAGCTAGAGAAAATTAATAGTTTGAACAAAAAAAAAAAAGTGTCTACTTACAACAAAACACTGATCTGGTGAACTGTTAATTGGAAGAATTAGTAAGGATCTTTTATAAATGGAGAGCGGAGCGGCGGGATCTGGTAAGGCACGAGCGCACAGTTTACGACCTTGTTTCCTGACCCGGCCTCATCTGTCCATGAAATTTCGGAGGATATGATAATAATAAAAATAACAGGGTATATAAAGGAAAGGAACAAGGAATGTGAGGAAAAGAGGGAAGAAATGGAAAGAGCAAAATGGAAGAGGGAAGTAGAAACAGAGGAAGAAATAAGCACCCATGACGAACATGTTTACAAGCCTCTTCCCAGACCGGGACTTTCCCCTCCATGATAGTAGATATAACAGGACAAATAAAAGACAGGAACGAGGAAGCAGAGTAGCGCAGGGAAGATGTAGGAGCAGAGGAAGAAATAAGTACGGTGGTGAAAATAATTCCAGGTTTATTTCGCTGGATGACAAAAAATAACATGAAGCGAAAGAAATTAATTAAGAGCCAATGAAGGATGTGTTTATTTTCCAGATTCTTACTGTCCCCAAATTTTCTATGGATGACAGTAAAAATATGACATAAAAGAAGAGAGAGAGAGAGAGAGAGAGAGAGAGAGAGAGAGAGAGAGAGAGAGAGAGAGAGAGTGCAAAATCAATGAAAAATATATTTCCAAAATTACATTCCCATTGTAGCTCGCTATGCATTTCTTCATTTCAAATATTTTTAATGCATAAGATTTAGAATACGGGACATAAAAAGGAGTAACCATAAAGGATTGTATTAGGAGAAAACAGGTAGTAAAACACTAAGAACCAATGATGTAGGTATTTATTTTTGGTTCCTTTACCTTCCCCACTCGTATTTTCATTATGGTAAACATTACATGACGGAAAAAAGTGAAACAGAAATTGTGAGAGAAGAAGAAAAGTAGGGAAGAATGAAGGTTCATATAATTACTACTGAGCGTGTTTGCAAAATACACCCACGATTTACTTCCATCTGTCTGTTGTTTCAAAAGTTTTCATTGCACAAGTGTAAAAAAGGGAATAAATATAAAATGAAGAGAGATAGAGCAGGATTGGTCCAGACTGAGAAAAGAGGGGAAAAGCTAAGAACCAGTGCTGGATGTGTTTATTTGCTGCCTCGTCGACCATCCTACGTTCTTATTTTCCACAGTTTTCGGTGAATCGTGGTGACACCAGAGACAGTCGGGTAGAGAGGGAGAAGTGAAGAAAGGTGTTAAAAATGATACAGCATGAAATCAATTTCATGCATGGCTGCAAAATTACATGCTGGACCCCGATTATTTATCACTCCAGAAATCTTCAGCAAAAGTTTGCGAAAATGACATGACAGAAAGAAGAAAAATGGAGACTGAAAGAACAGAAGTAAAACGAAAGAGAGAGAAAAAAAATCAGTGATCACTATGCTGACAAAATTACTCCCTGACTATACCTGCTTTTCACTGAAGCATTTTTTCCGTGCAACATGGTGAATATAACGGTACGGAAAAAGAAGTGGTGAGACGCAACATTTCTATCTTTACTCAGTACCGACCCCTCTTCCCCAGACACACTACCTTCTCTTACGATACATACTCTCGCACCTATTCCTTTCCATCTCCTTCTCTGGCCCCTTCTCCCCACACTACCAGCTTACTTACACACACACACACACACACACACACACACACACACACAGTCAATCTCACGCTCATTTCGCTGGGCCTGATCTGTTTTTCGATCCAGTGGTTTCCAAGGATGATCATAATATATTTGATGGTGTATAAAGGAGAAGGAAGAATTAAGAGACAACAGAGTGAACCAAGGAACAAAATACAGTGAAAGAATGAAACTGTAGGAAGAGGCAGGATAAGTAATGGAGGAGAGAAAAAGAAGAGAAAATGAAGTAGAGAGGAGAGAAAGAGGAGAATGAAAAGACGGGGTGGAGAGGAATTTCTGAGAACTAAGATAAGGTAAGCTCTCTTATGAACGTTTCCTTTATCAGTTTTCTCTGAGCATGGTGAAGATAGGAAGACATGCAAAGAGAGAGAGAGAGAGAGAGAGAGAGAGAGAGAGAGAGAGAGAGAGAGAGAGGTAACATTTTAAAGCGTGCAGACTGAATCTTGCCAGTGAATATCGAGACAGTGACGTAAGTGTAATACAGAATGAGGAAAAAACGAATCATAATGCAGAAATGGTACTGGGAGCGTAGACAGTAAAACAGCAAAAGCATACACACAGAACAGAAAGCATCAAAAGGATATAGAAAAAAAAAAAAACACCAAACTCGGAATAGAAACAATAACACCAAAGAAACATTGCGAAAGTACAACGAAGACAAAAAAAATCCACACACAAAAAAAGACAAACACCACAGCACCACAAAACAAGGCAAAGAAAACTCCAGTAAATCCACTAGTCTGACACTCTCTGAAGGGGATGCAAAAACATTTAAATTTCGAATATATTGTTTACAATGACGTCCAATGGCACTGTGTGGGAGACATGCGTGCTTATGGTGGGGAGATTATCTGGACATAAGATCCTTCGTGGGTTAAAAAATATGGACTTGTGGAATCCAAAGTTCTAATAATTTAGAACTGAAGTAGGGTCCAGAGCGCAATGGAAAACCAACACACAGAGAACTAACGATCTCCCCGACTGAATAATAATTATATTGGTAGAAGTAGTAGGTGTTACTGAGTTGTGATGAGTGTAGAGACAGACAGGCAGACAGATCCAGAAAAAGAGGCAGTAAATGATTTATGGTCTTGAGCTATAAGGAAAGTATAACAAAAAAATAATAATAATAATTACTAAAACATTCTAGGAAATTTGTGCCCTTCTTGTGTGTGTGTGTGTGTGTGTGTGTGTGTGTGTGTGTGTGTGTGTGTGTGTGAGAGAGAGAGAGAGAGAGAGAGAGAGAGAGAGAGAGAGAGAGAGAGAGAGAGAGAGAGAATCGAACTGTAGAGACGACGAGATAAAACTATTTTTCACGATAAAGCTGACATACAAGAGACAAAGCATGTGCATATACATAACTACAAGCCAATATGGTCGTATTCTTATGGAGTCCTGAGACTCTGAAGACCTTAACTGCGTGCTTTATTAGGTTGTTCGAGATGATGTACAATCGGCTTAGAGTTTGTTATACTTTTCGTACTTACCATTCATAAAAACAGGAAGACTAGTTTTGTAATACGGTAGGCTACTTTATTTTTTGCATACATATTTCGTGATATGGCTCGGGAATCTCTGTCTATCTATCTATTGCCAGAAGCCTTAATCCCGTAAGGGGTGGCCACAAACAAATCGCCTCCATGTCGCCCTGTCCCCCGTCATTTCACTGCCCTGCTTCCAGCTCACACCCCCCTCTCTCGTATGCCTCTCCACTCCATCCCTCCATCTCATCCTTGACCTCCCCCTCCCTCTCCTCCCCTCCAACTCACTCACATACAGTCTCCTCGTCAGTCTCTCGCTCTCCATCACTCCACATATGGCCCAACCATCTCCAGGTGTTCCTCGTAACGCTTGCTATCACCTCCACATCTACACCACAACTCTCCTTCACTTCCTTATTCGCCAGTTTGTCTCTCCATGTGACTCATCATGCTCCTCTCAAATAACTCATTTCCACTTCTCTCACACTTGACTTCTGTCTCTCCAACAAGGTCCAATCTTCACTTCCATATGTTAGGGTTGATATCACAATGCAGTACTGTCATGCAGCAACTTTTTTTTACTTCCCTGCTCGCTTCCTGTTTCTTATCACTGTTTTCAATGAGCCAGCAACCTTTCTTCCTTGCTGTACCCTTTCGGGAATCAGTGGGTGTGAATTATGGGTGAATTATTATTTAGTTGTCCATTTTACTTGACCCGTTACTGATTATTCTCTAGTGTCCATGCTCTTTCATTCTTTGTTTTCTGGATCCTATCTCATCCTATCCTTGGGTGGGAGGGAGGGGTTAGGATGACGCTTTAATAATATTTTGATCTCTTCCTGGAATTAGATAGTATAGTTTCTCTCAAACAAACAGTATCAAAGAACCATTAGGTGCGTTGGTGATTTTTTTATACTCTTTTGACATATTTTCTGTTCTATCATTTATCAATGAGTCATATACCACCCCAGATTTGTCGCTTATTAGACCAACTATACATTGTTAACAGCTTAGTGAAAAAAAAAAATGCTCCAAGGTCGCATTTACAAGTATAAAGCATTCCATTTAATTTCCAGGGTGGTTTAGTCTCCATTACATTTACTGGTTACCATAGATCGTTTGTTTTCCGTGTTTGCCACTGTAATATTCACTCTGGTTCAGAATATATATATATATATATATATATATATATATATATATATATATATATATATATATATATATATATATATATATATATCTATATATATATATATATATATATATATATATATATATATATATATATATATATATATATATATATATATATATCTATATATATATATATATCTATATATATATATATATATCTATATATATATATATATATATATATATATATATATATATATATATATATATATATATATATATATAGTAGGTGTGTGACTGAAGATAAAACTATAAAGACGTAATCTTTTGCAACTCTTACTCTCAGAAAAGTTATAAATACCGTCCTCAGGCCCAAATCATCGACCTTATTGTAAGCTGAGGTCCACTTTCACGGGACCAAAGCATATCATCTGTTGTGATCTATGTAAGCAGCAAACCAGTACCTGCATGCAAGGTTCTCACGATCTCATAATACCAGCGTGGTGAGGTTGGAAACTCCTTAGTCTCTCATCTGATGGATTCGGGATAAATCCTTTGGAGGTAAGGCTTGAGATGTTAGAAATCAGAAAGGTCAGGTCCCACGGCCAGTGAGATAAGAGACTAGTTTTGAGGTGGAAAGAGTGTGCCTTTAAACATTTCATTACGACTGAGGGCGAAGCTCTCGCGAGTCTCTCGTCAGGTAGTGGCATTTTCTTACAGATGAGCCACCCGACCCGGCCCGGCTCGGCCCGATCGTAACGTTTTTCAGAAGCTTGTATCTCAGCAACCATGGGGTCGATCACTGCGTAATATGCACCATATGATAGCCAAGTTCTTTATTATTTGTTTTTGACAGGTTTCATCACACCCAGGCGGTGCACATAGCACGTGACACGCGCCAAATGCAGCATGTCGAAAATCTTCAAAAGAGGGCCACAGGTCAGTTTGTCGTAAAGGCATGAAACTTGGTACAGTAGGTAGATAGCCATCAATATACTCTAGGCATCCCCGGGGTGTAAGCTTACATTTGATTGTTTTCGGATTTAAACGCCCTCGCTCGGACGTCGGTGACATAGGCGTTTTACTGGTTATACTCGCTATTAATTTGAAAAAGAATACAATAGTGCTTAGAGAAAAAGACATATGCGAATGGTATTGTATTATTGAAAAATTTTACAAGAAAAAAAAAAGATAGATAGATACGTCAAAATTCCACCAATCAAAAGTGATTATTATGCACTTCCGATTCTACAAGAGCGTAAATGTTTTTATTAATTTTTATATATAAATTTTAGATTTGTTGGTGCGGATGTACAGTCTCGGACATTAATATCGACCCACTTTCCTATAAAACGCGAAATAGTGAGGAGTTAATTTAAAATCTCAGATAAGCAATGGTTAGAGGTCAAAATTCCTTTAAGACTGATATGTAAGAATCTGATTATGGTTCGATTTAAAATTGGATCATAATTGTCATCAACTTTACATTTAGCAGGGAAAATATCTAGTTGCACCTTGAAAGACATCATCACTTTGTTCATCACTCTTTTGTGTGTGTGTGTGTGTGTGTGTGTGTGTGTGTGTGTGTGTGTGTGTGTTACAAATAGGCTAATAGGATTAAGAAACAGGAATAAGCGCAAAAGTATGAGGCCTGACGTCAGGAAGCCCAGTGAAAGTAGGTCGTAACTACATTCACATACCATGCACAAGGCCCTGCAAAAATCATCTTATAATTATTTCTGATTTGCTATGGGTCAAAGCATACTTTTTACACACTTGGATAATTTTCCTAATCTTATTAAGAGAGAATTTTTCGTATTAAATGTTTAGATGTAGCCTTCACTAACCCATTAACTCTTAGAGATCCTTGCTTAACTGAACAACGTCTTCCGGAAACATCAATCATTTAATACAAAAGACTTCATGGCAGTTATGTGCTTCATAAACTGTCTTGTGCGTTTTGTAAATTCTTTTGAAAATCTTCAGAGAAAATTTTCGTACTGCAATGGTAATATATTGCCTTCGTTATCCTCTCCATTTTCAAAAGTCCTTCCTTAGTTGAACAAAATTGTCTGGAAACAGCAAGATAATAACAAAATGTGCCTTGGTAGTGAAGGGGTTTATTGTCTGCCTCACGCCTCCAGCTCTTTTTTTTTTTCTTCTTTTTTTTTGTCCTTTTACCCTAGTATTCCTCTGGAACATTTTCTTTAAAACCTGTGTAACATGGAGAGCTGAGAGTGGCTGGCGGGTAAATGTGGATGTGGCAGATGTGGCTGTGTTAAGGTCAGAAGTGTGGGAGTGCCGGGGGGGGGGGGAGGGCAAGGGTGTGACTGCGACTGGCTGTGGGTGCCAATGGTGTGCGTGTGACAGATGCAGCTATGATAAGGTCATGTGCGGAGGTGTGTAAGTGGTGTGGGTACAACTGGTGCGTGTGTCATTGGCGTGGGTGTAACTGGTATAGGTGCATCTGGTGTGCATGTAAGTGGTGTGGGTGTAATTGGTGTGGGTGTACCTAGCGTAGAACTTGCTAGTAAAGCTGTATTAAGTGTCAAGCAGACGTGGAGCGAGCATGGATGTGGTATATTTATAAAAAAATATGTCAGATGCGATGTGTAATATTGCTCTGAGTGTGGATGTGGGTGTTAAAAAGTGTGGATGCAGTAAGTTTAGAAGGCACTGCGTGGGGAGCAGTGGATACGGATGAGCTAATGGCTGTAAGTTTGGGAGGTTTAGGTTTCAATGTTGTCAGTTTTCTGGGCATTTGTGTAGTGTAGGATGAAATGTATGGATACAGTGGATGTGGATGTAAAATGTGTAAAGTAACGAGTGTGGATGTGCAGTGGATATGGAGGTATCATTGGTATTACTGCGTTTAATGTGGCTTTGGGTGACTTGGATGTATGTGTGGGTGTGGATATAATTAGTGGTGATGTAGTGTGGGGAGAAATAGTGTGGATGTATAATGATATGGATTTGGGAGGTACGGATGTCTGTTGTTGTTATCCGTAGTGTTGATACAAAGATGCCTTTAGTTTGTGAGGTGGAGAGAATTTCAGAATCTCAGATACTTGTGAATTACTGTGTGATCCAGTCACTAGGAATGTTTTTGGAAATATTCTCCTTTTATGCTTCTTTGCTTCTGAACTCTAGCTCACTCCACCTCTTGGTCGGGATTTAGGGCTGTGGTGGTGGGGGGGGGGCATCGGCGGCGGCATGAACTTGACAGGCAAAGTGCGTAAAGCTTGTGAAAAATGTGGTGTATTGAATGTGGGTGTGAGTAGATGTACCCCCCTCCCTCCCAAGAAAAAAAAAAAGATGAAATATAATGGATATCATTGCAGTTGGTGTGAGTGTAGATGGGGGTACAGAGTGGGTATACTGGATGTGGATGAGGTAGGGTGTGGGTGTAGGTTCCTGGGCCTGGATGAAGAGATGAACGTGGAATGTTGGATGTGACTGTAACGAGATGGATTTGGGGTAGTCGTGAATATGTAGGGATGTGATGGGTAAAACTGGATGTGTGTGTGTGTGTGTGTGTGTGTGTTTGGAGAAACAACACGTATGCGTTATATAGCAATCTGTCCTCTCTCTTTCTCTCTCTCTCTCTCTCTCTCTCTGCACCTTGGTAGTCATAGAAATGGCTATAATCAACCCGCAAAAGAAGTCTATAAATATGCGTGCGACAGGTGTAGATAAGGTGAGTACGTAGAGTCTGGGTATTGATGATGTAAGTGTGAAGGGTACATTTGTGCTATGTAGGGATACTAAAGGTGTAAGAGACAGATAGGTTATAGCTGTAAGTGTGCAAAATGAAGAGTATGGGTGCAAATATTTAAAAGGAGGGTGTAGTTTATAACTGTGTGTGGAGGGTAAGATTTGAGTAAGGTAGAGAGTGTGGATGTGAGGTATAGGTTAGGAAGATTGTGTGGCTGTGGATGTGAAATGCTGACATTAGTGAGGCAGACTGTGTTGTGATGGTGTGGGTATGGTAGTAGGGGTTGTAGAGGCGAGTGTATCATATGAAGTGTAGTAATAAATGTCAGTGTAATCGTCTCATTCAATGCGGCTTAAGAGATTTCTAACACCCCTTCCTTAGCGATTCGGTCTACACATTAGGCCTCCATAACCTCTTGTAGGATACAGATGAAAGATATATCTATATGAAAAATATATAATAACACTCAAGAAGTGCTAATGTGTGTGTGTGTGTGTGTGTGTGTGTGTGTGTGTGTGTGTGTGTGTGTGTGTGTGTGTGTGTGTGTGTGTGTGTGTGTGTGTGTGTGGCTATTGTGGGCATGAGTGTGAGTGTGCACGTGGGTGTAGGTGTGAGCATGGGTGTGGTGTAGGAAGTGAATGTGAGTGTGGGAGGCAGGAGGATGTGAACGGACAGGTGTGCATTAATCCTCCCGAGGTCGGTTTATGTGTGTGGTCGCTGTGAGCCATGTAGCACAGTACCCAGGGGGATGAAGAGAAATGAGGAGGAATATTAGGAGGAGCAGGAGGAGGAGAAGGAAAAGAAGAGGAAGGGACAAGGAAGGAAGAACGAAAGAATGAAGAGAGAAAAAGCTTAGCGAAGTAGGGGCAGGAAAGAGGGAGATGAAAAGGAGGTGGAGGGGGTGATAAAAGAAAGAGAAAAGGAAGAAAGAGAAAAGGGGGAGTAGGATGACAGAACGGTTGGATGAAGAGGAAACGAACACATACCGTACTCATCTAGGAGGAGGAGTACAAAGGAAAGCAAGCAGCAACAGGCCTGTTGGTCCTTTCGCGGCTGTTTAGTATAAGGAAGGTTATAACTATCAAAGCTCTTCTGTCTGTTAAAGACAAGGATAGAAAAGCAGGAAGGCTTCCCCAACCTACCAAAGAAAAAGAATAAAGGAAGGAAGATAACGAGGTACAGTACATTTTGGAGGACTGTAGAAGTAAGAGTTGATGGAAGGGAGGAAGAGAGGGAGGAGGAAGAATACGAAGAGCAAAATGGTGATGATGATGAGGTGGCGAATGACGAGGAGGAGGAACAGGTAATCACAGACTTAGGAGGAGAAGGATGATAGAGACACGTTAGATGTAAGTTTGGCAGAATTAAGATGGAACAAAGAATTACAATAGGACTTACTGCAGATCACTGATAGAGAGCAAGTATTATTTAACCCTTTCCCCACGGTGACTGATATTTTATTTTATTCATGCTCTCTTTAGACAGTTTAATGGAGTAATGATTACTGTTTTAGAACTGGAAATGTTGGCTGTTGTCTTCATCATTAACTGCCGTAGTCCTGAACATCAATAAAGTTGTGAAGGAGAAAGTATAGTCCACGAATGCGGCAACAGGAACGGACATGTAATGGAATATGGACCGGTAAAGAATGAAGGACAATAGATGATCAGGGAATACTTACGTTCATTCAACGTATATGGAGGAATTTGTAGCTGGACTTGATAAAAAAAAATAACTGTTGATTAGGGGTTCCAAAATGGGGGAACTTTCTTCCTGAGGGTAAATCTGGACATTGAAGGGAGGAATAAACGTACCAAAATGGTAAATATACTCGTTTTTAAGTGTTGTTGGGTATAGATTTGATATATATTATGGTCCAATGCTCTTTGGCTTTTACTTTGGCTTCTTAGAGTAAGGTCGGAATTAAGGTTATCATGTAATTTTCATGCATCTAGACTTCTTGCCGTTAGATCGTACTACTAAATGGAGGCGAATAACTTTAAAATCTAGACTTATTTAAAAATAACTCCCGATGGGGAGGAATTGTGGGGGAGCGGGGATTCTTCATAGATTTTCTGACAAAAGTAGGGAATTACCGTGAAAGGCTTGGGAACCTCTGTTGCAAATGAATAGGAATGGTTGAAGTGGAGGTAACTGGACCATGAATATATTATAAATGAATGTCACTGAGACTAAATTGTTAAAGGTGAACAGGGATTTACTTTCATGGAGAACTTATAGCCACTGAAACACTAAATGTTGCTGTTGTCGTTTTGGCCCCAGGCTCATCTGTAACGGGAACTCGATGGACTGAAGGTTAAAGTTGCCCCTCTCCTGCGGTCCACCATCCTCCTTTGGGGGGGACAGGGAGGGAAGAGAGGGACGCTTGTATAACCGAGCATCTCTGCCACTCGGCTCTATTGGTACTCTAAGGCGTCTCTCTCCAGTAATTATACCAAAATGAAAACCGGCTGTAATGTCAGCAACAGGTACACACACACACACACACACACACACACACACACACACACACACACACACATCACATATATAGCTAGATAGATAGATAGATAGATAGATAGATAGATAGATATAGATATATAATTTATATTGTATATATATATATATATATATATATATATAGATAGATAGATAGATAGATAGATAGATAGATATAGATAGATAGATAGATAGATAGATAGATAGATAATTTATATTGTATATATATAAATAGAGAGAGAGAGAGAGAGAGAGAGAGAGAGAGAGAGAGAGAGAGAGCCTCTGTGGTACAGTGGTAGAGTGTGCGTTTCGCACGCTAGTGAGCGCGGGTTCGCCTCCCGCCAGAGTTGTAAAAACTTTGGGAAGCGTTCACCAAGCCACTTGTTACTTTGGAGGACACAAGGGGTGCTGTGGTTGAACCAGTGTCGCATACTAGCATGCTTGCTCCCAGTCTGCTTAAGGCGGGCCGATTACACTTGGTTCACAGACTACACACACATCCAAAGCTACTACAACACTACAATTACACTCACAAGCACTTCTCACCCTACATACAGTCTCTACCAGACAGCCTAAGCCACTGGGTAGAGATACATTGGCTGTATTGTCCCTTCTTCGGCAGGGATAGGCCGGTCCTGCAGTGGATCTCAACTACTGATGATATATATATATATATATATTGAAATCACCAGAACATGGCAAAGCTTTAGCAACTTCCTAGAATAGTTATCGATATAGTTATAGCCCTCTGAAGGTAACGTTTGCCACGTAATGCCTTGCTCCCTACCTGCTGCCATTTCGATATCATACATCATTCTCTCTTACAAGGCACAGTATATCCAGTTACTCCGTGCAAAACCAAGCCGGTACTGTATTCTATATCATTTTTTTTTTTTTTTAATTATTTCCTCGCCCGGGACTGAGTCCAGCGAGGTATTGTTTTTGATAGAGTTTCTTTGTTTGTTTGTTTGTTAGCAACATTATGGAAAAACGACTGAATGAGATTACATGAAACTTTCAGGATATGTGGGCACTGTTCTTAGAAGAAAGTAATTAAATTTAGGAGGTAATCGAGTGGACCTGAAAGATCAAAATCAAGGTCACCGATTTTCAGAGGGCTATAACTTGAAACCGGTTGAAGATAGAGATATATACTATTAGCAGCATACAGGACCTCCCATATGGGCTTTCATTTCTTACCAAGACCTTTGACCTTGAGTGACCCTGAAAGGTCAAACTCAAGGTCACGGATATTCAGGGGCTATTACTCGAAACTGGTTGCAGATAGATATTTATCAACATTTTGGAAGTCATATATGGGCTTGTAATTGGTACAATGACCTTTGACCTTAAGTGATAGTGAGAGGCCAAACTCAAGGTCACGGATATTCAGAGGGCCATAACTCAAAACTGGTTGAAGATAGAGATACTGTATTTATTAGTATTATCTGGTTAGTACTTGGATGGGTGACCGCCTGGGAACACCAGATGCTGTTGGCATCCCTACGTCAAGTGGGGTTGGTGGAGGATTAGTGCCCCTCCCTGTAAAACAATTAACTCTAAGCCCTTGGCCACCCCGTTTGGGATACATGGTGTCTGGCAATGAATGAATGAATGAATCAAGTTATTGGAAGTCTGATATGGTCTTTCATTTGGCGAGGTTTGTTGTGCCTGACACCACTTGTTTATTTATTTAGCTACCTTTTTTTTTTTTTTTTTTTTTTTTTTATGTGTCCGACTCTGGGCATAGGCTTCACAGCCTGCTATCAAGGCCCAGCAGTCCTCCTACATACCATACACCTCTACATGTCACCTATTTACAGTACGGTATTTAGTTATTTATGGCTGACATCAGGCATTATACAGCTTATGTAAACCTCGCATCATATAGAGGCTAAAGACTACGAATCATAATTTTAAAAAAAGCTGAACCCGAAGTCAAATATTCGTGAATCAGAATGTTAAACACGCGGGTAAAATTAAAGGACACCACAAAGCTGAATTTCGAAAAAGCTTTCCCTCTGTAGAGCCAAAAGTTCAGAGAGGGACGCGTAGTGGCAATCATCATTATGCCAAAACCAAGCACAACACATTAATTTTAAGTGGTAATAAAGTTCAAACAGCTACATAAACCCAGAGAGGTCATAAGCCAGCGGGTCGGGTGTGTGGTGTTTGGCTCCATAATTGTCACTCATGAAGGCAACGCCATGACACTGTACCTCCGCTGCGCCTCACTTCCATTGCGTCCTGGCGTATTGTCACATCTGCACCGAGACATTAATACCTCGTCAGGCACCACTATATGAGTATAGTATTCTCGGCCAACACCATAATGTAGACGTAAAAGCTTCAGCTGCTAATATGGTGTGTGTGTGTGTGTGTGTGTGTGTGTGTGTGTGTGTGTGAGAGAGAGAGAGAGAGAGAGAGAGAGAGAGAGAGAGAGAGAGAGAGCCTCGGTGGGCCTATGGCAATTGATATTAAGTAATTTACATACCGTAGTACAGTGGTAAACTTATTTCGGAGAAGGCTATGTTTTTTTTTTCTTTTTTTAAGTGTCCGACTCTAGGCAAAAGCTTCAGGGCCCATTTCTTGGGGGCAGTGACCTATCCCAGGGCCCAGTAGTCCTCCTACACCTTCACATGTCATCATTTCGGCGCTAACACCCACCATCCATATTGAATACATGCTAGGGCTGTCTCATACAGGACTGGTGTATTGGTATGAACGGGGATATTTTTACATGTCGGCGGGTCATCTGGTAGATCAGGAAAGTCTGCTTGTAGGAAATTCAAGTCCTTAAACTGTTCCCTGCCCCAGCCGGGATTCGATCCTGGGCCCATTAGGATTGCAGGCTGCCTCCCTACCGATTCAGACACCGTCTCCCCCAAAATTAAAATATAAAAAGAGGCGTCTAATGGTATTTCAATTGTGCAAAACGCTGCCTAGGATGTAGCGTGGCCTCCTAGGGCTTCAGTGATCTGGACTACGGAAGCCTGGCCTCGGGTCTTCTGGCTCACCCAGAGGAGTAATAAGTGGTTGGTTATTTCCATTTATGAATGACTTCAAAATGTTATGCCCTTTTCCACAGATATCGTACGTCATTTCAGTGTCTTGTTCTTCATGAAAACAATATTCCAAAACACATCATATCTTTACATTACGAAAAATTTTACCCATATATGCAACTGTCCTTCGACTCTGACAAAGTATCTCTACAACGAATCTCTTCGTCACGGTTGTGCCTTAGCCTCTCTCCTGTCTCGCCCTGTAAGGATCATGTGCAACACAAAACTTTCTATTCAGTTTCCTTCCATTTATATTCTGCTTTTAAACACCAGAATTATATCTTATTTTCCACCCTTTATTTAGTTATCTCTACATAGTCAGGCGCCTTAACCTCTTCAAGGATGGCCACATACAGTTCGCCTCCATGTCGCCCTGTCCTGTGCCATTTGGCTGCCCTCCCTCCAGCCCTCTCCCTCTTTCATATATCTCTCCATTTCATTCCCGCATCTCATTCTCTGTCTGTCCCTCCCTCTCTTCCCCTCCATCTCACTTCCATATACTCTTCTAGACAATCTCTCATTCTTCATCCTTCCACATTGCCAAACCTTCTGAGACTCTTTCTTTTAACGCTTTCAATCAAATCCACATTAACATTACAGCGCTCCTCCACTTCCTCATTTGTCAGTCGGTCACTCTTGTAACTGATCATGCTTCTTTCAGAAATACGAAGCAAGTTTCCTCAGTTCATCGTTCCTTCCTTTGACATTCAGGGCGACATTCTGGATGGGTTGGAAAACCTCGTAGCGTCCCTTCTTTGGCGGTTTATTTTCAGTACATTAATATTTTCTTGTACGTTATCTATATCTTTCTTAATACTGCCAACAGCTTGCATCAGTAATGTGCAAGCGTATATTCGCATGTAACATGCAAACAAAATGGCCAATGAATAAAAGTTAAGATTATGCCGGCGAGAATACAGGTCTCATTGTCGTATTCCAGATGGCATAGGAGGCTTCTTACTATTTTTTTTTTTCTGTTTATTTTGCCTGGTACACTTGCACATTTTCTTGTGTGTTATATATAGCATTTTGATACTGACACATTCTGGATCACCGGCATACAAAAGGACACTGAGGCTTATTATGCAGAGTGATTAGCTAAGAAAGAGGTACTACAAATTTTCCAGAACCACTCTGAGCACAACCCCCACCCTTTCAAGAGAAATATGCAAAAGTAACTTAAACAACTTTTTTTTTCTTTCTTTTTTTCTTTCTTTTTAGAGGGGACATTCTTCATAGGCATTGTCTCTGGTCCCTAGTTTTACTGCACCAAAAACAAATATATGTAAGATGTAACGCTATTCTCATTTCACTTTTTCTTCTTGTCCTTGTGTTTTGTTTCTGTCATTTAAAGACGATTTTATTCAGTTTTTCAAAGGCTTTACAAACTGAAGAGTTGCATACATCCTTCATGAACCCCGTCACTACCAGAGGTCTACCTTGTGTTGAATAAAGTCGCCTGATGGTAACAAGAATAAAACAAAAAAATATATACTGTACTGAAATGATTGATTTTACATGGACTCTTTGTGGGTCACTTTCCTGGCTAAGTTATTTTCCTTTACTACACAATAATCCACTTCCAGCATGTGTATCGAGCTGGTTTGCACTCTAATTCGCAATGTAAGTCTTGTAGTTCCTTTCAAATAGCGATTTATCATGCCTATTACACCTTGATATTGTCCTTTATGAAATTTTATATCACTATTGACACATTTTCCATCTAAAAATACATGATAATAAGTTGTTAAGAATTAATCGCTACAGAAGAACTGTTAAAAAATCTCTAAAGCCGCTTAAGATATGATCATAAATTATGTTCCACTTTCCATCATGTGGATCTCTTCGTCTACTGCAGGACACCGCTTCTTGTGAGAAGTGGTCACGGTAAATTAAGCTTCAGGCGGTATTAATTTATTTGCTGTTTTTTCTTATTTAATCCTATTATCCAGAGAACATCATAATATACTTTTTTCTTTCTACCTCCAGACGATTTTCTTCAGCTTAGGAGAAACTTTTTGAGCCAGGTGGGTCAGATAATACCTTCATTAGCCCCTTCACTACAAGATGTCTCCCATAAGCTGCGTAAAATCGTCTACAAATGGTAAAAATGGCCTAAAAACCATGTGAACATCGTGATGAGGGTAAATACTTCTATTCACTCCTAGACCAGACTGCCAACACCTACATTTAGTCATCTACTACAACCTTTGATATCAGAGTAAGATAGTTTCCATTAAGATACTAGAAGTTATAGACATGCAGTTGTCAAAAGAAATCGCTGAGGAATACTAGTATGTGCCACACAAATTTCTGAGCCAGAGAGAGAGAGAGAGAGAGAGAGAGAGAGAGAGAGAGAGAGCAAAGGAAGGGAAAAAGGGGGATATAGAGTTGAAAGTGCAATAACCGAAGAGGTGGGTGACATAACCGGGACGTTATGGCTTTTAAACTGCCTCGGTGAATTGGTGGAGCAGAAGCCAAATTCTTGCGTGTGTCAGTGTCAGTGAGTCGATTTTAGAGCAAGTCTTGTGGTCTGGGGAAGTCTTTAGCCTGCCCTTTTCGTGACTGCGTAGTTAGACGAAGAAATTATTGTACTGTATGTATTCCTAAAACTGAGAACTAAATAGTGTACGAAGTCCCAAGCTTTTGACCATAATTTATCACACCACTCTCTTACTGGAGCTGCTTCCCACATTATAGAGGGTAATTATCAACAATAAAGAGGCCAAACATAGTCTATCTTCGTCACGAGCTTCACAAATTATCATCAGAATTTGGGGGCTGTTATCATATAACAAAATATTACATGCCAAGTTGATGAGGTAAAAAAAAAAAAAACTGTGATACTTTTGTGTCCAGTCTGATACAGAGGAAAGTGCTGTGAATTTTTATTTACGCAAATATAAATTTCAGACGTTCTATTGTACGTAATGTATGCGTATGGTAAACCTCACAGGCAACTGAGAGGATGCCCAGACAGCACAGCGACGCAGCAGACACCCGAGAGGATGCCGAGACAGTAGAGGCAGCACAGCGATGCAGTAGGCACCCGAGAGGATGCCCAGACTGCACAGTGACGCAGCAAGCACCCAGGAGGATGCTCAGACTGCTCAGTGATGCAGCAGGCACCTGAGAGGATGCCCAGACAGTAGAGACAGCACAGTGACGCAGCAGACACCCGAGAGGATGCCCAGACTGCACGGTAATGCAGCAGGCACCCGAGAGGATGCCCAGACTGCACAGTAATGCAGCAGGCACCTGAGAGGATGCCCAGACTGCACAGTAATGCAGCAGGCACCTGAGAGGATGCCCAGACTGCACAGTAATGCAGCAGGCACCTGAGAGGATGCCCAGACTGCACGGTAATGCAGCAGGCACCCGAGAGGATGCCCAGACTGCACAGTAATGCAGCAGGCACCTGAGAGGATGCCCAGACTGCACAGTAATGCAGCAGGCACCTGAGAGGATGCCCAGACTGCACAGTAATGCAGCAGGCACCTGAGAGGATGCCCAGACTGCACAGTAATGCAGCAGACACCCGAGAGGATGCCCAGACTGCACAGTAATGCAGCAGGCACCTGAGAGGATGCCCAGACTGCACAGTAATGCAGCAGACACCTGAGAGGATGCCCAGACTGCACAGTAATGCAGCAGGCACCTGAGAGGATGCCCAGACTGCACAGTAATGCAGCAGGCACCTGAGAGGATGCCCAGACTGCACGGTAATGCAGCAGACACCCGAGAGGATGCCCAGACTGCACAGTAATGCAGCAGGCACCTGAGAGGATGCCCAGACTGCACAGTAATGCAGCAGGCACCTGAGAGGATGCCCAGACTGCACAGTAATGCAGCTGGCACCTGAGAGGATGCCCACACAGCAGAGTCAGCACAGCGATGCAGCAGACAGCTGAGAGGATGCCCAGACAGCAGAGATGCACAGTGATGCAGTAGACATCTGAGAGGATCCCCAGACAGCACAGCGACACAGCAGACACCAGAGGGGATGCCCACCGCCCAGACAACAGAGACAGCACAGCGACGCCGCACCACAACTCTGACCTTGACCCGTGACCTTGACCCTTGATCGATCTTCACCAAAACTGAATTGCAGCATGTCATCACACACAATGTATGTGACAATTTTCATCGAAAATGTACCGGACCTTAGCGATTTAAGTTGAGAGTGAGGGGAATTTTCTAAGTTAAATATAATGATCTAGGGACAACTCATACAGTATATAAATAACGTCCTCGGACTGAAAAGATTAGCCTGACATTTCCCCTGCCCCGTTTTTAAAAAGATTTACGTCCGTGTTCGGGAAGAGTTCGTTTCATAAATTTCTCAAGATCTAAAAGAAAGTACGCTGAGTGATTACCAGCATCCATTTCCTCTGTGTTCCTGTGACACAGACGGAGCTGCTGCCAAGGCTGGTGCAGAGTCACTGACTAGAGGCGAATAAAACTGTGAAGGAGTAGATACTAAAAGGGATAAATGGTGTTAACTAGGTTTGTGATAACACGCTTGATGACTCTTGCATAAAAGTAAAGTAAGATCTGTAATTATCATCATTATCGTCACCAAGATCATCATCATTATGAGCATGCATCTTCACATCGTGACGATCATCGTCATCAGGATTGTCGTCACCATCATCAACATCATCATCATCACCCTAAGAATATTTCCATCGTCATAATTAGGATAAATAGGATCTAACAACAATAAGTGTGAAGGAAATCACCTTCATAAGTATCAATGTTTTCGTCAATGTCCTGATTCATTCACCACGGGGTCCTTCACCCTTAAGTGCAATAGGTTAATTTTTGGACATTTATTTTTGCTACTCCCCGACGATTATACTCAGACCAAGAGACTGTTTTTTTTTTTTTTTTTTTTTTTTTTTTACTAGTCGGAGTTGCATACTCCTATATATTTTTTAAATACCCTCATTACGAGAGGTCTTTCATGAACTGAGTAAAATCGTCTGGTGATGGCCTGGTCAAAATGAAAAATACGTCATGGGACTTAAGGGGATTAACCTTTCAGCCTGAGCACGTCAACTGAATTTTCTTCTTACTTCCTCCAGGAAGATTGTATTAAGCGTAGAGAAGACCTCTTGTAGCGATGGGGCTAAGGAAGACTCTATCAAACCTCCCCACTGCCCAAAGTTTATCTTAACATCAATAAAACCGTAGGTAGAGAGAACAAATTAAAAATTATGTTATCTGACTAAAGTAATTACAGAAAAGAAAAATCGTGTTAACAACTCATCATGGAACTCTTAAATGAATCTGGGTCTGTATATAGGCTATTAGCAATATCGAAATATTTTTTTCTTTTCCACAGCGTGGAAACTGAAATATCCTTTGTAATTTTCTTTTCATATTGAGATGGATTGCTTCATGAAGAGTTCATCCTTTCCTGTAAATTTTTCATTTATGCATTTAATACTTCATGGTGGTCCGTCTCTTTTGCTTGCCATCTTTGGATGAAGAGATTGATGGTGCGTGCATGTGTGTGTGTGTGTGTGTGTGTGTGTGTGTGTGTGTGTGTGTGTGTGTGTGTGTGTCCTCATATATATGTAAAATCGTGTGGAGATAATCATACCAGAATAATGAAACTTTCAAACGAAAGGGGTTAAGTATAATTCATTTCCATTATATTCTGTACATCCTCACTCCCTTTATACAGTCGGGGCAAAATTTCGTCTAATATTTCAGCTCGTCTGCTTCACATCTTACTTTGTGGACTAATACTCTTGAAGTGAGAGACACTTGCTATGTTTCTCAGCGCATAAGTGATTCTAATTGGTATGATTCTACAGGAACAAAAGCGACAAACAACCTAAGTAGACGCAGTGGAACAGTGGGCAGACCTTTGTCCCTGACTTTACATCTCACTTTAAAGCCAGTTTCTTCACTCAGCGTATCTAATTACCTCCATTCACCATCACCTCTCCTCCTCGTCCTCTCTATCCCGTACTTGTCAACCTTTCCTACTTCTGTCCACACCCTTCCCTTCACAACACATTTCTCTTTGCACATCCCTAGGTCACGCTCCTTTATCCCTCCACTCTCATTTCCTCTCTCAGTCTATATCTATCCGTTTATTATTATCTCGTTTCCAGTCTTCTTTCTCTTCTCCTCATTTTCTCTTGCTATCTCTTTTTATTGCAGCCCCTTTATTTCCATTTCACATTCCCCCCCACCAGGTCAACTTGCTCAGTCCCTCTATCATCACCTCCTGCCTTCACATTAAATTTCTTATTCTCTCCTTTCGTATCACATTTCTCTTTCTCTCGTTTCGCATTTAATTATTCATTCTCTACATTCCCATCTTATTTTTCAGTCCTTTCATATTCTGTTCCTCTCTCATCTCTCTCATTTCCAATCTCCTTTTCATTGGCTTCTCACGTTTTCCCCCTCTCCTTCCTTCCTTTTATCCTCCCTTCCCCCTCCTTTCCTCCCTCCTCTCTCCCTCTTCCCTCCCACCCAACCGTGACTAAGTTGCTTTCCACAGATGACTTTACTTCTCAATCTGAGAGGTAGGTAGAGAGGAATGAGTGAGAGGGGGTGTGCAGGGGGAGAAAGTGAAATGATGCGGGTGGGATGGACGGAGATGAAGAAGGGATGTGGATGAAATAGAAAGAAAAACTGAGGGGTGGGAGACATTAAAAAGAGGGATAAAGGGGTAGGGAGAAGAAATTGTGAGAAGAGGGAGAGTGAGTAGAATGACTGAGTGTGTGATGAGGGAGGGGGAGAGAGAGTGATAATGATATAGGAGGAAAGGGAGTGAGAGAGGGAGAGTGAGGATTGCAATATGAGAGCAGTGAGATGAAAAGTTCGGGAGTGTGGGATGGAGAAGGGTGAGAAGGAAATAACAGAGATAATTCTTTTTATTTTACAGTAGTATTGCTACTTAAATTATTTTGGAGAAGGAGTAAGGTGAAGGCAAGAAGCCATGCAATAAAAAAAAAAATGACAGGCTAGTTGGCGTAGACTTTTCAGAAGTTGAAGTCTAGCCCAGGATGGAGACGAAAGATGAATGGGAGGCAACAGGTGAGAGAGAGGAAAGGAGGGAGAGGTAAAAAAAAAAAAAAGCAAGTTGAAAAAAAAAATGAGTAACTTAAAAAATGTAAGGAAACTTGTAATGATGACGGAGAGGAGAGAGAAGTGAATATAATATGAAGGTTATTAACCCTGTCAGTACTGCGAGACTTTTTTTTTTTTTTTTTATTTGTTCTTGCCAATCCCATGCGAGGTGCTGGAGAGGGACGCCCTCATGTGGATGCGGCGACATAACTGATTGATACAACAACATGGATATACACACACCCCTTAGGTGCTTCCCCATCACCTACAAAGGAGGATGGTGAACTGCAGAGGAAGGGCAGCATAAGCCTGCAGTCCACCGGGTTCACAGTTCAGATGAACTTAGAATCACACGTACCACAACAGCAACTTCTACCAGGCGATTTTATTCAACTTAATGGAGACAGCTTGTAGTGAGGGGGTTACTGGAGACCATATCAACCCCCTCCATTCCGAGAGTCCCTCCAGAGCTAAATAAAATAGTGCAGAGATAGCAAAACCAAAATGAATTAGACGTCACTGTAGTGATGTAACTCCCATCATCATCACCGCGGCAGGAAAGGGTTTGCCAACTTCGTATCGTGAGTGTTCATAGCTATTTACATCTGAAAACATCGCCCTCACTATAACTGTAAAACCAGTATATGGAGACTATAATTTCCTTCTTTGTTTTTCGACCATGGCTGACCATCAAAAGTCCATATCTTTTCAGTCTGATGTTGTAGTATTTACTCTGCTGCAGTTACCGCACGATGTTTTGTAACTGAATTCTTTTTGAACTGGAGAAGTTTAGATACAACCTTAATCAATTCCCTCCATACAATCGTTGAATAAGTCGTTCAATGTTTTTAGTGGGTTATAATGACAAATTCATTATCGAAGAGAAGGGGTAAATAAACTCGGCTTTTAGTGGTTCCTGTGGGCATTAGATGTAGGCCTATTGAAAACTGAATTTATATTATACTGGATAGATATTATTTTTACATTTTCTAATCGAAAGTACATTAGCACTGGCGCCTGTCTTCAGTGTAGGAATAAAGTAGGCTATATCCAAAATCAATGTTCTAGCCATTGATATCATGGGGTAAAGGATGGGTTTTTTAGGTTATGTGTTGTGAGTTGAACACGTATACATTGAATATATTTAGTACTTCTTCTTATTCTTCAGTTTATAATTATGCACGATAGATCCGACTAATTTATGTCCAACCTAAGCTAATGTAGAGATCTGGAAAGAGTGATCCTTTGAGAGGTAATAGGCTAAGAAAGAATAACGGAACAATTTCACGATAAAAATGAAATTACCACACGTTACCTGCTGTGTTACAAGACCCCACCGACAAGTCAGAAATACACGCCCGTTAATACAATCACCAGTTCTGAGTATTTTGTTTAGGTGTGTGTGTGTGTGTGTGTGTGTGTGTGTGTGTGTGTGTGTGTGTGTGTGTGTGTGTGTGTGTGTGTGTGTGTGTGTGTCAGTTCATACGTGAATGTATATTTGTGCTTTTGTGTGTCAGAATCCGTACATGTATGAAGGCATGTATATATGTATGTATGGATGTATGTATGTGCTCCAGTCTGTGTCTGTGTGTGAGTGTGTGTCTCCGCGAACCTGTTTTTAATCTCTCTCCCCTTTACTCATCTGGGACCAGCTCAGGCTCACCCGGCAGCAGTTAAGAGAGTGACGGCCGGGTTATGACTCTCCTAAAACCCAGGGCGGGAAAGTGCCATGAGGTAAATTAGGACCCACATGAAAATATACATAGAAAAAAGTTGGACATGCAACAAGAGTAACAGGTGATTTATAATGAGCTGTAAAAGGATAATAAAATGAAAGTAGGTTAAAATGAGCCAAGAAAGGGGACACAAAACATTAAAAATGGAAATGTACCTAAATAAAAATGGATAATAATGACATGTAAGAGGACAAGAAAGAACACTACCGACTGGGATCATGGATAACGAACAGGGATCAAGGAATACGAACAGGAAATCACAAAACATGTGTAACTAATGCCAATAAAGTGCGCTTCGTGAGTGCGTGACGAGCGAGCGAGTGCCATGTTACCACAGTTTCCCTCTGATATATTATTCCCTCAGGACGGTAGCTGAACAAAGAAAAATATACAGGAACAAAAGACATTCTCTTACATTCACTTACACACACACACACACACACACACACACACACACACACACACACACACACACACACACACACACACACACACACACACACACACACACATACACACACACTCTCACACAGGCATAGACACACACACACACTCACACACAGACACACACACACACACACACACACACACACACACACACACACACACACACACACACACACACACACACACACAGATGCAGAAACACACATTCCCACACAGACACAGAAACGCACACATTCCCACCCACGAGGAAACACATACACACATTCCCTTGGAGAACTCGAGTTTCTGGGGGGTTCCTATGCCTTTATGGGTGAGTTTTTAGTTGATAACAAAATTTATTGAATGAATGTATCACATGCAGTAAGACTTTCAACTATACCTCACATATAGGAGTAAAGCTTCTGCTCAGCGTGATAGTTGGGTCGTGCAGGGCTGGATTCGGTTGCTCATTTCCAAACTTAATTGAGAGTAAACTTCGCTCGCTCGCCCATTAAAAGAGTGTTTAATAATATAAGCCACATGTCTATACACTCATCATTCAAACCCTGAAAATTCTCGGGTACATCACACGGGCCTAATGATCCACCCAAAATGTTATATTTCCATTAGATACAGATCATTCAATCCACTAAAAAAAAAAATACGGAAATGAGGCGCACATACTTCATCGACCCATTTCAGGGGATCTACTGCCTAAAAACTGTCGAAAATCGCGAGTCCTGGTGCAAAATAATTTTGGCCTTGAAAGCACTCCTTCACCTTCCCATGATATGCCTGTGAAGTATTATTGCCGAAAACCACTTAGAAATCGGTCAATTTTTACCTTATTTCAAACTTTCGCGGGTCGTCTGGGTATTGTGCAAGATGGGCTGCCATGGGGGAGGGGAGGGGAGAATGACCTGACCTGGGGTTCGGGACTATGGCGTTCAAGTCGCCAACCTTCAGTTCCTGGAGGTTCACACAATCCGACACCCCCCAAAAGACTGGCAGGCGTCAGGGGAAAATGGGCGGAGACAACGAGGCAGACTACAGTGCTGTGGCCTTCTGAGTAAACCTCCTGGCAACAATGAGTTCTCGAAATTTTTGACAGGCTCAATAACTTTTAGTCGTACGAGGATTGTTCATATACCAATCGAAAGCGCATAAGAAGTCCTATAATCTATGCGCAACATTTTCTTCTACTCCTCCCCGCTTGTGCACAACGTGTCTTCAAAGCTGAAAGAACTTCGACGGCTATTTTCTCGAAATGTAAGTTAGCAGCCTGTGAGATCGTTACGCTCAGTAACTTTTGGTCGTACGAGAATCGTTCATATACCAATTGAAAGCACGTAAAAAGTTCCGTAATCTCTGCCCAGCGTTTTCTTCTACTTCCCCCCCCCCCTCCTCCCCGTTCGTGCACAGCGTGTCTTCAAAGTCGAAAGAAAAGTCGGAAGAACTTCTAGGGTAATTTTCCTGAAATATATTTTTGCAAACTTTGAGATTAACGGGCTCAGTAATTACTGGTCGTATTGGGATCGTTTATATACCAATAGAAATTGTGTAAAAAGTTCTATATTCTGTGATCAGCATATTCTACTCCCCCACGTTCGTGCACAGCATGTCGTCGAGCTCGACAAATCGGAAAACAAAATTTCACCTAATTTCCTAATCGCCAAATTTAATAATTAGATACGATATCAATAATGTACAAACACAAAATCAAGAAACACCTTCTGTGCGGTGACTAAACACCAAAAAAGATGATACATGGGATTTTGTAGGACAAGATCGATTTTTTTCAGTGATAATTAGTCTACCCTAATTTGTATGTAATTCGAAAACTAATCAACCGATTCTCAATCGTGAGTTACCGATCTTTATCTCTCATAGTCCCCTATACATGTGCCAAATCTGATTGAAATTGGACGAAATCCACTGACCCGTTTTAGAGTAACTACAGGTAGATCCACTTCTCTCCTTAGCCCTACTGCTTAGAGCACTTTCATACATCGCTTATTCAAATATTCACTTATTGTATCCATCCACGTTCTTGGTCTTTCACAACTCCTCTTGACTCCAAACTCCCTCATAATTATATACCTTTCTCACCAAAGCACTTATACACAAACAATATATCACCTAAAAACAAGCATAGATTAGCAATAACACACACACACACACACACACACACACACACACAGTGAAGAGCGAGTGCAGAGGTGGCATTGTGTAGATGGGTTGAGAAGCAAGCAAGATAACATTGAGAAGATGGCACAGATGGTGGATAGGGCTATAGGAGAATGGGGTGTGCAAGGGACCGTTTTCTCGTCAGCACAGGGAGCTCCCTGGTACATTTTTCTCACTAGTTTAATTCCACATACGGTAAGCGGTATATTTTTTCATGTTATTTATGGAATCTTTGTAAATGTAACAAATACGAAAATAACATACAGTAGATTAATGTGTTATATGCAAAATAAATTGATTAGGGAAAGTTGCTAGAAAGCCTCTTAAGCTTACGATTATGTGGGTCAAGCATTGAGGCAGGGGGATGGAGGAATAACTGAGAAGGTGCAGAATGACTCCGTGGATCGGTCGCTTTGGTACTGACACCCTGTTTCCGTGACACTCCGGAGTAAGTTCGAACTCTTCTGATTGTTCCCAAGTGTGTGGGGTGAATGTTCCCAAACCTAGTTATCTATTTATTTATTGTGTAGCCACAATAAGAAAGCTTCGCCATAACTGTTAATTTATGGTATTGAATGTCTTTGTAAGCCTGAGTACATTTTACATTTGTCACAATAACTGGCTAACTATATGCTTAACTGTAACCATATTTCTTTCAGATAATGAGAGGGACCACAGCTATATTTCTGTAAAGGTCCATCTTACAGCTATTGTGGGGTCTCTAAAAAGTGTTACAAACAAAACACTGAGCAAATTTTAATCTGGTACTTTCCACTAGGCTAAATGGCTGGGTAGCTGAAAACAGTTTGGGTGTGTATTTGGATGTGAAGTGTTTGGCAGCTGAAGATAGTTTGGTTGTAAGGAGTTTGGTAATAGTGGAGATGAAGACAAAAGTATAAACAACCTTTACACACAGCACAGGCTTAAGAAAGTCTCTGAATACGGACGGGTTGTAGGTTAATTGAACACGGCCGTATATTGTGCTGGAAGCTGTGTGTATGTGTAGGGCAGGATTGGCCTGATACATACAACGGTCGTGATAAACCTTATAAAATACTCTGCTAGCACCGACATATGTAGCCTCCGCCCTGCCCATATGGAGGCAAGCGACTCCTACACTCCAGTTTATTTCACCTACATCATCATCATCATCATCAACCATTTTCCTTTTACACCATCATCATCATCAGTCTGTTGTAGTCCACTGCAGGACAACTAACTAAATACATTAATCTGGGGCAGGTTTCGAACCGTACAGAGACGCCTGGTGGTTTAGTGATGTGAGTTGCCAGTCTGCGTGTGGGCCATGTCCTTTGTGTATCAGTCAAGATCTTCACGAATCGATATGAAAGTATATGACCATGTCATTTCACTAGCAGCGTAGGCTGGCCACCTAGCTTGTCTGATTCCTGACTACGGTAGTGACATCTAAAACGAGGGCACAGATATTTACAATAAATGGAAAGGCATACAGGCTTTTCTCATCAACGATTACATACGGTGGCAGATTGTCATATATTCACCATACTAAAAATGTCTTAAAAGAATGATTATATATATATATATATATATATATATATATATATATATATATATATATATATATATATATATATATATATATATATATTGTTACATAGCCTATGATTTCATCATCCTTTTGTGTAATTTTAACGCACAGTATGCTGCATGTTTGATCACGAGCGTGTTCTGCCTCAGTTCCCCCCTTCTACCGTTATAGTAGAGTAAGTCGACATCTCTGTTATACTTTGCGGGATTGTCATCTCTTTGTCCCCATGGCTTCATTTGCGCGTCCTTATTACAAGTTGTATCAAGCTCTCCTGGCCCCTATATAATGAGCTCAGTCTCTGCATCATTGCCACTTAGATCTGCTCCTCACTTTGTTCACATCTCTGTCCTCCCCTGTACAGATATTATTATTGTGAGTGCTCAAGAAATCTCCAAACATCTAGCAGCTGTGTGTAATTTGAGTATAACTGTTGCATTTTTTTCTTGTACTGTATAGCATAAGTTTAATTTGTAGGCTTAGTAAAGTTTTTGTAATTCATGTATGGATCTTTATGTCAGTCATTTTTGATAATAGTTTGTATCTGTAATTGTTTATCTGGCATTCACTGAGTATTATCTGGTATCTCATTTTATCAGGGCTGACTTAGATAAATTTACTCTTGCTAATTTCGTGTTAATAGAGGCTATTGCAGTTAACCATATATTTAACCTGTTTTTGCCATTACATTATCCTTATGAGTCCTGAATGTTTTGTTGTTAATTTAAGCATTAAACTTTAACTTGTAATTTTACCTAACTCTTTTGTTTTGAACCTGGAACTTTACGGGACAGTAGTGACTCTTCGTATTCTCACTTAAAGTGTACATTATCTTTCTCTGTTTCGTAACATAAATTTGGCGACCTCTCATCAGGATATTTAGGATATTATCATAAGGATATTGTTTGATATTTTGTGACTGTGATATATTCATGATGGCTACTATTTCTACACTTGATGAAGCCAAAGATTTTTTGTCAAATGTGCAAACAGTGTGTGATATAGAAAACAGAACAAAGAATGAACTTAAGATTGTTGCTCAACAATTGGGATTTGTTGTTCGCTCTCATCAGTCTAAAGATCAGATTGTTGCCATGATTAATGAAAGCTTGTTCAATGTAACTCCTCCAAATGAGCAAACGCAGATTGAATTAGCTAAGTTACAGCTAGCCCTGCAGGAGGCCCGTGCTAAGGAGGCCGAGGCACAAGTTGAAATTGCTAGGATTCAGGCAGACCATGAGTATCGCATGAAACAAGGTGGAACTGGATCATCTAGCTCTGATGATTTTGATGTGGCTAAAAATGTTAAACTTGTCCCTCCTTTTAATGAATCTGATTTAACAAAGTATTTTCAGTTGTTTGAGAGGGTAGCTACAGGTTTTAATTGGCCTAAAAAGTATTGGCCAGTACTCCTTCAAACTGTTCTCACCGGTAAAGCTCAAGTAACTTATGCATCTTTGCCTCAGGATCAATCTGATAATTATGATGTAGTTAAGAGCTTGATTCTTAAGGCCTATGAGCTTGTTCCTGAAGCCTATAGAGTAAAATTTAGGACAACTTACAAGCAAGATAAGCAATCCCATGTTGAGTATGCAAAAATCAAAGAAGATCTGTTAGAGCAGTGGTTAAATTCTAAGAATGTGGATTCTGATTTTGGTAAATTTAAGCAGATGATTTTGCTGGAGGATTTCAAAAGGTGTATTTATAAAGATGTAAGCCTATATCTTGATGAGAAAAGAATAGATAATTTGTCTGATGCTGCAGTTTTAGCTGATGAGTATGTTCTCACTCACAAGAGATATTCTAGAGAAAAAGGGAAAGCTGAGAGTAAGTATGTTGCCTCTACTCAGAGTACAGGTAACAGGAAAGAGAATAAGGATGATGTTTCTCAGGAAGTAAATACCAGCTTCACCTCTAGATTTCAGAAAAGTAAATGTACTTATTGTAGTAAGCTTGGTCATACTACGGAGAGATGTTTCAGGAGACAGCGTGATGTGAACAAAAAGGAGTCTTTAAATATTCAGTCAATTGGTCTAGTGTCCACTCTTGAGAGTTCCCAGAATTCTTTAACTGAGTTAACTGAACCTGCTTTGAGGGGTAACTTAAATTCTCATGATGGAGCTCCTCTTTTGAGCAGTAATGTGGGTGACACTCTCAAGAGTTCATGTGCTAATTTCCTGTCTGATGGTTTTGTCAGTCCTCTGGACAGTAATGACAGGAAATCAGTTCAAATATATCGTGATACAGGTGCTTGCCAATCCCTTATGCTGACCAGTGTTCTAGGCTCTAATGTTAATTCCTCTGATGAAACTGTAATCTTACAAGGTGTAGGGAATAATTACTTCTCTGTCCCTCTGTGCAGAGTGAATTTAGAGTCTGGTTTTGTTAATGGTTCCGTTATGGTTGGGTTGGTTGAGAAACTCCCAATGTCAGGTGTAACTTTCTTACTTGGAAATGATATTGGTGGAAGTCAAGTGTGTCCAGCTCCTCAGTTGTCTAGTGAGCCAGTGGCTGCGGCCCAGGATTGTGATGTCCCTGATGTGTTCCCTGCATGTGCTGTCACTAGGGCTAAGTCTAAAGTTACTGGTGATTTAGAGGATAATGATGATGATGATGTTATCCTAGCTGACACTTTTCTTGCTAATTTGGACCACTCACCAGATGAGGCAGTACCCCGTAGTGTTGATAATTTGTCTCGTCAAGAGTTGGTTGAGTTGCAGGTTGCTGACCCTGAGTTGAAAGGTCTAGCTAACTCTGCTTACAGTGAAGAAGAGTCAGCCGGTGCTTCTACTTGTTATTATGTAAAGTCAGGAGCACTTATGAGGAAGTGGAGACCCCCAACAGCATCAGCCGACTGTGAATGGGAGGTTGTACATCAAGTTGTCATCCCTCGTGTTTGTAGGCAGGATATCATTAGAGTGGCTCATGATTCCAGTTTGGCAGGACACCTTGGAGTGAGGAAGACTGTGGCACGCATTTTGAAACACTTCTACTGGCCAGGTATCTTCAGGGATGTTTCCTGGTATTGTAAGTCTTGTCACACCTGTCAAGTTGTGGGGAAGTGTAATCAGACCGAAAAGGTTGCACCTCTAGTTCCCATTCCTCCTTTTGAGGCGCCTTTCACCCGTGTGTTGGTGGATATTGTGGGCCCTCTTCCTAAGACTTCTTCAGGATTTTCTTATGTGTTGACCATGATTGATATGGCTACTCGTTATCCTGAAGCCATTCCACTTAGAAATATCTCAGCAAAGAACGTGGTTAAGGAAATGCTAGGGTTCTTCACAAAGTTTGGTCTGCCCAAGGAGGTACAGTCAGACCGAGGAAGTAATTTCATGTCAAATGTTTTCAAGCAGTCTCTGAAAGAGTTGGGCATCTCCCAGATCACGTCTTCAGCTTACCATCCCCAGACCCAAGGAGCGTTGGAGAGATATCATCAAACACTCAAATCGATGCTCAAGAAATACTGTTTGGAACATCAGAAAGACTGGGATAAAGGTCTTCCATTCGTTGTGTTTGCTGCAAGAGAATCTCCAAATGAATCACTGGGCTTCTCACCTTTTGAACTACTGTTTGGCCATGAAGTAAGAGGATCCCTTAAGCTACTCAAGGAATGCTGGCTGTCGGAGGAAGATGACGTCAACCTGCTGGAGTATGTGATGAATTTCAAAGAACGGCTGTCCACTGCTTTACAGCTGGCGAGAGAGAATTTAGGAGCTGCTCAGAAGATGAAGACTTGGTATGATAAGAAGTCCAGGTTACGCCACTTTCAGCCAGGAGATCAGGTTTTGATTCTGCTACCAGTTCATGGGCAACCTCTTCAAGCCAAGTTTAGTGGTCCTTATTTCGTGGAGAAGAAACTCAGTGATGTCAGCTATGTCATCGCCACACCAGATCGTAGAAAGAGCAAGCAACTATGTCACATCAACATGCTAAAGTTATATCACAGGCGGGACGAAAATAATCCAGTCTGCACTGTAGCTGTTCCACCCGAGTCTGCAAGTGAAGCTCTCCCATGCAGTATGAGCCTGAGTGATAGTTTGGGGAAGAATCCTGATATCATGAATGATCTCCAGACTAAGCTTTCTCATCTAGCTCCTGAGGAAAGGCAGGAGTTTTCGGCATTACTGCAGGAGTACCCGCAAGTGTTCCGTGCCACTCCAGGAAGAACCACTGTGTTGATGCATGATGTCGATGTTGGAGACGCAAAGCCAATTAAATTGCCTCCTTACCGTGTGAACCCAGTGAAAGTTCCTCTCATCCAGAAGGAGCTTGGCTACCTGTTGGACCACAAGATGATTGAGCCCTGTCAGAGCGAGTGGAGTTCTCCTGTCACTCTAGTCCCTAAGCCAGGTGGGTCACAGAGGCTTTGCATCGACTACAGACGTGTTAATCAGATAACCAAAACAGACACTTACCCTCTCCCTCGTGTGGAAGATTGCATAGACAAGATCGGAAAGGCTAGGTACATAAGTAAGTTTGATTTGTTAAAGGGATACTGGCAAGTACCTATGACTGAACGTGCTAGGGAGATCTCATGTTTTGTAACACTAGGAAAGGCTTTTGCATGTTCGGTAATGCCATATGGTATGAAAAATGCACCAGCCACATTTCAGAAGCTCATGAATGTTGTAACAGAGGGTTTGGCAGGGTGTGTTGTTTATATTGATGATGTATTAATCTTCAGTGACAACTGGAAAGATCACCTATGCCATGTCAGTAAATTTCTTGACCGTTTGGTTCATGCTAATCTTGTAGCTAATTTATCAAAGTGTGAGTTTGGTCAAGCTAAAGTTCAGTACCTTCGGTATGTAATTGGTGATGGACATGTTGCACCACCAGGAGCTAAGGTTCAGGTTATAAGTGATCTTCCCAGACCTAAAAGTAGGAAAGAGCTACAAAGATTTTTGGGAATGGTAGGTTATTACAGGAGATTTGTTCTTAACTTTTCAATTCTTGTATCACCACTTACAGACCTACTGAAAAAGGGAGTTAAATTTGTCTGGACCGATAACTGTGAATCCTCTTTCAACAAACTTAAAGCTATTTTATTAAGTCAGCCAGTGCTCGCCACTCCAAATTTTGCTAAGCCTTTTAAGATGGCTGTTGATGCAAGTGATACAGGAGCTGGGGCTGTTTTGCTGCAAGAGGATGATCAGAGTGTTGAGCACCCTGTATCTTATTACAGTAAGAAGTTCACTCCACCTCAAAAGAACTACTCAACTATTGAGAAAGAGCTTTTGGCCTTGATTTTGGGTTTACAGCATTTTTCATTTTATTTGTGTTCTGGTTTTGACCCCATAGTCATTTATACCGATCACAACCCACTGAAATTCCTTAGTAAGTTTAAAGATAAAAATCAGAGATTGACAAGATGGAGTCTACTTCTTCAGGAGTATTCATTAGACATACAACATGTCAAGGGGAAAGAGAATGTTATTGCAGATTGCTTATCTAGACTTTAGACAGATTGTTTTAGAGTAATAAGAAATTTCCTTTGTAAATTTCTTTTTCTTTGTGGGGAGGTGTTACATAGCCTATGATTTCATCATCCTTTGTGTAATTTTAACGCACAGTATGCTGCATGTTTGATCACGAGCGTGTTCTGCCTCAGTTCCCCCCTTCTACCGTTATAGTAGAGTAAGTCGACATCTCTGTTATACTTTGCGGGATTGTCATCTCTTTGTCCCCATGGCTTCATTTGCGCGTCCTTATTACAAGTTGTATCAAGCTCTCCTGGCCCCTATATAATGAGCTCAGTCTCTGCATCATTGCCACTTAGATCTGCTCCTCACTTTGTTCACATCTCTGTCCTCCCCTGTACAGATATTATTATTGTGAGTGCTCAAGAAATCTCCAAACATCTAGCAGCTGTGTGTAATTTGAGTATAACTGTTGCATTTTTTCTTGTACTGTATAGCATAAGTTTAATTTGTAGGCTTAGTGAAGTTTTTGTAATTCATGTATGGATCTTTATGTCAGTCATTTTTGATAATAGTTTGTATCTGTAATTATTTATCTGGCATTCACTGAGTATTATCTGGTATCTCATTTTATCAGGGCTGACTTAGATAAATTTACTCTTGCTAATTTCGTGTTAATAGAGGCTATTGCAGTTAACCATATATTTAACCTGTTTTTGCCATTACATTATCCTTATGAGTCCTGAATGTTTTGTTGTTAATTTAAGCATTAAACTTTAACTTGTAATTTTACCTAACTCTTTTGTTTTGAACCTGGAACTTTACGGGACAGTAGTGACTCTTCGTATTCTCACTTAAAGTGTACATTATCTTTCTCTGTTTCGTAACATAAATATATATATATATATATATATATATATATATATATATATATATATATATATATATATATATATATATATATATACAAACAGCAAAGTAGCATGACAAACACAAGTTGCTTCTCTTCCCTTATATTAATCAAATGAACCAGCAAAATTTCAGTTCCTAGCTTAAATTTTTAAGGTCGCTACAGTTTTTTTTTTTTTTTTTTTTTAATTTTTATGTGCGGAGATGGCACATGAAGTCAATGTCTTTTGGGGGGAGTATATCTGGCAATATCGCTTCGTTCTAGTACTTGACATAGCAGGGTGCAACAAACAGGCAACACTGAACATTGCATGCCTTTCTTGAACTAAGCCTAAATTCAGTCCTGAACAGATATATATTGAAAGCGCAAACGGCTTTCACCATCCACCTGGCTTGGTGGAATGCACCAGGCGTTAGCATGTCAACTGAGCCGCCTCGGATTTCACTCAAGAACAGGAATGTAGAAGATCTGCGTAATAATCCCTAGGGTGGGATTTCTCCTCCATTGCTGACTTGAGATACTCGACTGCATGCTGACGCCTTTGCCTGAACTAGATCACCACCATCGGAGAGTAGCTGTGCAAGTTCTTCATCTTCTGTGGCTGGAATGCAACTGGCCTTGTCTATGAATTTCCACTAAATCTGGAACCGCAGAAAAAGTTCAGTGTTCTGTCCCGATTCCGGCCTGTATGCCTTCCTGTATACGTCAGACAAGACTATCTCATGAACATGATGTCGACACGCTGCCCATCTGTAATAATAAGTGCTGTTTTGAGTCGTATTTGTTGTCAAAAGTAGTTAGGATCTTTTATAAATACAACATAACTGCGTGAAGTGTTGGCCTTCAGTGTCGTTCTCATCACCAGCAAAAAGATAGTGAACAAGGCAACAGTGGGCCATAAATGTCCCTTTGAGTTTGCCCATTGTCCGTCTTTCCAGTTTTAGGAACTTTTTTTTTTTTTTTTATCTCTTGTCCCATGAAGCTGTTATATCCATCGTTCTGCTACGTATACCATCTCTCTGGCTTTGTTAACTCTACGTCCACTACGAGGACGTCCTTTTTTATATGCTTCTCGGGTCTCACTGATTTTCTTCATGTTAAAAGACTCAATGCGGTCTGGAAAAGTTAGTTATAGTCTGCATAAACCCCATCATTATTTAAAAAGTTTCCTAACTTGGATAAATCATCTAGCGGTACCAAGAATAAACTAAAAATGACGTCACCGAATTCAAGGGCTTGACTAGCTAACTCAACCTAGCATAATCCAGCTGCCATCACCTTCAGGATCATAATTATATATTCTCCACCTGTCATCGGGTGGCTGCCTTGTCTGAAAGATGTAATTCACACTTTTACGTGAAGCTGAGACCTTGATTCAGCAAAAGATATTTGTAGATTATGATACCCATTTTAAATGATGCTCCTGAACTCCTAAAAATGCTTGTATTTTAATGAGTGAGCTATGTGATGCGATGTTTTACACCGTATTAGATCTTTTCACCTCTAGTCTCAGGATCCTATACTGTGTGACTGGGAAGATTTAGTAGCACATATTCTTTGACGATTAAGCTCGTGCATTGCACCTCATTATCTCGTGTATGTTATTGATGCACAATTACATCGATATTAAACGATATAAAAACGTACAAGAAAAGGTTTAAGGTGTAATGTGCAAATTAAATCACTATGGAAAAGGTGAAGTCTTTCATGCCACTTAGAATACGATCCGCACGACTCGCAGTGTTTTGTCAGCGTCCTGAAAGATGGCGCTATACACTGTCACAGCTGATTAGACCCCCTGAGGTAAAGCTAAGATTCCAGGGGTTTGAGCTGTGAAAGAGTGATTGGCCGGCCCTGTAGATAGTTCCTTCACTATCGTGCCTCATCTTTCCTTGCTTTCTGGCATCTACTTTACCCTTCCTCAGGTGCAAAAACAGGTCAGGATGGTTGTGGAGGTGATGATGATGATGATGATGATGGTGATGTATTTGAGGGGTTAGTGTAATCAGAGTGTTTAGGTAATATGCTAATGGATCTTCAGGAAGAAGCATTGACAACGTTGAAAATAATGTCCAACGACAGAAGTTATTAATGTCTCCAATACGATGACTTCTTTTGTAGTAACTAACTGCTGCTAACCGATTGGTTTGTTCAGTTGAGGGAAGACCTTATTCAGCTCCTTACATCAAATAATGAATATATATTTTGTTACTTTACCTCTAAAGAGTGTCTGTAATCAGAAGGGTCAGAGGAACATCCTTTCTTTGGAACTGGGTGATATTAGCTTCTTTCTACGAATTAAGGAATAAAGAAATACTTATGCATAGTCTGATTAATTTAGCTAGAACAGAAGCAAGTTCTGGGGAATGCTTTTTCAGAACAAGAGGAATTCCATCTGGATCTGGAGCTATGTTGCTTGGTAAATTGTCTAGGATGGATTTTACGTATCTAGTCTGTATCTTAGGTGAAGAAATTTTGGAAGAGTCAAGTTAAAGTGCAGGGACGTTCTGACTGACTTCCCCTAAGGTTGAATTTCTGGCAAATGTACTAGCAAAGATATTCGCTATTCTACGCGGGCCATATTTAGTGTATGCATCTGAAGATTTTAGTGGAGGAATGGGTGATGACTTGTTAAAGTTATTATTAAACGAACAGAGATTAGACAAGAATACTCTTTTGTCATTAGGATAATTAAATATTGTACTCTGTATGCTTCGTTGTGAAGAAGGTTTGACTTAGCAAGACTTGTCACTGCATTTGTATGGTTTCTAGCAATTTTAAATTGACTGAAGGATTCAGATATTATTGATTTTATGTAAAAGTTATATGCTAATGGTATCTGGGTCGTTGCTATGGCACAATTGCTGTCAAACCATTTTGGGGAGTCCGATCTTTTAATAAACTGTTGAATGGGTATGAACGATTCCATACAAGCTTGTTTTTAGTCATTGTGGGACTGGATAGAAATGATGTCAGTGGAGAAGAAAGATTGTCATGGAATATCAGCAATATAATTTCTATATCCATCTCAGTCTGCTCTATCAAAGTGCCATTTGGTCACCCTGACGGGTTCAGAACTGGAAGGTTTGGGGCAATTGATTAATGAGGCCTTGATGAGATTGTAGTCGAAGGATCCAAGTGGTGACAGTATCTCTACCTTGTATTGGTCTGGGTTATTTGTCCAGAACAGATCCAAGAGATACTTGCCATTGTCAGGATTACCTGGCATTCTGATTGGTTGTTTACCAATTGCATGAGATTAAACGATTCGGCAAACAGTTTTCATTCTGCATTAGTATCGTCAGTCCTGGCAGAATGCACTAACCATTCTACATTATAGGTGGTAAAATCGTCCAAAATGGTGATTTCAGTGGTATAGGTGAGGTTGAGATTGGTCAACTGTGTTGATATGGAGCCAAATACGCTGGGTTCTGGGGAAGCATTGGGGAGCGATAAATTATAAGTATATTTTGTAAAATTTAGATAATTTAGCTTGTATGATTAATAATCAATGTTAGCTAAAGTGAAGTTCAAAATAGTGTCAACTGCAAATTCAGATTTGATATACATGCCATCCTTGTTACGGAAGCAACATATATACTCGTACCGTATACACCATGTGTGTGTGTGTGTGTGTGTGTGTGTGTGTGTGTGTGTAATGTTAGACATGTGTGAAGGAGGCCAATGTCTGGAGGCTTCTCTAGGCACGCTGTTGATAATTCTCTTGCTTTAGTGCTTTCTATTTCTTTATGCTCTGATCCTACCTCACGCCATCCTTAGGTGCAAAATGAGAGTTGGATGTTGTTGTTGCTCACGATGATAAACGCATAAATAATTAGGCATCAAGTTTCAAGCTATGTCTTGACAACCAAGAAAATGTCTTCATTTATTCAGGAATTGCTTTTTCATAGTACAGAGTATGTTTCATTTAAGAAAAGCCATCCAGTCGAAACAGACAAAGATATTCTGGGCGCAATGCTTCAAACATAACTCATTCAGTCTGATGACGTAACTTTTATCTTAGGATTGCTCCCTTCGGATGATTTTATTCAACTTTGGGAGTGGCATCAGGCTGTGAAGGGGTTAATGGAGGAAGTTTCTTAACTCATCTAAATTATTTCTCCTATGCTTTAATAAAACTGTCTGAAGGTTGCAATAATATAATGAAAGTAGACATCACCGGACTGAAGAGTCAAAGTCTGCTTGTAAAGGCGGAACTTGAGGACCTGTACCTAAAATCTACGTAGGCGACTCAGTGGCTCGGTGGTTTCGTACTGGTCTTATCTTAGGGGACGCTCTTGACTTGGCTAGAGTCTTACTGACTGCCACTAAGATTGTGCAGTGGGCACTCATTAGCTAACACAACCTAGCAACAGCCAAATGGTTAAAGCTACACCATACCACTGTCTGCTACCGCCATCTTTAGTTTCAGTGTTTACAGCTTACGTCTGCCCCACTCTCTTCCTTATCTTACCTGTGACTACACCTTTATAGTCTACACAACACTGCACACTGTGAATTAAGTCTAAATATAACTCCTCTTCAAAAAGTCTTTTTAAGCTTATACAAAACTGTCTTCACGTAGTACGAATTAAGCGAATAATACGTCGGCCAACTGGAGGAGTAATTGCTGCTCTTCCCGTGTGATGCAATGAATAGTTTACATTTAGTTATCTATTGCCAAACGCCTTATCTCAGTTATTATTTAGGGTGTGCAAAAAGCCTTGAAGCTCTCTTTCACAGTTCATCACAGTTCTACCGATTGAGCCACCGCCTCATGGGGGAGGCGGTGGCTCAATCGGTAGAGAGATGGCCTGCAGTCCTAACGGACCCAGGTTCGAATCTCGGCTGGGGCAGGGAACAGTTTAAGGATTTGAATTTCATTAAATCAGGCTTTACTGATCTACCAGAAGTCCCGCCGACATGTCGTAAAAATACCCCCGCTAATACCAGTACACCAGTCCTGTAGAGACAGCCCTAGCATGTATTCAATATGGACGGTGGGTGTTAGCGCCGAAGTGGTGACATGTAGAGGTGTATGGTGTTTAGGAGAACTACTGGGCCTTGATAGCAGGCTGTGAAGCCTATGCCCAGAGTCGGACACATAAAAAAAAAAAAAAAAACACTACCCCGCCAATCCAAGCCACCCTTCCGCTCATATGTCTTTAAAGATTTACTTTTCTTTTTCATTTTTTTTTTTTTGTGAAGTTTAGGGTTCAGTGGGAGGAGAAAGAAAGGGTTGGCGAAAGAAGGGATAGTGGGAGGGAAGGAGAGAAATTATGTACTTCTTTCTTCGTCTCCTCCTCCTCCTTCCCGTTCTCTCAGCAGCTTTGCGTCTGTGCACTCCTCATATTGACTGCCATTCGCAATAATTCCCATTTTGTCTGCTTGTGTGTGGTAAGTATTACCCGCCTCAGCAGTTTTTTACGGGGAAAAAAATGACAGGAACCCGGAAAAAAAAATATTCCCTCAAAAACGTTTTTAAAAATTGGTACTGTACATGATTTCAGAATATAACAACTTCGTCATTCATAACCATTCTGTCATCGGTTTTTGTAGCAAAGCGATCTCAAACATCCACATTCGGCCCTTAATAAATATTATACAGTCAGGGTCAAAAGATAGCTTGTTAGTTCACCTCGTCTGCTTCACACTTAAGGGTACGTTCGTCACTTTCCTCCCTGAAAAATCGTATCAAAGAGCATCATCAATAGGCAATAACACATATCCAGCCAACCGCAGCTTAGGAATACTATCCAGCAGAGGAGGGTGAAAAGAGTTGAAATATTAGGTAAACCTTTGTCCTGGACATCAGTGACACTACCTCTCTCCCCTCCTTTCCCCTTCTCATCTACCACATCATTCCAACTGAAGCTAATCTTGGCTAATAGTTTTGCACATTACAAATAAATATCTGGCTGTGGTTAATGTATATAATTCTTATTATCCATACAGGTTGCATGAATAAAGCATTATACAATATAAACAAACTGTATCCAAATATTGGCTGGTAAAGAAGACGTGCGAGGGAGCTTCTTATATCCATGAAAATTCAGCTTAAGTTACAGTTTTAAAAATACTGTTCCAAATACAGATATACAGACAACTCAGAAATACAGTCAACAATAAAACACAACACCCGACTAAAATATGCGGCTCATAAATCGATTCAAAAAAACATTTCAAAGCACAGCTTAGAATATGGATCACCGTGTACATTAAAAAGCAACTCAGAACACTATTCTAATGTCCAAAAAGAAATGGGGCTCACATTAAGGCCTAAATTACATCTCTGAATACAGCTGAGCATACGGCATGAAATACTGATCAGAATTGATGTCAAAATGTAACTTAAAATACGCTCAAAACACGGTTTATAATATGGCTCAGAAAATATTATGGCACAAAAGTACTATTGAAAATGCGATTAAAAGAAGACGGCTAGTAGTTCCTTTCGCTCCATGAGTAAATCTCTTTGCGTGTCCTCTCTTTCCCGATATCCCTCCACATCTCATCAGTGTGTCCTCTTATCAGTCTTTCAACGTCTCTCCTCTTCAGCACACCCTGGTCAGAGTTCTTTACCATGGAACCTTTCTCTTACCTTTCTCTTATCATGTCGTTTATCACAGTCAAATCACTGTACCCCACACACTGCCCTGAAACACTATTTTCAACGGTTCCACTCTACACCCTGCTTTAACAATCACTCGACCATGACACTGTAGTTAAGTCCCCAATGCTTGAGGCAATTTATGAAACACCTATGACCATTAGATACAATTAGCCTGCATCCATCATTACAGAGTACAGTCAGCAAGAGTGTACAGAAGCCACACGAGTTCGATTTTCGCAAGTGTTTCGGTATTTATCGTAACAAAACTGACTCTCTTCTCTTTGTGGTTAAATTTTTGCCTTTGGTCTAATGTCTCTCGTCCATAAAGCACAGTCGGCACTATTATTCGCTAACCACAAACGCATAATTTGAGTCGCATCTTAGGTGATGCAGGAGTCTTCGTAGCACCTCATCCTTAGCGATTTATATTTATGTTACTTATATCGTTTTAGTATCAGCATTGTCTGCATCAGTAACATGTAAGTAGATACAGACATGTAATGGTCAGAATAAATACCGGTAGCTAAAAAAAAAATAATGCTGATAAGTTTACGAATCCACTTAAAATTAGACCCTTACACACACACACACACACACATACACACACACACACACACACACACACACACACACACACACACACACACACACACACTGATTTCTCTTCAGTATTTTGACTACGCCGACATTTCCCTTTTCTCCCAGCTTACGGCTCGCTCTTGGCCCATACTACGTAAAAAAATAAATAAATAAATAAATTTTGTGCCGAGTGGAAATGTATTTAAAGGAGGAAAATGGCCGGCTTGAAAATAACGTGGAGAGAGGAGAGTGCGGAAAAATTTACGATGGATCCCGGGAGATATATGCGCTTGGCCTTCTGACCCCAACCAGCCCCAGCCTTCGGTCTGCTGTGGGGCTTGTGGGTGCGTAGCGCTGGGGTCTGTATTCTAAGTGGCTTTGGAGATTTCCACACCAGTCCTCCTTAACGTTATATTTTGCAAATGGCGCCTCAGCATCCTCTTATATGCCATTAATACGAACTATGTTGGTGCCAAAACCATATAAATAACATTGAAATGCATGTTATGATGAAAATAGCAAAATAAATCAATAAGCATGAGATGTCAAGAAGCCTCCTGTGCCGCTCCAAATACAACACTGAGGCTAAAATGCATCAGCCAGAAAACATCCTCTTTATTTTATTTTTGCTGCAATAAGATGAAGGGGTCAGTGATGTATCTGACCTCCAGTTCCTAAAGTCTCTCCGAACCAAAAGCAAATCGTCGCAAGAGTGAATTGTAAATAAAGTCCTGGGACTGAAGGGGTTAAATCTAGTTTGTTATGTGTCGCATAACCAGACTTTATCTTTAAATGCAAAGGCCTTAATAGGATACATCGGAAAATTTGCCGAGCCATATGTCTGGCTTTAATCGCTTTGCTAAACTGATATCAGTTTCGCAAAGCGGAAAGAGTGTATGATGGTGGAGACTGTGGTGTATTCATCAGACATCCAAACATATTCTACGCTATAAATTTCTTTATAAGAGGTAAGTGTTGCCATATATCGCCTTGTTTTTTTGTGTTTTGTCATTTTCATATTCACCTATTTGAGCGTGAATATTTTATGCTGTATGAGTGAAAGCAAACGCATATACAACTGATATCAACCAAAACTAGAGTTTACGTGGTTTATAAATAGCGTAAAAAGTTTGATAGCCGTATGAGTGAAGACAAACGTATGTACAAACAATTTTAGGACAGTTTAGAAATAGGGCAGCAGTTTAGGAATGCGTCAGCAATTTAGAAACTGGACAGGGGTGGTGCTCGAGCCTTAGTTGGTAGGCATTAACGGGTTCTGGGAGGCGGGTTGGACAGGTAAGTTTAGGGACTGTAATGGAAGGGTATATTTATCATGACAGACGTTAGTCACGGTAATAACTCTGCGGCACAGACGCCAAAATATTGGGATAATATCTTTTATTTTTTTTTTAGATTCTTGTGTTAAACGCCCATAAACCATATGCAAAGACCGGTAAAGTACATTTACTGTGTGTGTGTGTGTGTGTGTGTGTGTGTGTGTGTGTGTGTGTGTGTGTGTGTGTATTGATGTTTTAGGAGGTGGTAAAAAAGATGCTTAATTCGTTTCACAGGGCACTTTCATGCTATTTTCCTGTTGCTGTTTGTGGATCCTGTTGACTCCATCTGTTGCAATGGTAGGCAGGGTTATGATGATGACCAACATGATGAATACACCATTTGGCTCCTCTGTCGCTTTATAAATAACGATGTATAGTCATACTTTATCTGACAACATATTCCTATTCCTTATAATTTTATAACTGATAATGCCATATATCACTGAATCAGTGTTATTAGTGGTTTTTGGTAATATATTTGCTCTCAGTAAAATGTCAGATGGATTTTAGTGTTAATGACTTTAGAACTTGCTTGTATATTTGCATAATGTATAAAACATTAAGACGGGTATAAGTATCTCCGCCAGAGTATTGTATAGGCTAGTCATATACCATGCACTCCGGTAAGGCTGTAGACACACCACATAAATGTATTCATGAGGTTGCAAGAGGAAAATGGTTTTAACGACCTGAAAATTACACCTTACCCACCACTGGCAGGCACAAGCATGGTTGTGGTGGTGGTGCAGAGGGGGAAGCACTCAGTGGTGTAGAAGAGGAAGTACCCAGTGGTGTAGAAGGGGAAGTACTCAGTGGTGTAGAAGGGGAGGCACTCAGTGTTGTGTAGAGGGGATAGCACAAGCACTAAGGCGGGAGTTGGCGGAAGTTAGTGAAACAAAAGAGGAACACAGACAAGCAGTTTCTACCGAGTCACAGCCTTCCCCTAGAATACGACACGCAACGGCCAAATTTACATAGGGGAACAAACTTTGTCCAAGAAACTGTCTGCCAGCGAATTAGAGGTTAGGATAATAAACAAGAACATAGACAATCAATTTTTACCAAGTCAACTTTCCCCTGAAATGTGACACACAACAATATCGAGGTGTCCAGTTTTACTGATGGACGAACAGGGACATAAGGGATACGAACTTCGTCTAAGAGTCCGACCGGTCCGGGTTTCAAAAGGGTGGGAAAAGCAATGTTGCCTGCTGATTGTGAGTAGGTACGTGGTATATAATCTTCAAAAGCAGGACCACCAGCTTTACCATTATTACTTATACTAGCAGCATGTTTTCATCATCATCATCATCAGCAGCAGCAGCAGCAACAACAACAGCAGAATAAGTGGATCGCTGGTTCAGAAGTCAGAACCACGAACAAGATGATCACCAACCACTTTTAATGTTCTTCACCCAGGCACTCAACGATCAACTTTGCATCCAGGTCCCATTATACTGCTGAGTGATTATGGACTTAATGGAAACACACTTTGGATCGTATTCTAAGTGGCTTTAGAGATCCCGTAACTCATCATCCTTAATTATTTTACACATTACGCCTCAGAAATACTATTATACGCTAATAGTGCAAAAAGTATCAATATTAAATCAATATAAATGAGCATTCAGGAGAATGCAATGATATACTGTAATACGCAAAATAAGTCGGTAAGTAGAAGCTGCCAGGTATTCTACGCCACTTGGAATAAGGGCCACAAAAATGAAAATCAGCAGTCAGTCCCTACAAAACCACAGCCATCCCCTAGACTGTGATGCGGAACAGTCGAATTACATCCGGGTCCATAATTGTACTTCTTGGTGAACAGCACATCTGTATCGCGGTACCCACACCCACATACATCACCTACCCCCTTCCCCCCATATAGACAAACTTCAGATCGCTCGCATACTCTTTGGTAGAGGGAGTGAAAGAGAAATGAAGAGAAAAGGAGATCTGCATTTCGTGCTCCGGTGCATGAACTTCCCCACCACCATACATGAATAGCGATAAGAACACAACACCATCGTAACTGTCTGACTTTCTCTCTGTTCCTCCGCGCTTGCCTTGTGAAAATGATATGGAAATAGCCTAACCACCCAGGGTTGCATAAGAACTGTTCTGGATCCGAAAGGCCATTAAATGTGCGCGTTATGGTAGCCAGTAGGAGTGACTTCAGGAGTCACTAGCCTCTACCACTGAGCAATATCGGATCACTTGTAAAACATATTGGCAAGCATCTCCCTTGATACTAACTGATCTGATTAAACTGTAGTGAAATTACAATGGTGAATTTCCATGTCATTAGCCAGATTAAAAAAGGTAAGTCATGCTCTGAGGTTCGTCGGTTGAATGGAAATAACTCCATAATCCTCAGGCCTGGATGTGTTTCCCAGTTGTGGGTAATGTCACCTGGCGTTAATATATATATATATATATATATATATATATATATATATATATATATATATATATATATATATATATATATATATATATATATATATTGTTACGGAACAGAGAGGGATAATGAACACTTCAAGTGAGAATACTAAAAATCACTACTGTCCCGCAAAGTTCCAGGTTCAAAACAAAAGAGTTAGGTAAAATTACAAGTTTAAGTTTAATGCTCAAACTAACAACTAAACATTCAGGACTCATAGGGATAATGTAAAGGCAAAAAACAGGTTAAATATATGGTTAACTGCAATAGCCTCTATTAACAGGAAATTAGCAAAAGTAAATTTATCTAAGTCAGTCCTGATAAAATGAGAAAACCGGATAATGCTCAGTTAATGCAAGATATATTATTACAGATACAAAATGTTATTAATAATGGCTGACATCAAAAACTCCACATGAATCACAAAAATCTTACCAGGGCTACGAATTAACACCTTATGCTATACAGTACAAGAACAAAATGTAATAACACTTATACTCAAATTACACAGCAGCTAGATGGTTGGAGACTTCCTGAGCACTCACAAAAATAATAACAACTGTACAGGGGAGGACAGAGATGTGAACAAAATGAGGAGTAGTTCTAAGTGGCAATTAATGCAGAGACTGAGCTCATTATATAGGGGCCGGCAGAGCTTGATACAACTTGTAAGAAGGACGCGCAAATGAAGCCATAGGGGCCAAAGAGTTGACACTCCTGCTCTGAAAGAACGACTTATTCTACTATAAGGGGGAGAAGGGGGGAGTGAGGTAGAACACGCGAGCCTGGTCACTATGGAAGCCACGAGGCGAATCGTGATCAAACATACAGCATACTGTACGTTAGAATTATACGAAGGATGATGAAAACATAGGCTATGTAACACCTCCCCACAAAGAAAAAGAAATTTACAAAGGAAATTACTTATTACTCTAAAACAATCTGTCTAAAGTCTAGATAAGCAATCTGCAATAACATTTTCTTTCCCCTTGACATGTTGTATGTCCAATGAATACTCCTGAAGAAGTAGACTCCATCTTGTCAATCTCTGATTTTTATCTTTAAACTTACTAAGCAATTTCAGTGGGTTATGATAGGTATAAATGCCTATGGGGTCAAAACCAGAACACAAATAAAATGAAAAATGCTGTAAACCCAAAATCAAGGCCAAAAGCTCTTTCTCAATAGTTGAGTACTTCTTTTGAGGTGGAGTGAACTTCTTACTTTAATAAGATACAGGGTGTTCAATACCCTGATCATCCTCTTGCAGCAAAACAGCCCCAGCTCCTGTATCACTTGCATCAACAGCCATCTTAAAAGGCTTAGCAAAATTTGGAGTAGCGAGCACTGGCTGACTTAATAGGATAGCTTTAAGTTTACTGAAAGAGGATTCACAGTTATCGGTCCAGACAAATTTAACTCCCTTTTTCAGTAGGTCTGTAAGTGGTGATACAAGAATTGAAAAGTTAAGAACAAATCTCCTATAATAACCTACCATTCCCAAAAATCTTTGTTGCTCTTTCCTACATTTAGGTCTGGGAAGATCACTTATAACCTGAACCTTAGCTCCTGGTGGTGCAACGTGTCCATCACCAATTACGTACCCAAGGCACTGAACTTTAGCATGACCAAACTCACACTTTGATAAATTAGCTACAAGATTAGCCTGAACCAAACGCTCAATAAATTTACTGACATGGCATAGGTGATCTTTCCAGGTGTCACTGAAGATTAATACATCATCGATATAAACAACACACCCTGCCAAACCCTCTGCTACAACATTCATGAGCTTCTGAAAAGTGGCTGGTGCATTCTTCATACCATATGGCATTACAGAACATGCAAAAGTCTTTCCTAGTGTTACAAAACATGAGATCTCCCTAGCACGTTCAGTCATAGGTACTTGCCAGTATCCCTTTAACAAATCAAACTTACTTATATACCTAGCCTTTCCGATCTTGTCTATACAATCTTCCACGCGAGGGAGAGGGTAAGTGTCTGTTTTGGTTATCTGATTAACACGTCTGTAGTCGATGCAAAGCCACTGTGACCCACCTGGCTTAGGGACTAGAGTGACAGGAGAATGCCACTCGCTCTGACAGGGCTCTATCATCTTGTGGTCCAACAGGTAGCCAAGCTCCTTCTGGATGAGAGGAACTTTCACTGGGTTCACACGGTAAGGAGGCAGTTTAATTGGCTTTGCGTCTCCAACATCAACATCATGCATCAACACAGTGGTTCTTCCTGGAGTGGTATGGAACACTTACGGGTACTCCTGCAGTAATGCCGAAAACTCCTGCCTTTCCTCAGGAGCTAGATGAGAAAGCTTAGTCTGGAGATCATTCATGATATCAGGATTCTTCCCCAAACTATCACTCAGGCTCATAGTGCATGGGAGAACTTCACTTGCAGACTCGGGTGGAACAGCTACAGTGCAGACTGGGTTATTTTCGTCCCGCCTGTGATATAACTTTAGCATGTTGATGTGACAAAGTTGCTTGTTCTTTCTACGATCTGGTGTGGCGATGACATAGTTGACATCACTGAGTTTCTTCTCCATGAAATAAGGACCACTAAACTTGGCTTGAAGAGGTTGCCCATGCACCGGTAGCAGAATCAAAACCTGATCTCCTGGCTGAAAGTGGCATAACCTGGACTTCTTATCATACCAAGTCTTCATCTTCTCCTGAGCAGCTCCTAAATTCTCTCTCGCCAGCTATAAAGCAGTGGACAGCCGTTCTTTGAACTTCATCACATACTCCAGCAGGTTGACGTCATCTTCCTCCGACAGCCAGCATTCCTTGAGTAGCTTAAGGGGTCCTCTTACTTCATGGCCAAACATTAGTTCAAAGGGTGAGAAGCCCAGTGATTCATTTGGAGATTCTCATGCGGCAAATGCGACGAATGGAAGACCTTTATCCCAGTCTTTCTGATGTTCCAAACAGTATTTCTTGAGCATCGATTTGAATGTTTGATGATATCTCTCCAAAGCTCCTTGGGTCTGGGGATGGTAAGCTGAAGACGTGATCTGGGAGATGCCCAACTCTTTCAGAGACTGCTTGAAAACATTTGACATGAAATTACTTCCCCGGTCTGACTGCACCTCCTTGGGCAGACCAAACTTTGTGAAGAACCCTAGCATTTCCTTAACCACGTTCTTTGCTGATATATTTCTAAGTGGAATGGCTTCAGGATAACGAGTAGCCATATCAATCAGGGTCAACAGATAAGAAAATCTTGAAGAAGTCTTAGGAAGAGGGCCCACAATATCCACCAACACACGGGTGAATGGCGCCTCAAAAGGAGGAATGGGAACTAGAGGTGTAACCTTTTCGGTCTGATCACACTTCCCCACAACTTGACAGGTGTGACAAGACTTACAATACCAGGAAACATCTCTGAAGATACCTGGCCAGTAGAAGTGTTTCAAAATGCGTGCCACAGTCTTCCTGACTCCAAGGTGTCTTGCCAAACTGGAATCATGAGCCACTCTAATGATATCCTGCCTACAAACTCGAAGGATGACAATTTGATGTACAACCTCCCATTCACAGCCGGCTGATGCTGTTGGGGGTCTCCACTTCCTCATAAGTACTCCTGACTTTATATAATAAGTAGAAACACCAGCTGACTCTTCCTCACTGCAAGCAGAGTTAGCTAGACCTCTCAACTCAGGGTCAGCAACCTGCAACTCAACCAACTGTTGATGAGACAAATTATCAACACTACGGGGTACTGCCTCATCTGGTGAGTGGTCCAAATTAGCAAGAAAAGTGTCAGCTAGGATAACAACATCATCATCATTATCCTCTAAGTCACCAGTAACTTTAGACTTAGCCCTAGTGACAGCACATGCAGAGAACACATCAGGGATATCACAATCCTGGGTCGCAGTCACTGGTTCACTAGACAACTGAGGAGCTGGACACACTTGACTTCCACCAATATCATTTCCAAGTAAGAAAGTTACACCTGACATTGGGAGTGTCTCAACCAACCCAACCATAACGGAACCATTAACAAAACCAGACTCTAAATTCACTCTGCACAGAGGGACAGAGAAGTAATTATTCCCTAGGGGAGGAATTAACATTAGAGCCTAGAACACTGGTCAGCATAAGGGATTGGCAAGCACCTGTATCACGATACATTTTAACTGATTTTCTGTCATTACTGTCCAGAGGACTGACAAAACCATCAGACAGGAAATTAGCACATGAACTCTTGAGAGTGTTACCCACGTTACTGCTCGAAAGAGGAGCTTCATCACAAAAATTTAATTTACCCCTCAAAGCAGGTTCAGTTAACTCGGTTAAAGAATTCTGGGAACTCTCAAGGGTGGACACTAGACCAATGGACTGAATATTTAAAGACTCCTTTTTGTTCACATCACGCTGTCTCCTGAAACATTTCTCCATAGTATGACCAAGCTTACTACAATAAGTACATTTACTCTTCTGAAATCTAGAGGTGGAGCTGGTATTTACTTCCTGAGAAACATCTTCTTTATTCTCTTTCCTGTTACCTGTACTCTGAGTAGAGGCAACGTACTTACTCTCAGCTTTCCTTTTTTCTTTAGAATATCTCTTGTGAGTGAGAACATATTCATCAGCTAAAACTGCAGCATCAGACAAATTATCTGTTCTTTTCTCATCAAGATATAGGCTTACATCATTATTATTACACCTTTTGAAGTCCTCCAGCAAAATCAACTGCTGAAATTTATCAAAATAAGAATTTACATTCTTAGAATTTAACCACTGCTCTAACAGATCTTCTTTGATTTTTGCATACTTAACATGGGATTGCTTATCTTGCTTATAAGTTGTCCTAAATTTTACTCTATAGGCTTCATCAAGCGTAGTAATGGTAGATATCATGAATAAATCACAGTCACAAAATATCAAGGAATATGATAATATCCTGAATATCCTGGCGAGGTCGCCAAATTTATGTTACGGAACAGAGAGAGATAATGAACACTTCAAGTGAGAATACTAAAAATCACTACTGTCCCGCAAAGTTCCAGGTTCAAAACAAAAGAGTTAGGTAAAATTACAAGTTTAAGTTTAATGCTCAAACTAACAACTAAACATTCAGGACTCATAAGGATAATGTAAAGGCAAAAAACAGGTTAAATATATGGTTAACTGCAATAGCCTCTATTAACACGAAATTAGCATGAGTAAATTTATCTAAGTCAGCCCTGATAAAATGAGAAAACCGGATAATGCTCAGTTAATGCAAGATATATTATTACAGATACAAAATATTATTAATAATGGCTGACATCAAAAACTCCACATGAATCACAAAAACCTTACCAGGCCTACGAATTAACACCTTATGCTATACAGTACAAGAACAAAATGTGGTAACACTTATACTCAAATTACACAGCAGCTAGATGGTTGGAGACTTCCTGAGCACTCACAAAAATAATAACAACTGTACAGGGGAGGACAGAGATGTGAACAAAATGAGGAGTAGATCTAAGTGGCAATTAATGCAGAGACTGAGCTCATTATATAGGGGCCGGCAGAGCTTGATACAACTTGTAAGAAGGATGCGCAAATGAAGCCACAGGGGCCAAAGAGTTGACACTCCTGCTCTGAACAACAGAAAGAACGACTTCCTCTACTATAAGGGGGAGAAGGGGGGAGTAAGGTAGAACACGCGAACCTGGTGACTATGGAAACCACGAGGCGAATCGTGATCAAACATGCAGCATACTGTTCGTTAGAATTATACAAAGGATGATGAAATCATAGACTATGTAACAATATATATATATATATATATATATATATATATATATATATATATATATATATATATATCCCTGTGAGGAAAGGGCATAACTTTAGGATACGATAGATGAGGGAATGATGTTAAATCAACATGTCTCCAAATCTGAAGTGTTACGACACTACAATTACTAACAATGATATGGGCGAATTGTGAGGGGAAACCATTTTCGCCCATCAGATCATCAGTATTCGTGGCTCTGTAACAGTTAATGTTTGGAAAGATGTTCATATAACATTATTTGTTTACAATTCCCTCATCTATCATTTCCCAGGTTTATGTCCTTTCCTCTCGGGACACACTGTATACAGTATATATATATATATATATATATATATATATATATATATATATATATATATATATACAGAAGATGACCAGAGGAAGGGAAAAAAAAGTTATTCGTACACCAGATTACTGGTGTCCTACATTCAAAAAATAAAAAATCCTTAACAGTTGGACAAACTTCTATCAGAAGAAAGTTTGGGGGGAAGCTATTCTGGGGAAGAGATTTCCAAAGAAAAGCAGTTCGCGGAATAAAAGAATTGTGATAGGCAAAAGTTCTTCAGTATGGCAGTGTGACAGTCCATTCATAAGCGCTACCAGGGAAGGTCTGGAGAGGTGGCATAATGGATGCAACTTCTGGGCATTTGTCATAAAAGTATCTGAATAATAGTGATAAGGAAGCAACATTTCGTCTTACTTGTAGGGGAGGTAGTTAATTTCTAATTGTTTGGTTATTAATAATTCTTATAGCTTTGTTCTGAATTTTGCCCATGTATTTTAGAGCAACCTCTCCATTCCACAAGGATGAGCAATATTCGAGCTGAGAGCGCACATGAGTCTTGTATAATACAGCCAACTGTTCCTCAGCAAAGAAGTTGCGGATTCTATACAAAAATCTAGAATTCTTTGAAGTGATCTAATATTAAAGGTTCAACTGACGGTATTATTAAATGAAACACCGAAAATTTCAATACTTTTAGATACAGGAATATTGATTGCGTTGAAGGTAACATAGGAATCAGGCAATATCTGTCTATCAGTAAACCGTTTTCCTAGCATTAATTAAGACTGTGTGATTTTGCCTCCATTCAGTGGTCTTGGATAAGTTTTGATTTATGGATACTGCTGTACTGAACTGGGAGTAAGATATACTCTGTGAGTAAGCATTTAAATGTGAAGGAACTGTGAATCTCTGAGTCATCTTAATCTGAGTGAATGAGATTATGGGTGATTGATGAAAGATCATTAATATGAACTGGAAATAGGTTGGAGTCAGGACTGATCCTTGTGGCACGTGGTTATGAACCGTGTGGAAATTCGAACATACATCATCTACTTTTATCTTTCTGTTCCAGAGATATGAAGATATAAGTGGAACAAAAGATTATAGACCGTAGCAAGAGAGTTTGGATACCTGTAATAAATTACGGTAAGTTGTTGGAGGTTGGTTATTAACATCTTTCCAAGAATTAGGGAACGTAAAAGTATGTATGCATAATCTGAGTAATTTATCTAGAACAGTAGCAAGGTCTGGGGAGTACTTTTTCAAAAGGTTTTGGGGAGTTCTCTCTGTACCGGGAGCTTTGTTGGTTGGGAAATTGTTTAGAATGGATTTTACGTATCTAGTCTGTATCGTTAGTGGAACAGTTTCGGGAGAGTCAACTTCTAGTACAAGAATGTTATGACTGACTTCCTCTAATGTAGAATTTCGGGCAAGCGCACTGGCAAGGAGGATCGCTTTTTCACGCGGGTTATTTATTCCATCTGAACATTTTGGTGGGGGAAAGGGTGACAACTTGTTATAGTTATTATTGATAGAACTGAGAGTTGACCAGAATATTTTACTGTCATTAGGATTATTTAATAGCGTAGATGCTTGACTGTGAAAAAAGTTTGATTTGGTGAGATTTTAAAATGTTTTTGCATGGTTTACAGCAACTTTAGATTGACTGAGGGATCTGGTTGTTTTTAATGTAATTAAGAATTATATGATAAGGACTTCTGGGTTTTTGCTGTGGCACAGGTGCCGTCAAACCATTTTGGTGAGTTGTGTCCGAGACTAAGGGGTTAATCTTACCAGGATGACGACTTTTATTATTTTCCACTGCCACCAGGCAATTGTATTCTGCCTAAATCACTCTCTGCATAATTTTCTTGCATAACCAAGAACATGGGAAAATCACGTGTTTCTTTGTGCCATTCCTCTGTGTATAGTTAGCAAAGAAAGGGCTGAGCATTAATTAAGTAAGGCTTGTCTAAGTGCGCGTCCACACGTGTGCTCAAACAAGTGCTGGCAACAGGTAAGCAACACAGTAACGAACACGATGCAAACATGTTAGGAACAGCAGCGTCCATATCATGTTGGCAACATCATGATGAAGTTTCAGCTGCCTGGTATGGATACACTTATCCCATCGCCTCTGCTGCCAGTGTTCGAAACTGCACTGAAACATGTTTGCATACATCTGTCCAAATACTGCTGCAAACATGTTCCCGAACATGTTGCCAGCTGTGTTGTCAACATATGTTTGAGCACACGTGTGGACGCGCACTAAGTGTGACGATCGTTTAGGTGGCTACCCGGCTTCATTTAATTGTTTATTAATTTTTTAGTGTGCCTGGAAAGGATTTTATTTTCTTAATGTGTTTATCTTGCTTAGGAAAAAAGAAAAATTAAGCTTTTTCTGTAATGATTTCTTCCGTAAGCATTTTCCATTTTGACAGAGTGCTTATTCTATGTTGTGAATGTGCTATGGAGACTTAGGACGAGTACCTTGCTATGGTTTGGTGATGCGAAGCGAATGGAAAGTGTAATATTAGCTAGAAGAGTGTATAAGAACGTGCAGGAGGGGGAATGGGGGAAGAGGCAAACCGAGGCTGAGGTATTGGAACGGGGTGGAGAGGTGCACAAATCGGAGATGAACGGAGGGCAGAGTGATGCCGGGGGACAGTGGGACGTGGAGGTGATTTGTTATTGGCCATCACCTCTTGGATTAAGGTTCGTTTGTTGGAGATTTCTAGCACCTCTTCAACAGGGATATATTCTTCACAATATACCTCAATATTCTCTTGCATGATGCCGAAGGCGACTTTGTGGATATTTAAAGAACAAACGAGAACAGTGTACAAGAAAATGTCACACTGTGATAAGCAAGAATACATTCCTAAGAAAGATTTGCTATAGAGCCTCGCATGCCACCTGGAATGCTGCCCTAAACCTTGTCAACCACCATCATGATTACACAGCAGGCTGTACTAACTTCCTAATGGACCATTGCTTGCGTAACACTGGCCCTTTTCTCCTGGATCCAGTTGTAAGGATTCGGTTATTCTTTTTTTTTTTTTTTTGGGGGGGGGGGGAGGGCATGATATGATAATTTCTGTGTTAGTTCTGTTTGTGGTTTCAGGGATGTTACAGAGGGATGTGGGGCATAATGTGTTTGGGGAGAGAGAGAGAGAGAGAGAGAGAGAGAGAGAGAGATGGAGGGGGATACAGTGAGAGGAAGGAAGAGGGAAAAGAGGGAGATGGATAGAGGAAAGAAGGGGAAGGAAGGGAAAGGGGCAAGAAATGAAAGAGAAAAACAGATGAGTAAAGAAGTGAACAGGGAAGAGTCTGAGAAGGTGATTGCCGCTGAGAGAGGTAGAAAGTGGGAGGAAATGGAAAAGAAGAAGGTAGGAACGATAAAGAAGAAAGGGGTGGGGGCAAAGAACAGTTTTTTTCTTTTTCAGTGACAGTATTCGAGAAGCGATGACAGGTTTTGGAGCAAGGCAGTTGAGAGGGAAAAAAGAATGAAGGGAAAGTGGAGAGAAGGACAGAAAATAATTAACTGATAAACACATTCACTCAAACCCACACACTTTCCCATTCTAAGAGTCATGTCCGCATCGTAACTCACACCCATATTATGACTCACGCCTCTCAACACACACACACACACACACACACACACACACACACACACACACACACAAACCATTACCTAAATAATATTGAGGGTCATCCATCCCTTCACACCTACCTTCATAAATGTCCCTCTCCTTCACCTTCCCTTTGTCATTGACACACCAGCATTCCATTATCCATCACCATACTCCCTTCACACTCCAACACTCACCAGGCAGTAATATACAAATAGGAAGAGTCTTGTAGGAAAACGATTTGTGGAATCTGATTTCACTTTGCAAAGCGTCGCTCATAAGCTTAATATAATCGTATGACGGCAGCAAGAATAAACCAGTGAAAACGTTTAAGGGTTGAAGGATTTAAAGATAAATCACCAGTTCTACACTCGAGTATCTAGAACTCCACTCCTGCCCATTCCACCAACACTCATTCGTACTCGCACACTTTTTCATTTGGCCAACTTCCCATCTGGAGTGCTCTTCATCCAACCTTAATTCCCAATCACCCATTCTCCAGCCAGCTATTTCTCACCCTCTCCTTCCCTGCTAACCACTCTCTCCACCCAACTCCTTCCGATATAACCCACTCCTCCCTGCTCATATTCCACTCCATTCCTTTCCTACTCCCATTCTCCTCATTTAACCCCTTCCCATTTCACTCCTCCTCTCCACTAATACACGGCGGCGTTGTTTAGATTCCTTCCCCCTGTCAAAGTATATAACCGGACAAGAGCTGATGACTCGGAGGAAGGCCATAACGTGCTAATGAGAGAGAGAGAGAGAGAGAGAGAGAGAGAGAGAGAGAGAGAGAGAGAGAGAGAGAGAGAGAGAGAGAGAGAGAGAGAGAGAGAGAGAGAGAGAGGGTGGGGGCTTTGCCCAACTCTACCCAACCCAAGCATCCATATCTCACTGCCGACCATTTTCTTATCCATTACCTCACCTTTCTGACGTTTCCTTATCTCTCACTTAGTCTTGATTTTCTTTATTATCCTCATTCTCATTCAGGTTTTCGTTATCAACACTTCTCACTCTCACTTTGCCTAACGTTCATTTTGTCCCAAAGCCTCACACTTTCCTGAATTCACACTAGTCATTCTCTCTCTCTCTCTCTCTCTCTCTCTATCTCTGGCTTATTTCCCTCGCTAACCAAGGCATCTTTCTGATTATTCCATTGCTGTTAAAACCTTAGCGTCATATTCTAACTTAATTTGAAGTTTTGACAACACCATTTCCTTCGCATATTTCTTTATCCTCTTATGTGTTACTGTAGCAAACAATGTGGACATTAAGGCGATATAAACAACATACAAGAGAATATTACAGTATCTGTTGGTGTAATATGCAAAGTGAATTGGTAAGATGTGTTGCGAATCCGCCTGTGTCAATATTACAGTCCTCATTACACAGCGTTACTCAGCTCAGTGGTACCTTGACGCCTTTGTGTAAACACCGTTCCACAGGATCTGCCTTTATCCTGAGGGTTTGCGTTTCTGGGATAGGAATTCCATTAGCCGTTGTAGATGATGTTGTTTGGCTGAAAGGACTAGTTTTGTAGTTATCAAGATTCCTAACCGATTTACGGGATAAACAATTCTCCATATAGCAGTTTAGTATAATCAGCATTCCTGTCCTCTCCGTATTATTTACTTTAGTTTTCACTTATATTAGGGATAAAATGTATGATTGCAGCATGAGTGAAGACAAAAGTATAGAGGAGCAATCATAAACACATCATAAGCCCAAGGAACTTTGTAAATATGGTGCTGTTGAGGGTCAAAGTTCATCTAGTATTTACCGTTTTCTGCTTCCCGCTTTACTTTGTTGGTTAATGTTCCTAAGCTGAGAGAGGTTTAACAGACGAACTTTTATCCCTGACTACTAAAGGGGTGTGGATCATGGACTTTGGCTCGGGTGGTTGCATATTAATCAATTCAGATTTAATTTTGTACCGTAAAGACGGCACGCGTGGATGTAAAACGCTATATCTCGCTGCACGCCACCACACACCCTCAAACCTATTCATGCACGATCACCTGAGCTTCAAAATGTACGCATGCAAAATAGACAGATAAAACAAGCAAGAATGGACAGTGTTACTACCACAGCTTAATTTTAAACCAAGGGAAATGTACAATACAGTGAAATGGGATATTCTGAGATAAACACGCACAGGGCTCCAGGTGTACCATGAAAACTATCGAGACTCCTAAGGTATTTAATCCCTTTGGTAAACTGACGTCTTTTGTAATTTATTCTTTCTATAGCCTGACAATTTTCTTCGGTTTAGGAGTGATTCTTCAAACTCGAGGGGTCATATAGTCTCGATTAACCCCATCACTACTTCACTTTCTTCCGCTGCTGAGTAAAATTGTCTAGGATTAGGAACATCTGAATGAAGAATACACCACCGGACTCAAGGGGTAAACGTTTTGGCAGAGAGAAATAAGGTCACTATTGGGCACAAAAAGTGCACCATCAGAATAAAAGGAGAGAGAAAAATCAGAAACTTCCCATGTCTGTTATTATGTCCGTGAGGGGGTCTTTTTTCAGTCAGGCGCAATAGTTCACCTATTATTCCACCATTTCTCACTGCCCTCTGCTGGCTAGTGAACCCAGCGTGAGAGGGGCTTTCTATGATTCTGTGCCCCATAGATGATCCTTTAGGACATCATGCATCAAGGAGGAAAGTGAATGACATACAGTACGTGTGAAGAAGGGTAGTAGACGAAGAGGAATAATTGGCAAACTTTTGTTCCCGATTGTACATATGTTACGCCTGCATGTGTCCTGCAAGATAAATACACAAGAGCCAGCCCAGTGGACGTGTTCATATCCACATGCAGGAATACTAACTGAACCCCGGTGAACCTACTATCAGCAGTGGTCTCAGGTTCGGCTGTTAACTTGTCCAATAAGTAAGGGACGTGGAAGATACTTTAATCTCTTTTATTCACTTTAAGAGAGAGTTTCCAATTGGAAGAGATGGTAGAGACCATTATCTCTGTCACTATTGGATGGCTCTCCTCTGATGAATGAAATAGTCTCTGTCCGTCTGAATCTCTCTCTCTCTCTCTCTCTCTCTCTCTCTCTCTCTCAGTCGGATTAAATACCTGGCATTCAGTCTTTGCTTGTCTTCATTCCTTCCTCAGTCAACCTGTTTCTTTTCCCTGCTTGCCACTTCTTCGACTCTTTTCACTGTCCTTATCTCTGCCTGTCTATTTTTCTCTCTCTTCTTGTCAGCCTCTTGCACCTTGTATACGCCTCTGTGTTTTATCCTTCATTCATTCTCTTCCTCCATACACTCTTTCCTTCCCTCCCTCCCTCCATTATTCTCCTTCGTTTACTATCTTCTTGTCTCTTCCTACCTCTACCTTTCTGGCGTCCCAGCCTATCTCTTACTCGTTCCTTTCCTCCCTTATTCTCCCTTCCTTATCCATTGTCTCTCCTTTGCCTCCCGTTTCTTATTTTCTCTCCCACCAAAAATAAATAAATAAATAAATAAGCCATACATCACAGTTCCATATGTGTCAAATCTTAGCCTGGTGAAGTCTGAGTCAAGATTTGGATGTAAACATTGCATTTACATATACCTCCACTTTAAGATCATGTTAGTAAAGAATTAACGCATTAGTAACGAAACTGCAGGGGTATACAAAATTTCACGTAGAGACTGTGATTTGGTTTAGGCTATATTGGTGAAACTAGAAGGGATTTGGACACTCGCATTCAGGAACACAATTAAGCTTGTAAGATAGGCAACATATATAACGCAGTGTACGTTCACTCTTCAGAAAACGACCATAAGATCGACTGGAATTCTAGCAAAATTTTGTACAAATGTAGTAATTATAGTAAACGTAGGATAGTAGAAGCTGTATGTATAGAGAAATACAATACTTTTAACCACAGTGAAGGAATGTATAAATTAGATCCAGTGATGAGAGGATCGGTGACAGAGTAGAGAGAGAGTCAGGTGAGGTCACATCGGGAGTAGCTAAAGAAAAAAAAAAAGTGTGGTTACTCTCCATATTAGCAGTTTCTCAGTAATTGTATGTACCACTCTTGGTCTGTTGATCCACTGAAGAGGGCGACAGCTGTCGCCGAAACTGTTTGGAAATACATCTTTTTTTCGTCTGCCAGTGTGTTTTTCTTGTATCCTATTTCATGGTCACGATAGTGTGACTCTTCATCCGGCAATACTCACGTTGTCGCGGGCGCTCTGGCAGTTTTTCTTTACTATCGCTTAGTAGGTGGCTGTATTTTGTTTGCTCTTTCCGAATTTTTACTCGAAAATAAAATGCCAATTACCTGTGATCTATCTGGTACTAAAATTAATACCACTAAGCATGTGGGTTTTGTGTTAATACGAAAATAACTTGAATCGCTGCGTAACTGTCTTCATAATTTACTAGAAAGGGATGTGGAGAATCGTGATTAGCAGAGAACGGTTTAAAAGATTTCGCCAACGTAGACTCTTCTGATTTATCATGAAACCCGGAGACATATCATAAAAACACCCCCGCCAATACCGATACACCAATCCTGTATGGGGCAGCCCTAACATGTACAGGCATTCTACTGTTCTCGTATATGTACGGTGGATGCTAGCGTCTTTGCTATCCTTGTCTCATTCTAGTAGTTTAGTCACTCTTGTATGAGCTGCCTGGCATGGATCAATTGGCTTATTATAGTTATCCTCTCTTCTTATGTTGTTGTGTGAAAGTGTAGGGTTTGTAGTAGGTCTGGGAACCCTAAAGGGACATGATGTTAAAGCCTAAGTAGCCTATTTACCTTTTAGGGCTTTTGTAGCTCATTGACCAAGGCAATACAGTGGCTCTATATCCTTTCCATAGCACTTCTTGGTGACTAGCATCATATTCACAGCGTTTATCTAATGTTACAGCTCAAAAGGTCAAGACGGTGAGATGGCAATTGTAGGACAGGTTAGAGTAAAAGGAGTAGTCACACATTCATCACGCTAACGAAGGAAATATTCAGTCACCAACACAGTCTCTTGATTGTCTTTCTTCTG